>NC_037329.1:4773333-5101666 GCF_002263795.3 Bos taurus | reverse complement strand
ATCGGGCTGCCCCCATCTCTTCCTGCTGGCTATGGAGGCCAGCATCGGCCTGGTGTGAGGAGGAGCCAGAGACCCAGAGGGGTTGGTTGAGTCCAGAATGAGCTCATACTGTAAGTGGTGATGCTGTTTAAGAACAATGTCACACAATCAATAAACAAAAGGCTCTGTCTTGACCTGGCCTTATAGGCGTACCTGAATGAGACAGAGAAGTAAGTTAGGATGCACCCAACAGAAAGGGATAGTGGTGAGATAAAGCCAAAACAATTAGTCTAAAGTCATCAGATTAGTCTAACTCTACGTATGCCTCAGGCAAGTTACTTCTGTTTTCTGGGCATTAGTAAAATGAAGATTAGATTGTCAGCAGTGGTTCTCAACCTTCACTGTACTTTTGAATCTCCTGGGGGGCTTTCAAAAACATGTCCATCCAAGTTCACTTGCAGAGATTCTGGTTTAGATGATTTAGATGGGGAATCAAGACTTAGAACTCCTCAGCTCATTTTAATGTGTGACTAGGTTTGAAAGGGACCGACCAGATGGTCTTTAATCACCTACTTGGGTAGGTGCCATGATGCTCAGGGCCAATGAATATAAAGAAAGTTCAGCACAGGGAGTTCCCTAGGGGTCCAGTGGTTAGGACTCTGAGCTTTCACTACAGTGCCCCAGGTTCACTTCCTGGTCAGGGAACTAAGATCCTGCAAGTCTCAGGGTACAGCCAAAAAAAGAGAAAAGAAACAATAAAAACAAACAACAGTATAGCACAGATCAATCAACGGTACAAGAAACCTTGACTTATGATTACACCCCGCTTCTCAGGATCACAGCTGCTGCATACAGACCAGAAGGGACACCAGGACCCACTGAATTCTCTATGTGAAACACAAGGAAAGAAGCATGGTGGAGAAGAGGCCTGTAGGATCCATCTCCTTAGGACCTGGGGAAGGGTAGGTGGGACTGCTTGGGGGTAGGAGGAAGCCTGGCCCGGGGCTGGTACCATCTGCTGATTAGTGCTTCAGGCAAGTGTTCCCAACACTCGCAGTGGGACCTGACAGATTGGGAGAGTGACAGCATGCTGAGGTCTTTACCCCTGTAAAAGATTTCCTAGGTGAGTCTCCTGTCAAGGTGGTTAACTAGCATGGTAGAGAGAACTTCTGGCATCCCAGCTGGAGGAGACCTGCTGACCTGCTCTATAGTGAAACTGGTGAAAATTATTAAACATTTAAAGTTTCTAGAAATGGCCCTAGGGGCAAACAAAGTAAGAACAAAATTACAGCTTTTAAACCAGTATAAGTAAACTTGATCTGTCCATAGAAGGCAAAGAAGGAAAATAAAAGTAAATGAGCAGCATGTAAAAATTAATGGTATTTCTACATGCTAATGGTGAACATGTGGAAACCAAAATTAGTCATAATACCACTTCCAATCACTCTAAAGAAAATGAAGCTCTTAGATATTAGTTTAATAAAACATGCACCAGATCTGTGTAATGATATTTACAAAGTGCTGATGAAAGAAATTAAAGAAGACTTAAATGCATGGACAACAGAAGGTTCAGCACAGCGAAGATGCCAGTTTTCCCAAAGTTAAGCTGTAGATTTAACACAGTTCCTATAAAAATCCCAACAGGTTTTTTGTAAACAAGCTTACTATTTTATGTGTGTGTATGTGGAAAATGCCTTGAATAGCTAAAATACTTTAGAAAAAGAAGAAAGAATGAGAAGGCACTCCACCCAGCGTCACGGATGATGATCTAGCTGCAGTGATGAAGACTGTGCGGCACTGGTGCAGGGAGAGACACACAGATGAATGGAAGGGAAGAGAGAATCCAGAACAGACTCACACAGCCATGGCTGTCCGATTTCTGACAAAGGTGCAAAAGCAATTTGTTAGAGGAAGGAGACCCTGTCAACATGTGGTACTGGTACAGTGTGGCATCCTTAGGCTAAAAAATAACCCCAATCTAAGTCTCACAGAAAAAATAGACAAAAATTAACTCCATATGGATTTAAATATAAAAACTGTAAAATGAAACAAGAAGAAAGTATAGTTAATGAAAACTATGGAGTAAGATGGAAATAATAAAGATAATGTAACTGGGTTAAACTTACCAATTAGAAGAATTTTTTTAATAAGAAAGCTTTTTCTTTCAGAATAAAAGATAAATCTGACAATATATTATTTACAGACAACATAAAATCAAAAAACACTGAAAGATTGAAAATAAAGAATGTTAGAAATTCCTCATTGATTTGAATGAAAAGAAAGATAAGATAGTGATTTCAATAACTGATAAAATGGAAATCAATGAAAAATATCACAAACAAGAAGGATGGACATCAAATAATGATAAAAGAATCAATCATGCATAAAGATATAATCATGATAAAATAATATGTGCCTCTAACAATATAACCTCAAAATATATAATCCAACAATTGACGGAAGTGCAGGGAGAAATAAGCAATTGTACTTGGAAATTTCAAAAAATTCTCTCAAAAGCAAAAAGTTAAACAGATTAAAAGCAAATTGATATATAGAAGATTTGGACAATAAAATTAATAAGCTTTTTTTTTTTTAGCACACTAAGTTCAGTTCAGTCACTCAGTCGTGTCCAGTTCTTTGCAACCCCATGGACTGCAGCACGCCAGGCCTCCCTGTCCATCACCAACTCCCGGAGTTCACCCAAACCTATGTCCATTGTGTCAGTGATGCCATCCAACCATCTCACCCTCTGTTGTCCCCTTCTCCTCCTGTCCTCAATCTTTCCCAGCATCAGGGCTTTTAAATGAGTTTGTCCTTCACATCAGGTGGCCAAAGTATTGGAGTTTCAGCTTCAATATCAGTCCTTTCAATGAACACCCAGGACTGACCTCCTTTAGGATGGACTGGTTGGATCTCCTTGCAGTCCAAGGGACTCTCAAGAGTCTTCTCCAACACCACACTTCAAAAGCATCAATTCTTTGGTGCTCAGCTTTCTTCACAGTCCAACTCTCACATCCACACATGACCACTGGAAAAACCATAGCATTGACTAGACGCAACTTTGTTGACAAAGTCATGTCTCTGCTTTTTAATATGCTGTCTAGGTTGGTCATAACTTTCCTTCCAAGGAGTAAGTGTCTTTTAATTTCATGGCTGCAGTCACCATCTGCACTGATTAGCACAGTAAGAACATTCACAAAAATTTACTGGTCCACGAAGGAAAAGCCGCAATAAATTCCAGAGGCTCAGAATGATATAAAACATATCCTCTAGACAAAAGGCAATGAAAATAGAAATTAATAACAAAAAGTTTTAATTGATGTGGACCCTCTTTTTTTCTTGGTGAGTCTGGCTAAAGATTTATCAGTTTTATTTATCTTTTCAAAAGTTTAGTTTTTAGTTTCATTGATTATTTTTTTTAAAGTCTCATTTATTTCTGCTTTGACCTTTTTTATTTCTTTCATTCTAGTAACTTTGGGTTTTTTGTTGTTGTTGTTGTTCTTCTTTTCCTAGTTCCTTTAGGTGTAAGGTTAATTTGCTTATTTGAGATCTTTTTTACTGAGGTATGCTTGTATCACTATAAACTTCCCTCTTAGAATTGCTTTTGTTACATCCCATAGATTTTGGAATTCCCTGATAGTTCAGTTGGTGAAGAATCTGCCTGCAATGCAGGAGACCCTGGTTCAATGCCTGGGTTGGGAAGATCCACTGGAGAAGGGATAGGCTACCCACTCCAGTATTCTTAGGCTTCCTTGGTGGCTCAGCTGGTAAAGAATCTGCCTGCAGTGTGGGAGGTCTGGGTTCGATCCTTGGGTTGGGAAGATCCCCTGGAGAAGGGAAACGCCACTCACTCCAGTATTCTGACCTGGAGAATTCCATGGACTGTATAGTCCGTGGGGTTGCAAAGAGTCGGGCACGACTGAGGGACCGTTATGTGCATAGATTTGGGATTATCTGACTTCAGATATTTTAAAATTTCTTCTTTGACTTTTTGAGTGATCTGTTGGTGACCATATTGTTTAGTCTTCACATGTTTGTATTTTTACTTTTTCTTAAAATTATTTTTAGTCTCATAGCATTGTGGTTGGAAAATACACTTGGTATAATTGCAGTATTCTTAAATGCATTGAGACTTGTTTTGTGGCCTAGCATGTGATCTATCCTGGAGAATTTTCTATATGTACTTGAAATTCGAATGTCTATTCTGCTTTTGGATGGAATTTTCTGTATATGACTGTTAAGTCCATCTTATCTAATATATTGTTTGGTCAATATTTTCTTATTGATTTTCTGTCTAGATAATCTGTACATTGCTATAAGTGAAGTATTAAAGTCCCCCACTATGATTGTTTTACTGCCAAATTCTCTTTTTTGTATGTCAACATTTGCCTTATATATTGAGGTGCTCCTAAGTTGAGGGCATATATATTTACAATTGTTATACCTTCTTCTTGGATTGACCCCTTGAGTATTATGTATTGTCCTTGTCTTATGGTACAGTCTTTGTTTTAAAGTCTATTTTGTGTCATGTACCTATTCCTGAATGGATAAAAACTCAAGCCTCATCTATATGTTGTCTACAAGAGACACTTCAGCTTTAAAGACCCAACACAGATTGAAAGTGAAGGGATGGAAAGATATTCCATGCAAATGGAGACTGAAAAAACCTGGGGCAGCTTTACTATATTAGACAAAATGGACTTTTTTTTTTTTTTTGGCTGCACTTGAGTGGCTTGTGGGATCTTATTTCCTTGACCAAAGATTGAACCCATGCCCTCTGCAGTGAGAGCATTGAGTCCTAACCACTGGACCACCAGGGAATTCCCAACAAAATAGACTTTAAGACAAAAACTGTAATAAGAGGTTTAAAAGGTCATTCAGACCAGATCAGATCAGTCGCTCAGTCATGTCCGACTCTTTGCGACCCCATGAATTGCAACACGCCAGGCCTCCCTGTCCATCATCAACTCCCAGAGTTCACTCAGCCTCAAGTCCATCGAGTCAGTGATGCCATCCAGCCATCTCATCCTCTGTCGTCCCCTTCTCCTCTTGCCCCCAATCCCTCCCAGCATCAGAGTCTTTTCCAATGAGTCAACTCTTCCCATCAGGTGGCCAAAGTACTGGAGTTTCAGCTGTAGCATCATTCCTTCCAAAGAAATCCCAGGGCTGATCTCCTTCAGAATGGACTGGTTGGATTTCCTTGCAGTCCAAGGGACTCTCAAGAGTCTTCTCCAACACCACAGTTCAAAAGCATCAGTTCTTTGGCACTCAGCCTTCTTCACAGTCCAACTCTCACATCCATACACGACCACAGGAAAAACCATAGCCTTGACTAGACGAACCTTTGTTGGCAAAGTAATGTCTCTGCTTTTGAATGTGCTATCTAGGTTGGTCATAACTTTCCTTCCAAGGAGTAAGCGTCTTTTAATTTCATGGCTGCAGTCACCATCTGCAGTGATTTTGGAGCCCAAAAAAATAAAGTCTGACACTGTTCCCACTGTTTCCCCATCTATTTCCCATGAAGTGATGGGACTGGATGCCATGATCTTCGTTTTCTGAATGTTGAGCTTTAAGCCAACTTTTTCACTCTCCACTTTCACTTTCATCAAGAGGCTTTTGAGTTCCTCTTCACTTTCTGCCATAAGGGTGGTGTCATCTGCATATCTGAGGTGATTGACATTTCTCCTGGCAATCTTGATTCCAGCTTGTGTTTCTTCCAGTCCAGCGTTTCTCATGATGTATTCTGCATAGAAGTTAAATAAACAGGGTGACAATATACAGCCTTGACGTGCTCCTTTTCCTATTTGGAACCAGTCTGTTGTTCCATGTCCAGTTCTAACTGTTGCTTCCTGACGTGCATACAGATTTCTCAAGAGGCAGATCAGGTGGTCTGGTATTCCCATCTCTTTCAGAATTTTCCACAGTTTATTGTGATCCACACAGTCAAAGGCTTTGGAATAGTCAATAAAGCAGAAATAGATGTTTTTCTGGAACTCTCTTGCTTTTTCCATGATCCAGCGGATGTTGGCAATTTGATCTCTGATTCCTCTGCCTTTTCCAAAACCAGCTTGAACATCAGGAAGTTCATGGTTCACATATTGGTGAAGCCTGGCTTGGAGAATTTTGAGCATTACTTTACTAGCGTGTGAGATGAGTGCAATTGTGCGGTAGTTTGAGCATTCTTTGGCATTGCCTTTCTTTGGGATTGGAATGAAAACTGACCTTTTCCAGTCCTGTGGCCACTGCTGAGTTTTCTAAATTTGCTGGCATATTGAGTGCAGCACTTTCACAGCATCATCTTTCAGGATTTGGAATAGCTCAACTGGAATTCCATCACCTCCACTAGCTTTGTTCGTAGTGATGCTTGTAAAGGGGCCAATCCAACAAGAGGATATAATGTTTATAAGGATTTCTGCATGAACATTGGAGGTTCTAAATATATAAAGCAAATATTAACAGACCAGAAGAGAGAAAGAGACAGCAATAAAATAATAGTAGGGGACTTTAATACCACACTTTCATTAAAGTAATAGATACTCTGGACAGAAAGTCAATAAGGAAACACTGGCGTTAAATGACACATTAGACAAGATGAACGTGACAGATACTTGCAGAATATTCCATCCAAAAGCAATAGAATACACATTCCCCCCCCATTGTACAAGTGAACATTCTCCAGGATAGATCATATGTTAGGCCACAAAACAAGTCCTAATAAATTCAAGAAGATTTAAATCATACCAAGCAGATTTTCCAACCACAGTGATATGACACTTGAAGTCAATTCTAAGAGGAAAACTGGAAAATTCATAATTATGTGGTGATTAAACAACATGCCAATGAACAACCAGTGGGTTAAATAAACCAAAAGAGAAAGCAAAAACTACCTTGAGACAAATGAAAATGGAGATAAAACATCAAAACTGTGGGATGCAGCTTTTAAGTGGAAGTTCATAACTAATTTTATGTCTCAAGGAACAAGAAAAAGAAAATCAAACAAAGCCCAAATTTAGTAGAAGGAAGGGAAGAAAATAACAAAGATCAGAGTAGAAATAAATGAAACAGATACTAAAAAGATAATAGAAAAGATCAATGAAACTAAAAGTTGTTTTTGTTTTTAATTAATTTATTTTAATTGACAGTTTATTACTTTACAATATTGTATTAGTTTTTGCCATACATTGACATGAGTCAGCCATGGTTGTACCTGTGTCCCCCATCCTGAACCCCACTCCCACCTCCCTCCCCATCCCATCTCTCTGGGTTGTCCCAGTGCATTGGCTTTGAGTGCCCTGTTTCATGCATCAAACTTGGATGGTCATCCATTTCACATATGGTAATACACATGTTTCAGTGCTGTTCTCTCAAATCATCCCATCCTCGCCTTCTCCCACAGAATCCAAAAGTCTGTTTTTTATATATGTGTCTTTTTTGCTGTCTCGCATATAGGATCATCATTACCATCTTTCTAAATTCCATAAATATGCATTAATATACTGTATTGGTGTTTTTCTTTCTGACTTACTTCACGCTGTATAATAGGCTCCAGTTTCATCCACCTCATTAGAACTGATTCAAATGCATTCTTTTAAAAAGCTGAGTAATATTCCATTGTGTATATGTACTACAACTTTCTTATCCATTCATCTGTTGATGGACATCTAGGTTGCTTCCATGTCTTAGCTATTATAAACAGTGCTGTGATGAACACTGGGATATACGTGTCTCTTTCAGTTCTGGTTTCTTCAGTGTGTATGCCCAGCAGTGGGATTGCTGGATCACATGGCAGTTCTTTTCCCAGTTTTTAAAGGAATCTCCACACTGTTCTCCATAGTGGCTGTACTAGTTTGCATTCCCACCAATATTGTAAGAGGGTTCCTTTTCTCTGCACCCTCTAGAGCATTTATTGTTTGTAGACTTTTTGATAACAGCCATTCTGACCAGCATGAAATGGTACCTCATTGGGGTTTTGATTTGAATTTCTCTGATAATGAGTGATGTTGAGCATCTTTTCATGTGTTTGTTAGCCATCTTCTTTCAAGAAATGTCTGTTTAGTTCTTTGGCCCATTTTTTGATTGGGTCATTTATTTTTCTGATATTTAGCTGCATGAGTTGCTTGTATATTTTTGAGGTTAATTCTTTGTCAGTTGCTTCATTTGCTATTATTTTCTCCCATCCTGAAGGCTGTCTTTTCACCCTGCTTATAGTTTCCTTCGTCATGCAAAAGCTTTTAAGTTTATTTAGGTCCCATTTGTTTATTTTTTTTTGGAATGCTTTTATTTCCATTGCTTTTATTTCCATTATTCTGGGAGGTGGGTCATAGAGGATCCTGCTGTGATTTATGTCAGAAGATGTTCTGCCTATGTATTTCTCTAGAAGTTTTATAGTTTCTGGTCTTACATTTAGATCTTTAATCCATTTTGAGTTTATTTTTGTGTATGGTGTTAGAAAGTGTTCTAGTTTCATTCTTTTACAGGTGGTTGACCAGTTTTCCCAGCACCACTTGTTAAAGAGAGTCTTTTCTCTATTGTATAGTCTTGCCTCCTTTGCCAAAGATAAGGTTTCCATAGGTGCGTGGATTTATCTCTGGGGTTTGTATTTTGTTCCATTGATCTATATTTCTGTCTTTGGGTACCATACTGTCTTGATGACTGTAGCTTTGTAGTATAGTCTGAATTCAGGCAGGTTGATTCCTCCAGTTCCATTCTTCTTTATTAAGTTTGCTTTGGTTTTTTGAGTTTTTTTTTGTATTTCCATACAAACTGTGAAATTATTTGCTCTAGTTCTGTGAAAAATACCATTGATAGCTTGACAGGGATTGCATTGAATCTATGGATTGCTTTGGGTAGTATATTCATTTTCACTATATTGATTCTTCTGATCCAGGAACATGGTATATTTCTCCATCTATTTGTGTCATCTTTTATTTCTTTCATCAGTGTTTTATGGTTTTCTATATATAGGTCTTTTGTTTCTTTAGGTAGATTTATTCCTAGGTATTTTATTCTTTTCTTTGCACTGGTGCATGGAATTGTTTCCTTAATTTCTCTGTTTTCTTGTTGTTAGTGTAGAGGAAAGAAAGGTATTTCTGTGTGTTAATTTTATATCCTGCAACTTTACTATATTCATTGATTAGCTCTAGTAATTTTCTCGTGGTGTCTTTAGGGTTTTCTATGTAGAGGATCATGTCATCTGCAAACAGTGAGAGTTTTACTTCTTTTCCAATCTGGATTCCTTTTATTTCTTTTTCTTCTCTGATTCCTATGGCTAAAACTTTCCAAAACTATGTTGAATAGTAGTGGTGACAGTAGGCACCCTTGTCTTGTTCCTGACTTTATGGGAAATGCTTTCAGTTTTTCACCATTGAGGATGATGTTTGCTGTGGGTTTATCACATATGGCTCTTATTATGTTGAGGTATGTTCCTTCAATGCCTGCTTTCTGGAGTTTTTTTTTTTTTTTTTTTTTACCATAAATGGGTATTGAATTTTGTCAAAGGCTTTCTCTGCATCTATTGAGATAATCATATAGTTTTTATCTTTCAATCTGTTGATGTGGTATATCACACTGATTGATTTGCAAATACTGAAGAATCCTTGCATCCCTGGGATAAAGTCCACTTGGTCATGATGTATGATCTTTTTAATATTTGTTGGATTCTGTTTGCTGGAATTTTATTAAGGATTTTTGAATCTATGTTCATCAGTGATATTGGCCTGTAGTTTTCTTTTTTTGTGGCACCTTTGTCTGGTTTTGGTATTAGGGTGATGGTGGCCTCATAGAATGAGTTTGGCAGTTTCCCTTCCTCTGCAATTTTCTGGAAGAGTTTGCATAGGATAGTGGTTCAGACCAGATCAGATCAGTCGCTCAGTCGTGTCCGACTCTTTGCGACCCCATGAATCGCAGCACGCCAGGCCTCCCTGTCCATCATCAACTCCAGGAGTTCACTGAGACTCACGTCCATTGAGTCAGTGATGCCATCCAGCCATCTCATCCTCTGTTGTCCCCTTCTCCTCTTGCCCCCAATCCCTCCCAGCATCAGAGTCTTTTCCAATGAGTCAACTCTTCCCATCAGGTGGCCAAAGTACTGGAGTTTCAGCTTTAGCACCATTCCTTCCAAAGAAATCCCAGGGCTGATCTCCTTCAGAATGGACTGGTTGGATTTCCTTGCAGTCCAAGGGACTCTCAAGAGTCTTCTTCAACACCACAGTTCAAAAGCATCAGTTCTTCGGCGCTCAGCCTTCTTCACAGTCCAACTCTCACATCCATACATGACCACAGGAAAAACCATAGCCTTGACTAGACGAACCTTTGTTGGCAAAGTACTGTCTCTGCTTTTGAATGTGCTATCTAGGTTGGTCATAACTTTCCTTCCAAGGAGTAAGCGTCTTTTAATTTCATGGCTGCAGTCACCATCTGCAGTGATTTTGGAGCCCAGAAAAATAAAGTCTGACACTGTTCCCACTGTTTCCCCATCTATTTCCCATGAAGTGATGGGACCAGATGCCATGATCTTCGTTTTCTGAATGTTGAGCTTTAAGCCAACTTTTTCACTCTCCACTTTCACTTTCATCAAGAGGCTTTTGAGTTCCTCTTCACTTTCTGCCATAAGGGTGGTGTCATCTGCATATCTGAGGTGATTGATATTTCTCCCGGCAATCTTGATTCCAGCTTATGTTTCTTCCAGTCCAGCGTTTCTCATGATGTACTCTGCATAGAAGTTAAATAAACAGGGTGACCATATACAGCCTTGACGTGCTCCTTTTCCTATTTGGAACCAGTCTGTTGTTCCATGTCCAGTTCTAACTGTTGCTTCCTGACGTGCATACAGATTTCTCAAGAGGCAGATCAGGTGGTCTGGTATTCCCATCTCTTTCAGAATTTTCCACAGTTTATTGTGATCCACACAGTCAAAGGCTTTGGCATAGTCAATAAAGCAGAAATAGATGTTTTTCTGGAACTCTCTTGCTTTTTCGATGATCCAGCGGATGTTGGCAATTTGATCTCTGGTTCCTCTGCCTTTTCCAAAACCAGCTTGAACATCAGGAAGTTCATGGTTCACATACTGGTGAAGCCTGGCTTGGAGAATTTTGAGCATTACTTTACTAGCGTGTGAGATGAGTGCAATTGTGCGGTAGTTTGAGCATTCTTTGGCATTGTCTTTCTTTGGGATTGGAATGAAAACTGACCTTTTCCAGTCCGGTGGCCACTGCTGAGTTTTCCAAATTTGCTGGCATATTGAGTGCAGCACTTTCACAGGATAGTGGTTAGCTCTTCTCTAAATTTTTGGTAGAACTCAACTGTGAAGCCATCTGGCCCTCAGCTTTTGTTTATTGGAAGATTTTTTATTACAGTTTCGATTTTTGTGCTTTGATGGGTTTGTTAAGATTTTCTATTTTTCCTGGTTCAGTTTTGGAAGGTTATACTGTTCTAAGAATTTGCCCGTTTCTTCCAAGTTGTCCATTTTATTGTCATATCGTTGCTGATCATAGTCTCTTATGAACCTTTGTATTTCTGTGTTGTCTGTTGTGATTTCTCCATTTTCATTTCTAACTTTGTTGATTTGATTTTTCTCCCTTTTTTTCTTGATGAGTCTGGCTAATGGTTTGTCTATTCATTTATCTTCTCAAAGAACCGTAAAAGCTGGTTTTTTAAAAAATAATTTGACAGACTGTTAAGTAGACTGCCCAAGAAGAGAGAGGACACAAATAAATAAAATTAGAAATTAAAGAAAAGATGTTACAACTGCTACTATAAAAATACAAAGGGACATAACACACTACTGTGAACAGTTATTCAATAAGAAATAGGACAACTCATAGAAGTCAATTAATTCCTAGAAACATATAAACTACTAAGACTGACTGATGAAGAAATATTAATAGAAAATATGAACAGGCTAATTACTAGTAAGGAGATTGAATCGTAATCAACACTCACCCAACAAAGAAAAGTCCAAGACTAGATGACTTTTAAGTTATCTCTATCAAACACTCAAAGACAAGTGAATAACAATCCGTCTGAAATTCATCTGAAAGACTGAAGAGAACACTTCCAAACTCATTGCATGAGGTCAGCATTATCCTAATACCAAAACCAGTCAGTGACACCACAGGAGAAGACAATTACAGACAAATACCCTTGATGAACACAGATCCAAAACCTTCAACAAAATATTAGCAAACTGAATTCAGTAATACATTAAAAGGAGCATACACCATTATCAAGTGGGATTTAATACTAGGTTGTAAGAATGGTTTAACATCTACAAACCAATGTTTTAACAAAATGAAGGATAAATGATTATCTTAATAGATGCAGAGAAAGCATTTGACAAAATTTGATATCTAGTTATTATAAAAACTCTCAACAAAGTGGATATAGGAGAAGTGTGCTTCAACATAATAAAGGTCACATGTAACAAGTCTGCAGCTAATGTCATACTTGGGTGAAAATATGAAAGCTTTTTGTTCAGACTTGGAGCAACACAAGGATGCCCACTCTCATCACTTCTATTCAACATAGTATTGGAAGTCCTAGTCAGAGCAATTAGACAAGAGAAAGAAACAAAGTGTATCTAAATTGGAAAGGAAAAATTAAAACCATTACTATTTGCAGATGACATGATATTGTACATAGAAAACTTTAAAGACGTTACCAAATAAAATTTTTAGAACTAATCAACAAATTCAATAAAGTTGCAGACTAGAAAATTAACATAGTTGCCTGTTGCAATTATATACACTATGTTAAACTATCAGAAAGAGAAATTAAGAAAACCAGCCTATTCACAGTATATCAAAAGAGTATTTCTTAGGAATAAATTTAACCCAGAAGGCTTCCCTGGTGGCTCAGACAGTAAAGAATCTGCCTGCAATGCAGGAGACCTGGGTTTGATCCCTGGGTTGGGAAGATCCCCTGGAGGAGGGCATGGCAACCCACTCCAGTATTCCTGCCTGGAGAATCCCCATTGACAGAGGTTCCTGACAGGCTACTGTCCATGGGGTCTCAAAGAGTCAGACACAACTGAGCGACTAAGCACAGCACAGGAGGCGAAAGACCTATACACTGAAAACTATAAGACATTGATGAAAGAAATTAAAGAAGACACAAGTAAATGAAAAGATACTCTGAGCTAGCTCATGGATTAGAAGAATTAATATTGTTAAAATGTTCATACTACTCAAAGCAATCTACAGATTCCTATCACAGTGAAACTCCTATCAAAATTCCAATAGGAATTTCACAGAAATCTTTCACAGATGTTTTTCACAGAAATAGAAAAGAAAAACCTCCTAAAATTCATATGGAACAACAAAAGAACCCCCCAAAATCAAAGCAATCTTGAGAAAGAAAAACAAAGCTGGAGGCATCATACTTCCTAATTTTTAACTATACAGTTTTGGCATGAAAACAGACACGGAGATCAATGAAAGCAGAAAAGTTCAATTTTCCAGTGGAAGCTGGCCATGCAGAGAGCCCCATGCTGGGGCTGCTGGGGTGAGGGGTTGGGGCACTGCCTCCTGAGGAGCCCTCTTCCCAGACTCACTTGGAAGGACAGATGGGAAACTGCTAACTAAACTGAGCCAAGAGGACCAGAATGACCTGGGAGGAGGTGGTGAGTGGTGGCAGGAACTGGTAGGCAAAGGTCCAGGAACAGGCAGGCCAAGTCTCAGAGGAGGCCAAGGGAGGCTGGGCAGTGAGATGGGCTCCAGGGCTGTCCTGGAATAGACTATAGGTCAGGGTGACAATGGCCGGTCTGAACACCTTCACTACAGCTGACTGTGTGATGGAAATCTCACAGAAACCAGAGGGGCGAATTGCTGACTCTCCCCATTTTGATGAGGTGGAAAGAGGCTTGAGGGGGATGCCTAAGTTGTCCCTACTGGGGGAGTCCAGCTGGGGATGTGCCTGGCTCCAAAGTCCCCGCTCCCTCCAAGTGACATGGAGCCAGGTCGCAGGTGAAAGAGGAGTCATTTATGGTTGGGCAGTGGCAGGACCTGGGCTCTGTCAATATTTGGGATGGTTCAATCATTAACCAACTCAGCCTTCTTTTTTGGCAGGCTCTCCTCAGGCAGGTGCTGGGCCAGACCTAGCCCACCCTTGGGGACTGGAGCCCCGAGTCCCATCCTGCCTGCCTGCCTGCTGGGGGCTCCATGGGGCATCAACAGGATTGGACATGGAGGAGCAGGCAGGTGGCAGCACCCTCTGATCAGGAAATTTCTCCCATGATAGGTGGTTCCCCACCTTGTCCCCACCCACAGGGCTACAGTCTTGATATAGGGGCTAAATAAACATGTGATTAGGGTGCTAAATCAGTTGGGGAAATGAGTTTGAAAAGACCCTATCAAGTGAAAAAAAAAGGCTTTGAAAGTAGTTGTCATAGGAGTCAGAATTTTGACGGATTTTACTACACTTATTTTGTGGTTTAGTATTATTTTATTTTAAATTACAAATGTGGGGAAAGAAAGCACAGCAGGATCTTTCTAGTGCTGTGCTCACCTTGACCTGTGCTAAGGGCCAAGGACTATTCTGTGTGTGTGTTCAGTCATGTCCAACTTTGCAACCCTATGGACTGTAGCCCGCCAGCCTCCTCTGTTCCTGGGATTGCCCAGGCAAGAATACTGGGGGGTTACCATCTCCTTCTCCAGGGACCCAGGGATCAAAACCGTGTCTCTTACATCTCCTGCACTGGCAGGTGGATTCTTTACCACTAGCGCCACCTGGGAAGCTCAAGGACTATTCTAGGCCCTTCATATGCACTGTTTGATTTAACCCCTATTAGCCATTCTAAAAGATATATGCACTCCCATTTTACCCATCTTAGGAAACTGAGGCTCAGAGAAGTGAAATTACTTTCGAAATGCACAGTGAGTATGGAGAGAATGAGGATATGCCCCCAAGTTTTCTGACTTCAAGCGAGGACCTTTCAGGACCTGTCAGTCCTGGAGAGACCTCAGCAGAGTAAGGAACTGGGAAAGGGTGCAGAGGGCAGGTGGAACTCTACATACAAAGGCTAGAGATAAATGGGACCAGCCCTGGGAGGGCAGGGTCCTGATGGCTGACACATCCCTGCTGTGTGGTCTCCATAGATGGAGTTCTGATTCTATCACAAAGTGAGGTGTGGGAGACAGGGACAACAGACCTCCTGAGATAAGGCACGTGAGCTGGAACTAGATAGTAGTAACTGGGTTGTAACAAGCCTAACGGCTCCTGTGTTGTTTGGGGGCCAGTCACTTCACCCCATTGGGCCACTGCAGTCATCAGTTGTCCCTCACTTGAAAGGCAAGAAAACACAGATCACACTGCAAGTTGGTGGTAGAGCTCAGCCTGAAATCCAGGACCCCTGGTTTGTAGCCCGTGTTCTTTCCCCTGCACCTGCTCAGTTTGTTATTGTTTAGTCATTAAGCCATGTCCAACTCTTTGCAACCCCAAAGACTGCAGCATGCTAGGCTTCCTTGTTCTTCACCATATCCTGGAATTTGCTCAGACTCATGTTCATCGAGTCGGTGATGCCATCCAACCATCTCATCCTCTGTCGTCCCCTTCTCCTCCTGCCCTCAATCCTTCCCAGCATCAGGGTCTTTTCCAGTGAGTTGGCTCTTCGCATCAGGTGACCAAAGTATTGGAGCTTCAGCGTCAGCATCAGTCCTTCCAATGAATAATCAGGGTTGATTTCCTTTAGAATTGACTGGTTGGATCTCCTTGCAGTCCAAGGGACTCTCAAGAGTCTTCTTCAGCACCACAACTTGAAAGCATCGTTCAGCACTCAGTCTTCTTTATGGTCCAACTCTCACATTCATACATGACTACTGGAAAAACCATAGCTTTGCTATATGGACCTTTGTCGGCAAAGTGATGCCTCTGCTTTTTAATATGCTGTCTAGGTTTGTCATAGTGTTTTTTCCAAGGAGCAAACGTCTTTTAATTTCACGGCTGCAGTCACTGTCTTCAGTGATTTTGAGCCCAAGAAAATGAAATCTGCCACTGTTTCCACTTTTTCCCCATCTATTTGCCATGAAGTGATGGGACCGGATGCCATGATCTTAGTTTTCTGAATGCTGAGTTTTAAGTCAACTTTTTCACTCTCCTCTCACCCTCATCAAGAGGCTCTTTAGTTCCTCTTCACTTTCTGTCAATAGAAGTGGTACCATCTGCATATCTGAGGTTGTTGATATTTCTCCAGGCAATCTTGATTCCAGCATGTGATTCACCCAGTCCAGTGTTTCTCATGATGTACTCTGCATGTAAGTTAAATAAATAAGCAGGGTGACAATATACAGCCTTGATGTACTCCTTTCCCAATTTTGAACCGATCTGTTGTTCTATGTCTGGTTCGAACTGTTGTCTCTTGACCTGCATACAGGTTTCTCAGGAGACACGTGAGGAGGTCTGGTATTCTAATCTCTTTAAGAACTTTCCAATTTGTTGTGATCCACACAAAGGTTTTAGTGTAGTCAATGAGGCAGAAGTAGATGTTTTTCTGGAATTCCCTTGCTTTTTCTATGATCCAACAGATGTTCGCAATTTGATCTCTGTTCCTCTGCCTTTTCTAAATCCAGCTCAGTTTGTACTATGAATGTAAGGGCCAGAGTGAGGGCACTGAGGTCCCATAGGATCTTTCCTCAAGCAGAAGCATGTTACACATGCTGTCACACATGCTAAAAAAAAAGCCCAAAATTATACATGCACATGATTAAACAACCAACTAGTACAATAGACTTAGTATGAGCAGTCATTATCTGCCATCCCATTCCTCATCTACTCCCTTTTCCCCCTCTGTGCTGATTTGAGTACATTTTATTATTCTTTCTTCATGCTCATTAATTCTGTCTTCTCCTGTGTCCATTGTGAAAGCTATCCAATGAGCTATTAATGTCAGATATCAACGTTTTCCATTCTAGAACATCTGTATAATTTTCTTTGCATATTACATCTCTCTGAAAAAATTTTCATTAATTCTTTTCTATCTTAGGTTGTTATAATCACGTTAAAACATTGTCATCTATTCCAACATCTGGATCATTGATAAGTCTATATATATTGGCTTTTTCCCTCTTGATCATTGGTTACAATTTCCTGTTTCTTTGCCTGTCTCATAATTTTTAAAATTATGCTGAAAACTGTTTGTAAAGGAACCAGCAACTGAAGAATTTGTTTTTTCCTATCAAAAAATCTTTTCCCTTTCTAGTTCAATCAATAACTAAGCTGAAGATGCAAACTATTATTATAGGATGGGTAAACAGCAAGGTCCTACTTGTTGTATTGCCCAGGGAAGTATATTCAATATCCTGTGATAAACCATAATGGAAAAGAATATGAAAAAGAATGTATCTATCTAACTGGATCACTTTGCTAAAAAGCAAAAATGAACACATTGTAAATCAATATACTTCAATAAAATAAAGAAAAGGAGGAGGAGGAACTAAGCTGTGATGAAGCTGGATGGCAGCTTTAGTTAAAATCAGAGCCCACCAGATTGCAAGTACTTCCTAGGGAGACATTCTCAGCTTTGGACTGACAGCCTGACAGGTCTGTCTTGTCCACCCCAAAGATGCAGGAGGTTATTTTTCCCTTTGGCAATTTTAAACTTCTCTTCAGTCTTCTCCCCACTGCTACGCCCACCAATGCTCCTTCCAAATTTAGCAAGTATCTTAAGGAGACTGGAAGGTTAAGAGTCAGGCCCTTTTTCTGGTTAGAAGTTTGTCTCCTAGATACCTAAGAGTAAGGGAAACTATGCTCCACCATTTAGAACCCCACTAGTCTCTTTAATCTTTAAAAAGCAGAGACAGGGGAGGCGGCGGCCTGGCTTGGCCTGGCCTGGCCTGTCAGGGAGCGGGCGGCGGCGGCTCCAGCACCATGTCCCTGCAGTACGGGGCGGAGGAGACGCCCCTCGCCGGCAGTTACGGCGCGGCGGATTCGTTCCCAAAGGATTTCGGCTACGGCGTGGAGGAGGAGGAAGAGGAGGCGGCAGCCGCGGGCGGCGGGGCTGGGGCGGGGGCCGGAGGAGGCTGTGGCCCGGGGGGCGCTGACAGCTCCAAGCCGAGGATTCTGCTCATGGGCCTCCGGCGCAGCGGCAAGTCCTCCATCCAGAAGGTGGTGTTTCATAAAATGTCACCCAATGAGATTCTCTTTTTGGAAAGTACCAACAAGATTTACAAAGATGACATTTCTAATAGCTCCTTTGTGAATTTCCAAATATGGGATTTTCCTGGGCAAATGGACTTTTTTGACCCAACTTTTGACTACGAGATGATCTTCAGGGGAACAGGAGCGTTGATATATGTCATTGATGCACAGGATGACTACATGGAGGCTTTAACAAGACTTCACATTACTGTTTCTAAAGCCTACAAAGTTAACCCAGACATGAATTTTGAGGTTTTTATTCACAAAGTTGATGGTCTGTCTGATGATCACAAAATAGAAACACAGAGGGACATTCATCAAAGGGCCAATGATGACCTTGCAGATGCTGGGCTAGAAAAACTCCACCTTAGCTTTTATTTGACTAGTATCTATGACCATTCAATATTTGAAGCCTTTAGTAAGGTGGTGCAGAAACTTATCCCACAGCTACCGACCTTGGAAAACCTATTAAATATCTTTATATCAAATTCAGGCATTGAAAAAGCTTTTCTCTTCAATGTTGTCAGCAAAATCTACATTGCAACAGACAGTTCTCCTGTGGATATGCAGTCATATGAACTTTGCTGTGACATGATTGATGTTGTAACTGATGTGTCTTGTATATATGGGCTAAAGGAAGATGGAAGTGGAAGTGCTTATGACAAAGAGTCCATGGCCATCATCAAGCTGAATAACACAGCTGTCCTGTATTTAAAGGAGGTGACTAAATTTTTGGCACTGGTTTGCATCCTTAGGGAAGAAAGTTTTGAAAGAAGAGGTTTAATAGACTATAATTTCCATTGTTTCCGAAAAGCTATTCATGAGGTTTTTGAGGTGGGTGTGACTTCTCACAGGAGCTGTAGTCACCAGACCAGTGCCCCCAGCCTGAAAGCGTTGACACACAACGGCACGCCACGAAATGCCATCTAGCCTGGACACCAGCAATCGGGGCTCTGTGCCAGCTTATTCTTCACTCCAGGGTCAGGTGCCATGTGCTACAGGACATAGGAGTTGCCACTTGTGGGAACCTGGTGCCTGTCCCACTAGAGACAAGGGGTAGTTTCTCATTTGGATGCAAACACCTTCAGCCAGTGGTGTGCAACTGAAGCTACTATTTCTTTAAAAAAAAAAAAAAGGCAAAAAAGAATTCCAGAGACCACAGAAGTGTGTGTCTTTCTCCTCTTGGGGGCCCTACTTTAAGTAGTTGGGACATCTTGGACCTGGAGATAACAGCCCTTAACCCGTCCTTACCAGGGGATGTCTCCATCAAATACCAGTTGAAAATAATAGAAAGAACTGAATTTTTATATGCTTCACTTAGATTTTCATTTGAGTAGTTTCTAAAAATCCTGCCTCGCTTAAGTTCTAACACCGCCTCTCAGATTTCAGTTTTGGACCTTGCACACCTCAGACCTTCTAAACGCATTTGCTTGCTAACTCGGAAGACACATGGTCTGACTGCAGCAAGAAAGGACATTCCTGTATTTGTTTCTGAAGAAATGAGAAAATTTTATGCTGCATTAAGTCGAGAGCAAGTCTCCAACAGTGGCTGCTGCGTTCGTTCCCTCAGAAGTGTTGAGGAACAAACTTTGAGACAGAAGAAGATTTTTGCACCTGTGTTTTGGATACCAGATACCTGGGTTCCTTCCCTCACATTTGAGAAATGATTCTGATCACTGTTTTTTTTAAAAAAAGGGGGGGAATTAAAAAAGTTGTTTTCCCCACAATCTCTTCCTCCTCTTAGGAGAAAAACTCATCATGTCATTGAAATATTTAGCTCATTTTTCTTTAAACTTGATACCAGTCTCCACATACCTTTTTTCTCAGCTGGTGAGAGTCTTTTAAGAAGTGCTGTGTTGTTGACTCTGAATGACCCGGAGGCACTGGTGGACTGCCCTGGGGCTTGAAGAGCGTACGGCACCACGACGTGTCGGTGAGCATGCTTCGTCTCCAGTGTCCCGACACCAGGTGTCAACTGTGGTACTTTCTTCACCTAGGATATTGATTTATAATTGGTTGTTGTTTGTTGAAAGTTGATACCCTTTCCATTGACTTAAACTTATACGTTACTTTTACTCCACACGCCCAGTTGTCATATATTCCAAAGCCACTGGACCACTTGAGTGCATAAGTGCCACTGTCCCATGAAGTGTGTGTATTCAGGTCTGTAAATCCAACTGTGTGACTTGAGTGCTTCCTGCAGGTGATTCTGACTGTTGAGTATTTACATGGACCATGGTGATATCCAAAAGAAAAATGCCTTTATATTTATAGGTTATTTCATTGAACTATATAAAATGGGTATTAATAAATGTATTTACTCCAAAAAAAAAAACAAAAAACAAAAAAAAAGCAGAGACACTATTTTGCCAACAAAGATCCATATAGTCAAAGCTATGGTTTTTCCGGTAGTCATGTATGGATGTGAAAGTTGGACTATAAAGAAAGCTGAACGCCAAAGAATCAATGCTTTTGAACTATGTTGTTAGAGAAGACTCTTGACAGTCCCTTGGATTGCAAGGAGATCAAACCTATCAATCCTAAAGGAAATCAGTCCTGAATATTCATTGGAAGGACTGATGCTGAAGCTCCAATACTTTGGCCACCTGATCAAAGAACTGACTCATTGGAAAAGACCCTGATGCTGGGACAGATTGAAGGTGGGAGGAGAAGGGGACAACAGAGGATGAGATGGTTGGAAGGCATCACTGACTCGACGGACATAAGTTTGAGCAGGCTCTGGGAGTTGGTGATGGACAGGGAAGCTTGGCATCTGCAGTCCATGGGGTCACAAAGAGTCAGACACGACTGAGCAATAGAACTGAACTGATCTAGTTTCTTTAATCAGCAAATTCATTGGGGTGGGAGTTGGGGTAGGGGCAGAATGGCTGCTACACTTAAAATTTTAATAGACTTCTTAAGGAACAGTTTTAGTTTTGCAGAAAAATTGAATGGAAGGTACAGAGTTCCCACGAATCCCCCCCACCCCCTCACCACCACCAGTTTCCCCTATTATTAACAACTTGCTTTGGTGTGATATGTTCGTTGTAACTAATGAGTCAGTATTGACAAATTATTATTAATTAACCCAGGTCTCCCACATTGCAGGCAGATTCTTTACCATCTGAGCCACCAGGGAAGCCCATTATTAACTGAAGTCTATAATTCACATTAGGGCTCAATCTTTGTGTTTTACTTTGTATGGGTTCTGACAAATGTATAATGAAATGTATCCATTACAATATCATACAAAATATTTTCACTGTTTTAAAAATCCCATGTTTCACATACTCATCTTTCTCTTCCTTCCTCCAAGCTCCTAGCAACCACTGGTCTTTTTACTATCTCCATAGTTTTGCCTTTCCCCCCAGAATGTCATACAGTATGGAGCCTTTTGTGATTGTCTTCTTTCACTAGACAATATGCATTTAAGTTTCCTTCATGTCTTTTCATGTCTTGAGAGCTCATTTCTTTTTCTTGCTGAATAATATTTCATTGTCTGCATGTTCCATGGTTTATCTATTTCTGTATTGAATGACCTCTTGATTGCTTGTAGGTTTTGGCAATTATGAATAAAGCTGCTGTAAACATCTGTGTGCAGGTTTTTGTATGAATGTAAGTTTTCAAATTATGGTAACATACATTAACATTTGGAAAAATACCAAAGAACATGACTGCTGGATTGTATGGTATGATTATGTTTAGTTTTTTTCCTTTTTTAAATTTTACAATATTGTATTGGTTTTGCCAAATATTGAAATGAATCCGCCACAGGTACACATGTGTTCCCCATCCTGAACCCTCCTCCCTCCTCCCTCCCCATACCATCCCTCTGGGTCGTCCCAGTGCACCAGCCCCAAGCATCCAGTATCGTGCATCGAACCTGGACTGGCGACTTGTTTCATACATGGTATTATACACGTTTCAATGTCATTCTCCCAAATCTTCCCACCCTCTCCCTCTCCCACAGAGTCCATAAGACTGTTCTATACATCAGTGTCTCTTTTGCTGTCTCGTATACAGGGTTATTGTTACCATCTTTCTAAATTCCATATATATGCATTAGTATACTGTATTGATGTTTTTCTTTCTGGCTTACTTCACTCTGTATAATAGGCTCCAGTTTCATCCACCTCATTAGAACTGATTCAAATGTATGTTTAGTTTGTAAGAAACTGCCAAGCTGTCTTCCCAAAGCAGCTGTACTAGTTTTCATTCACAATAAGCATGATATTTTTTCTTGGTCTGAAGTCTGTTTTGTCTGAATTTCATATAACTATTCCAACTTTCTTTTGACTAGTGTTAGCATGGTATATTTTTCTCCATTCCTTTACTTTTAATCTATCTGTATCTTAATGTTTTATGTAGACTCCTGTTTTCTATTCATTGTCCCTGTTATTTTCTTCCAACATTTTCTTCCTTCTCTGGTCTTAACTGAGCATATTATATTGTATTCTTCTTCTTCTCCCCACTTAGCATATCAACTATACTTTTGAAAAAAATTAGAATTTTTGTTTCCCTTGAGTTTGCAATATACATTTACATTCAATCTAAGTTTTCTTTCAAGTTAACACTATACCAGTTCATGGATAGTGCAAGTAAATATCTTATAATACAGTGTTCCCGATTGCTCTCTCCATCTTTTATAACATTGCAGTCATTCACTTCACTTATCCATAATCTATAATCACTATTACTATTTGGAACAAAATGTTAGATCAATTAAAAATAAGAAAACTCAAATATTTTAATTTACCTTTATTTCTTCTCTTCCTTTCTTTTTGCAGATCTAAGTTTTTAAAATATTTATATTTATTTATTTATTTGGCTGTGCCAGGTCTTAGTTGCAGCATATGAACTCTTAGTTATGGCATCTGGGTTCTAGTTCCCTGACCAGGGATCGAACCTGGCCTCCTGCATTAGGAGCATGGAGTCTTAGCCACTGGACCCCCAGGGAAATCCCAGATATGAGTTTTTGACCTGTATACATTTGCTTCTCTTTGAAAAATTTGTTTTTCACATTTCCTGCAAGGCAGATCTCCTGGCAACAGTTTCCCACAATTTTATTAATTACTTTTGGCTGTGCTGGGTCTTCATTGCTGCGGCTTCTCTTGTTGCGGAGCACAGGCTCTAGGGCACAGGCTTCAGCAGTTGTAGCACATGGGCTCAGTAGTTGCTGCTCCCAGGCTTTAGAGCACAGGCTCAATATTGTGGTGCACCTGGTTAGTTGCTCCACAGCATATGGGATTTTCCCAACCAGGGATCGAAGCTGTGTCTCCTGCATTGGCAGGCAGATTCTTTACCACTGAGCCTCCAGGGAAGCCCTCTCTCTTTTTTTCCTGAGAAAGTCTTTTTTTCCCCTTCACTTTTCAATGATAATTTTCTGGATACAGAATTCTAGGTTGGTGGTTTTTCTAGGTTAATTCTTTCAATACTTTAAATATTTTACATCACTCTCTTCTTGCCCACATGGTATCTGAAGAGAATTTTGATGTAATTTTTTATCCTGGTTCCTCTATTGGTAATGTGTTTTCCCCCTTTGGATTTTCAACTTTTCTCTTTGCCTTTGATTTCTGTAGTTTGAATATACTATACATTGATGTAAGTTTTTTTAGTTTTTTTTTTAAGTATTTATCATACTTGGTGTTTTCTAGGCTTCCTATATCTGTGATTTGTTGTCTGAAATTAATTTTGAAAATTCTCAGTCATTGTTACTTCCAATATTTCTTCTTTCTTCTTCTGGTATTCCAATTACACATGCTACACCTTTTGAAACTGCTTCATCATTCTCGGATCTTCTGTTCCATTACTTTTTCTCCTTGCTTTTCAGTTTTGGAAATTTCTACTAACATATCTTTAAGCTCTGGATTCTTTCCTGGGCTAGTACAGTTTATTGATAAGTTCAAAAGCATTCTTCGCTTCTGTCACAGATTTTTTGATTCCAAGCATTTCCACTTGATTCTTTCTTAGTTTCTACTTTTCTGCTTATATTGCATATCTGTTCTTGCATGTTGTACCCTTTTTTTCCATTGGAATCCTTAGCATATGAATCAAATTAAAAACATTTTTTTCAACCTAGTAATTTCAACCTCTCTCATATCCAAGTTTTATTCTGATGCTTGCTCTGTCTCTTCAAAATGTGTTTCTTGTCTTTGAGTATGATTTGTAATTTTTTGTTGAAGGTCAGTGTAAGGTACTGGGTAAAAATGAATTGAAGTAAATAGGCTTTTATGTGAGGCTTTATGTTTATCTAGCTATGGGTTAGGCTGTATGGCGCAGTGGTAAAAAATCTGCCTGCTAATGCAGGAGAAGCAAAAGACTCATGTTTGATCCCTGGGTGGGGAAGAGCGCCTGGAGAAGGAAATGGCAACCCACTTCAGTATTCTTGCCTGGGAAATCCCATGGACAGAGGAGCCTGGCGGGCTACAGTCCATGGGGTCACAAAGAGTCAGACACAACTGAGCACACACACACACACATAGACGTAGATGTCAGAGGATAAAATTCCCTCTGGAGTCTTGGCTTTGGCTCCCCTGTTGCCTTTGGGTTTCCTTAGAGCCTTCTTACATTACCTCTGAGACCCACTTCTTTTAGTTGTATCCCCCATCATTAAACAGGATTTCTATTGACGTGGTTGTACAGTGTGGAAAGAGGGGAATGTTCTATAGTACTGTGATTAAGTGTCATCCTCTTAATGAGCTTGTGATCCTGGATTGTGATCTTCACAAGTGCTTTTCAGTTGCTTTTTTCTCTGTTAGGAGAGACAAAGGCCAGAGGGCGGTGGTTTGGGTATTTTTCTTCACCCAGATAGTAGCTTAGAGGAGGCTGTAGTTAGGTATTTCCCCTCCCCCAAGTCAGTCGAGCTCTGGTAAACCACTTTCTCTGGAGGGCAGGCCTTCTTAAGACAAACAGAGTGCTCTCAGCATACTTCAAAATGGCCATTTTCATTGCTTCTCGTCTTTTCGACCAGTATCAAGTGCAAAATGGTCATTTTCCCTCTGCCTGCCAGAAGCACGAGGGGATTTTTTTTTTTCTCTGAGGACTTGGTAAGGTTTCTGGAGATAAACCTCAGAAAACTGGTGGGGTAGCGTTGAAGGGGCAGGTGGGTGGTAATTCTCAAACTGTTTTTACTTAGCCTCTAGCAAATCAATTACAGTTTAGCTTTTCCTGCCCTGGTGTTAATTCCTTAGAGATACTGCTCCTATACATTATGATTCTCTGTATCTGCCTGTCACTTTAATTTTGTGGGCAGAGGTTGTGATCTCGAAACTCTGCTGGATCTGAGAATAGTTGTTGATTTTCAGTTTGTTCACATTTTTTTTCTTGAGGTCAGCAACGATGACTTTCAAACTCCTTACGTGCCAAGTTGAAAACTAATGATGTTTTTTGAAGATTGAAAGTTGTTTTGAAAAAGTCCAATTTATTAATTTTTTTCCTTTACAGTGTGTGTTTTTGTGTGTGTGTGTGTTATGTTTAAGAATCTCTGCCAAACTCAAGGTCACTAAAATTTTCTCCAAGAAATTTTGTAGTTTTAGCGATTATCTATGGGCTTCCCTGGTGGCTCAGATAATAAAGAATCCTGCCTGCATTGCCAGGGGATCCTGGCTCGACCCCTGGTTGGGAAGATCTCCTGAAGAAGTTCTGCACTCCATTTTGGGTTATTTTTTGTAAGTGGTAGTGAGGTAAAGCAAGAGATTTAATTTTTTGCATATCCAATTGTTGAAAATATTTCTTGCAAAGATTTATTTCTTGTAAAGATTACTCTTCTTCATTGAATTGCCTTGCCAAAAATCCTATGTGTGAATCTATTTTGCTCCATTGATCTAATTGTCCCTCTTTATGCCAATACCACAGTTTTGATTACTATGGCTTTACAATAAGCCTTTAAATGATGTAATTACTGTAAAGCAAAATTAATTAAACATTATTTTTCAAAGTATTTTGGCTTTTCATTTCCATATAGGTTTTAGAATTGGCTTGTCATATTTTATGAAAAAGCCTGCTAGTATTTTTATTGGTATTGCAATAAATTTATAGATCAATTTTGGAGAGAACTGATATCTAATTTCTCCATAATACATTTATTAAATTTCTATAATATCAACAGGCACTGTGCTAAGCGTTTTACACTTATTCTTTTTTAAATTGCAGTATAATTGCTTTACAATGTTGTGTTAATTTCTGCTGTACAATGAAGTTAATAAGCTATATATATGTATACATATATCCTCTCCCTCTTAGACCTCCCTCCCACCCTCATATCCCACCTATCTAGGTCATCACAGAACACCGAGTGAGCTCCCTGTACTATACAGCAGGCTCCCACTAGTCATCTATTTTATATGTGGTAGTGTTTATATGTCAATCCTAATCTCCAATTCATCCCACCCTCCCCTCCCACCCGTGTCCACATGTCCCTTCTCTATGTCTGCATCTCTATTCTTGCCTTGCAAACAGGTTCATTTGTACCATTTTTCTAGATACCACTGCTGCTGATGTTGCTAAGTTGCTTCAGTTGTGCCCAACTCTGTGCGACCCCATAGACAGCAGCCCAACAGGCTCCCCCGTCCCTAGGATTTTCCAGGCAAGAGTACTGGAGTGGGGTGCCATCGCCTTCTCCGTCTAAATACCACATATATATGTTAATATACAATATATGTTTTTCTCTTTATGACTTACTTCACTCTATATAACACATTCTAGGTCCATCTGCTGCTGCTGCTGCTGAGTCACTTCAGTCGTGTCCAACTCTGTGCGACTCCATAGACGGCAGCCCACCAGGATGCCCTGTCCCTGGGATTCTCCAGGCAAGAACACTGGAGTGGGTTGCCATTTCCTTCTCCAATGCATGAAAGTGAAAAGTGAAAATGGAGTCGCTCAGTCATGTCCGGCCCTCAGCGACCACATGGACTGCAGCCTTCCAGGCTCCTCCATCCATGGGATTTTCCAGGCAAGAGTACTGGAGTGGGGTGCCATTGCCTTCTCCGCTAGGTCCATCTACATCTCTACAAATGATGCAATTTCATTCCTCTATATGGCTGAGTAATATTCAATTACACACATATATATGTGTGCATATATGTATACATATATATACGTATCTATCACATTTTCTTTATCTATTCATCTGTTGACGGACATTTAGGTTGTTTTCATGTCCTGGCTATTGTAAATAGTGCTGCGATGAGAATTACGGTATCTGCGTCTTTTTAAATTGGAGGATAATTGCTTTACAATGTTGTGTTGGTTTCTGTTGTATAACAGCATAAATCAGTCGTGTGTGTGCATGTGTGCTAAGTCACTTCAGTTGTGTGCAACTCTGTGGGACCCTACGGACTGCAGCCTGCCAGGCTTCTCTGTCCTTGGGATTCTCCAGGCAAGAATATTGGAGTGGGCTGCCATACCCTCCTCCAGGGGATCTTCCTGACCTAGGGATCAAACCTGCATTTCTTATGTCTCCTACATTGGCAGGTGGATTCTTCACCACTAGCACCACCTGGGAAGCCCATGAATCAGCCATGAGTATACATATATCCCCTCCCTTTTGAGCCCCCCTTCCAAGCCTACCCCCATCCCACCCTTCTAGGTCATCACAGGCTGGTCTCCTTGTTATACAGGAACTGCCCACTAGCTAGCTATTTTACATATGGTTATGTATGTATTTCAATGATACTCTCTTAATTGTGTCACCCTCTTCTTCCCCTGCTATGTCTACAAGTCCGTTCTGTGTCTCTATTCCTGCCCTGAAAATAGATTCATCAGTACCATTTTTCTAAAACCCATATATGAGTTAATATATGATATTTGTTTTTCTCTTTCTGACTTGCTTCACTCTGTATAATAGGCTCTAGGTTCACCTACCTCAGTTCAACTAACTCAAATTCATACCTTTTTACAGTTGAGCAATATTCCATTGTGTATATGCACCACAACTCCTTTATCCATTCATCTGTTGATGGACATCTAGGTTGCTCTCATGTCCTGGCTACTGTAAATAGTGCTGCAGTGAGTATTGTGGTACATGTGTCTTTTTGTAATTTATTTATTTTCGGCAGTGCTGGGTCTTTGTTAATTTGTGCAGGTTTTCTCTAGTTGAGGCAAATGGGGGCTGCTGTGTTGTGGTTCATGGGCTTCTCACTGTGGTGGCTTTTCTTGTTGTGGAACACAGATTCTAGGCATGCAGGCTTCAGTAGTTGCAGCACGTGAGCTCAGCAGTTGTCACCTGTGGGTTCTGGTGCATGGGCTCAGTTGTTCCACAGCATGTGGAATCGTCCCCGACCAGTGACTGAGCCCATGTGCCCTGCATTGGCAGGTGAATTCTTATCCACTATGCCACCAGGGAAGTCCCATGGGATACATGAGTCCTTTTTGTATTATGGTTTTCTCAGGGTATATGCCCAGTAATGGGATTTCCATGTCAAAGGTAATTTTATTCCTTGTTTTTAATGGAGTCTCCATACTGTTCTCCATGGTGGTTGTATCATTTACATTCCCACTAACAGTGCAAGAGGGTTCCCTTTTCTCCACATCTTCTCCAGTCTTTACTGTTTGTAGATTTTTAAAATATTTATTTATTCTTGATTGGTTTGTAGATTTTTTGATGATGGCCATTTTGATCTGTGTGATGTAATACCTCATTGTAGTTTTGATTTGTATTTCTCTAATAATGAGTGATATTGAACATCTTTTCATGTCTTTGTTGGCCATCTGTGTGTCTTCTTTGGAGAAACGTCTGTTAGCTCCTCCACCCATTTTTTGATTTGGTTGTTTTTCTGATATTGAGCTTCATGAGCTGCTCATATATTTTAGAGATAATCCTTTGTCACTTGCTTCATTTGCAATTCTTTTCTCCCATTCTGAGAGTTGTTTTCTCATCTTGCTTATAGTTTCCTTTGCTGTGCAAACTTTTCAAGTTTAATTAGGTCCCATTTGTTTGTTTTTATTTCCATTACTCTAGGAGGTAGGTCAAAGAGGATCTAACTATGATTTACATCAAGAGTGTTCTGCCTATGTTTTGTTGTAAGAGTTTTATAGTTTCTGGCCTTAAATTTAGGTATTTAATCTATTTTATATTTGTGTATGATGTTAGGAAGTGTTCTATTTTTATTCTTTTACATGAGCTGGCCAGTTTTTCTAGCACCACTTATTGAAGAGGCTGTCTTTTCTCTACTCTCTTCTCTGTCAAAGATAAAGTGCCCATAGACGTGTAGGTTTTTCTCTGGGCTTTCTATCTTGTCCCATGGAACTATATTTCTGTTTTAGTGCCAGTACCATGCTGTCTTGGTGACTACAGCTTTGTACTGTAGTCTGAGGTCAGAACTGTAGATTCCTCCAGCTCCATTTTTCTTTCTCAAGATTGCTTTGGCTATTTGGGATCTTTCTGATTCCATACAAATTGTAAAATTTTTTGTTCTAGTTCTGTGGAAAATACCATTGGTAATTTGATAGGGATTTCATTGATACTGTAGATTACTTTGGGTAGTATAGTAATTCTCACAATACTGATTCTTACAATCCAAGAACATGATATATTCTTTCCGTTTACATCCTCTTTGATTTCTTTCATCAGTGTCTTAGTTTTCTGCATATAGGTCTTTTGTCTCCTTAGGTACATTTATTCCTAGGTATTTTATTCTTTTTCTTGCAATAGTGAGTGGGATTGACTTTTAAACTTCTTTCTGATTTTTCCTTGTTAGTGTTTAGGATTGCAAGGGATTTCCGTGTATTAATTTTCTATACTGCAACTTCACTAAATTCATTGATTAGGTCTAGTAATTTTTCTGATGGTATCTTAAGGTAGTATCATGTTCGCAAACAAAGAGTTTTTCTTCTTCTTTTCCAATCTGAATTTTTATTTCTTTTTCTTCTCTGATTGCCATGGCTAGGACTTCCAAAGCTAGGTTGAATTACAGTTTCAAGAGTGATCATCCTTGTCTTGTTCCTGATCTTAGAGGAAATGCTTTCAGTTTTTCACCATGAGAATAATGTTTACTATGGGTTTGTCACATATGGCCTTTATTATGTTGAAGTAGTTTCCTTCTACACCCGTTTTCTAGTTTACCATAAATGTGTGCTGAATTTTGTTGAAAGCTTTTTCTGTATGTTGAGACTATAATATAGTTTTATCTTTCAATTTGTTAATATGGTGTTACACATTATTGTGTATATTGAAGAATCTTTGCATCCATGGGATAAACCCCTCTTGATCATGGCATACAATTCTTTTAATGTGTTGTTGGATTCTATTTGCTAGTATTTTGTTGAAAATTTTTGCATTTATATTCATCAGTGATATTGGCCTGTAATTGCCTTTTTTTTTTCCCCTGGTCTTTGGCCTCATAGAATGAGTTTGGGAGTGTTCCTCCCTTTGCAATTTTTTGGAAGAGTTTGAGAAGGATCAGTTCAGTTCAGTTCAGTCGCTCAGTCGTGTCTGACTCTTTGCCACCCCATGAATTGCAGCACGCCAGGCCTCCCTGTCCATCACCAACTCCCAGAGTTCACTCAGACTCATGTCCATTTGTTGTAAGGCTGATTTGGTGGTGCTGAATTCTCTTAGGTTTGCTTGTCTGTAAAGCTTTTCTTGATCCAATCTGAATGAGATCCTTGCTGGGTAAAGTAACCTTGGTTGTAGGTTTTCCCCTTTTATCACTTTAAATATATCCTGCCACTCCCTTCTGGTCTGGAGATTTTCTGCTGAAAAAGCAGCTGACAGTCTTATGGAGATTCCTTTTTATGTTATTTTTTTGCTTTTCTCTTGTTGCTTTTAATATTTTTTCTTTGTATTTAGCTTTTGTTAGTTTGATTAAATGTGTCTTGGTGTGTTTCTCCTAGGGTTTATCCTGGTTGGGACTCTAACAAACCTACCAAATACACAGAGATAAAAATGCAAATTAGACAAAATGAGACAACAGAGGAATATATTCCAAATGAAGGCACAGGATAAAATACAAGAACTAAGCGAAGTGGAGATAGGGAACTTACCTGGGAAAGGAAAGCAACATCCAGGTCCAGGAAGCAGAGTCCCAAACCAGATCAACCCAAAGAAGACTACACAGAAACACATTGCCATTAAAATGGGAAAAGTTAAAGACAAAGAGAGAATAGTAAAAGCAGCAAGGGAAAAAGCAGTTAAATTACAAGGGAGCTCCCAAAGGCTGTCAGCAGAAACCCTGCAGGCCAGAAGGAAGTGGCATGATATGGTTAAAGTGATGAAGGGAAAAAATACAACTAATACTGGCAAGGCTTTTATTCAGATCTGGTGGAGACATCAAAAGCTTTACAGACAAGCAAAAGCTAAGACAGTTCATCACCACCAGACCAACTTTACAAAAAATGTTAAAGGTACTTCTCTAAGTGAAAAAGAAAAGGCTTGTCTTTCATGATTTCACAATTCATGAAAATTATGAAAAGAAAAAGCTCATTGGTAAATGCAAATATATGTAAATGGAGCAAATTAACCTAATTGTATTGCTGATCCTGCTCACAGTGCCAACTGTCTCACTGTTCACACTGCGCACACTGTTCATTAAACCCAGGGTAGGCAAGGTGTGAACTAAGAGGCTGGAAGAAGACATAAAGAGCCGTAGGAACTACAAACACGTTTATTCTCTCCTGGCTGGCACAGAAGGCATACCGGGATTCTGTCCTCTCGTGGGTGACCCCGTGGACACAGCTGTAATGTAGGAGTAAATGACACCACTTTCCAGGTGGAGCTCCTGTCCCTACAGCACAAAGCAGCTTATGACCAGGCGAGCACCTCATAGCATGCGTGTGCAGTGTTGTAAGTCATCTCAGCTGCTACACAGTCATTATTTACAAAACATGGGGCGACAGAGCCTGAACATGCCATCTTGGCATTTGCTCTCTCCCTCAACACACGTAGAGCTAAAAGGTTAAAGACAAAAGGAGTAAAAGCATCTATATCCATAAGTAGGGAATCACAAACAAAACATGATGCAAAAACAGTAAACATGGTAAGGAGTAAAAATGCAGGGTTGTTAAAAATGCATGTGAACTTAAAAGATCAGCAACTTAAAACAACCACATACTGTGTAGAGATTGCTATATAGAAACCTCACAGTAATCATAAAGCAAAAATTTGTAATAGACAAAGATACAGGAAGAAAGGAATTTGAACATAATACTAAAGATAGACATCAAATCACAAAGGAAGAGAACAAAAGAACAAAAAAGAAAAAAAAAAAAAAGCCCAAACCTCAAAACAATTTACAGAATGCTACATGTACATCAGTTCAGTTCAGTTCAGTTGCTCAGTCGTGTCCGACTCTTTGCAACCCCATGAATCGCAGCATGTCAGGCCTCCCTGTCCATCACCAACTCCTGGAGTTCACTCAGACTCACGTCCATCGAGTCAGTGATGCCATCCAGCCATCTCATCCTCTGTCGTCCCCTTCTCCTCTTGCCCCCAATCCCTCCCAGCATCAGAGTCTTTTCCAATGAGTCAACTCTTCACATGAGGTGGCCAAAGTACTAGAGTTTCAGCTTCAGCATCATTCCCTCCAAAGAAATCCCAGGGCTGATCTCCTTCAGAATGGACTGGTTGGATCTCCTTGCAGTCCAAGGGACTCTCAAGAGTCTTCTCCAACACCACAGTTCAAAAGCATCAATTCTTTGGCGCTCAGCCTTCTTCACAGTCCAACTCTCACATCCATACATGACCACAGGAAAAACCATAGCCTTGACTAGACGAACCTTTGTTGGCAAAGTAATGTCTCTGCTTTTTAATATGCTGTCTAGGTTGGTCATAACTTTCCTTCCAAGGAGTAAGCATCTTTTAATTTCATGGCTGCAGTCACCATCTGCAGTGATTTTGGATCCCCCCCAAAAATAAAGTCTGACACTGTTTCCACTGTTTCCCCATCTATTTCCCATGAAGTGATGGGATCAGATACCATGATCTTCGTTTTCTGAATGTTGAGCTCTAAGCCAACTTTTTCACTCTCCTCTTTCATCAAGAGGCTTTTGAGTTCCTTTTCACTTTCTGCCATAAGGGTGGTGTCATCTGCATATCTGAGGTTATTGACATTTCTCTTGGCAATCTTGATTCCAACCTGTGCTTCTCCAGCCCACCGTTTCTCATGATGTGCTCTGCATATAAGTTAAATAAGCAGGGTGACAATATACAGCCTTGATGTACTCTTTTTCCTATTTGGAACCAGTCTGTTGTTCCATGTCCAGTTCTAACTGTTGCTTCCTGAACTGCATACAAATTTCTCAAGAGGCAGATCAGGTGGTCTGGTATTCCCATCTCTTTAGAATTTTCCACAGTTTATTGTGATCCACACAGTCAAAGGCTTTGGCATAGTCAATAAAGCAGAAATAGATGTTTTTCTGGAACTCTTTTGCTTTTTCCATGATCCAGTGGATGTTGGCAATTTGATCTCTGGTTCCTCTGCCTTTTCTAAAACCAGCTTGAACATCAGGAAGTTCATGGTTCACATATTGCTGAAGCCTGGCTTGGAGAATGTTGAGCATTACTTTACTAGCATGTGAGATGAGTGCAATTGTGAGGTAGTTTGAGCATTCTTTGGTATTGCCTTTCTTTGGGATTGGAATGAAAACTGACCTTTTCCAGTCCTGTGGCCACTGCTGCGTTTTCCAAATTTGCTGGCATATTGAGTACAGCACTTTCACAGGATCATGTTTCAGGATTTGAAATAGCTCCACTGGAATTCCATCACCTCCACTAGCTTTGTTCATAGTGATGCTTTCTAAGGCCCACTTGAAAGGCCCATTCACACTCCAGGATGTCTGGCTCTAGGTCAGTGATCACACCATCGTGATTATCTGGGTCGTGAAGATCTTTTTTGTACAGTTCTTCTGTGTATTCTTGCCATCTCTTCTTAATATCTTCTGCTTCATACCTACCAATAATTACTTTAAATGTAAATAGACTAAATGGACCAATAAAAAGATACAGAGTAGCTGGATGAATAAAAAAACCCAAAAGGTATATGTATATTGTCTAGAAGAGATAATATTTGTGTCTTTAAAGCTAAAGACACAAACTGACTGAAAGCAGGGGGATGGAAAAAGGTATTCCTTGTAAATAGAAACAAAAAGAAAGCTGGGATTGCAATACCTGTATCAGACAAAATAGACTTTACGACAAAAACTGTATCTAGAGAAAAGGTAGAACATTACATAATACTCTAGGGGTCAATCCAAGAAGATATAACAATTGCAAATATACATGCACCCAAAATAGAAGCATCTGAATACACAGAGCAAATATTAACACACATAAAGGGAGAAACTGACAGTAACACAATAATAGAAGGGAACTTTAAAACCCCACTTACTCAATGGGCAGATCATCTACATAGAAAATCAATTAAGGGAACACTGGCCTTAAATAACAGATTATTCCAGATAGATACACACGTTACATATACACACACTCCATTCCATCCAAATGCAGCAGAATACATTCCGGTACACACAGAACATTCTCCAGGACAGATCACATGCCAGGTCACAAAACAATTCTCAGTGAATTTAAGAAAACTGAAACCATACAAAGCATCACTTTCAACCACAGTGCTATGGGACTAGCAATCAACTTCAAGAATAAAACTGGAAAAATCACATTCACATAGGATAAACAATCTGCTACTAAACAACTGATGAAGCACAACAGAAATCAAAGAGGGAATCAAAAAACACCTGGGAACAAATGAAAAGAAATAAAATTGCCCAAAATTTATGGGATGCAATGAAAGTGGTTCTAAGGGGGAAGTTTATAGCAGTATAAGTCCTGACCTCAAGAAACAAGAAAAATTTCAAATAAACAACTTTACACCTAAAGAAACTAGAAAAAGAAAACAAACAAAGCCCAATATTACCAGAAAGAAAGAAATGATGAAGATCAGAGCAGAAAAGAATGAAAAAGAGATTAAAAAAATACTAGAAAAGATATATGAAACTAAGAGTGGTTCTTTGAAAAATTTGCAGGAGACATAGGTTTGATTCCTGGGTCAGGAAGATCCCCTGGAGGAGGGCATGGCAATCAACTCCAGTATTCTTGCCTGGAGAATCCCATGGACAGAGGAGCCAGGTGAGCTATAGTCCATAGGGTCACAAAAAGTTGGGACACGACTGAAGTGACTTAGCACACACACATGCAGTATCTATTTAAGATACAGTCTCCAAAAGGTGGGCACAGCAGGAATACACCTCAACAAAATAAAGGCCATATGATGAGGTCACAGCTTAACAGCATACACAACAATGATTAGCTGAAATAATTTCCTCTAAGATCAGGAACAAGACAAGGATGCCTGGTCTTGGCACTTTTATTCAATTTAGTATTGGCAGCTGTAGCCACAACAATTAGATAAGAAAAAGAAATAAAAATCCAAATTGGAAAGGAAGAAGCAAAATTGTCACTGTTTTCAGATGACATGATACTTACATAGAAAACCCTCAAGACACCACCAAAAATTACTAAAGCTCATAAGTGAATTCAGTTGTAGGATACAAAGTTAATATAGAAAAATCTGTTGAAATTCTATACACTAACAACAAACTGTCAGAAAGAGAAATTAAGAAAACAATTCCATTTACAACCACATGAAAAAGAATAAAATATCTAGGAATAAATTTAACCAAAAAAACAAACAAAAAAAATCCCAATGTGATTAAAAAACAGGCAGAAGACCTGAATAGACACTTATGCAAACAAAACACCATGCTGGCCAACAGGCACACAAAAAGATCCTCAATGTCACTAATCATCAGGTACATGCAAATCAAAACCACAATGAGATATCACCACCTCACACCTGTCAGAAAAGCTATTATCAAAAACACAACAAATAACAAGTGTTGGTAAGGATACAGAGAAAAGGGAACCTTCACACACTTCATACACAAAGTAGACTTTTAAGTCAAAATCTGTCATAAGAGACAAAGAAGGACATTATATAATGATAAAAGGTTAATTTACCATGAAGATAAAACATTTATAAACATATATGTACCAAACATCAGAGCTCCTAATATGTGAAGCAATAATTTCTTATTGGCAAAATTAAAGGGAGATATAGATTTATAAAGATAGAAGAAAACTTCAAAACCCTCTTTCCATAATGGATAGAACAGCAAGACAGAAGATCAATAAGGAAATGGAGGCCTTGAATAACACTAGAGCCCAGTTAGACCTAGCAGACATATACAGAAATGTGTTACTGGACAGTAGGTCTCAGGTGCATATGGAATATTCTCTCGGGCAGATGATATGTAAGACTGCCACAAATAAGTCCTAATAAATTTTAAAGACTGAAACCATACAAAGCATCTATTCTAATCATAATCGATAAAACTAAAGAAATCAATAGCAAGAAGAAAACTGGAAGCTCCACAAGTATGTGGAATTTACACAGTGCATCTTTAAACAACCAATGGGTCAAAGAAATCACATGCAAAGTTAGAAAATACCTTTGAGATAAATGAAAATGAAAACACAACATATGAAAACTTACAAGATGCAGCAAAAGTAATGCTAAGAGATAAATTTATAGTTATAAATTCCTAATTAAAAAACATTAAGTCAGTAACCTAACTTTACACCTTAAAAAACTAGAAAAAGAATAACAAACTAAACGCAGAGCAAAAGCAGTAATGAAGATTAGAGCAGAGATAAAATTTAGAATAGAAAAAAAAAGAAAAAAACAGTAAAACAAAAGAGTTGGTTCATTGAAAAGATCAACAAAATGAACTTTAGCTAGACTGACTAAAAAGACTCTAAATAACTAAAATCAGATATCAAAGAAGGGATATTACTATCAACTTTACAGAAATAAAAAGAATTATGAGGGAGTACTATGAACTGTATATCAAAACAGGATAACCTAGATAAAAATGGACAAATTCCTAGAAACACAATGGGCCAAAATAAAAACATGAAAAAAGAGAAATATGAATAGACCTGTAATTAGTAAAGAGACTGAAATGGTAATTAAAAGAAACCACCCAACAAAGAAAAGCTCATGACAAGATGGCTTCACTGGTGAATTCTATCAAACATGAAAACAATTAACATGAATCCTCTTCAAATGATTCCAAAATCAACTGAAGAGGAGGGAACACTTCCAAACTCCAAATTCTGAGGCCAGCATTATCTTGATGCCAAAAACAGAGAAAGATTGTACAGGACAAGAAAAACTACAGACCAATATCCTTGAAATATACAGATTCAAAAATTCTCAACAAAGGCGGGGGGAATGGGTGAAGGGCATCAAAAGGTACAAATTTCCAGGATAATTCAATCATAGGGATGTAATGTACAGCAAGCACACCAACTGTAGTTAATAATACTGTATTGCATATTTTAAAGTCGCTAAGGGAGTAAATTTTATAAGTTCTCATCACAAGAAAAAAATCTGAACTATGTATGGTGATGGATATTAACTAGACTTATTGCAGTGGCTTTTCAATATAAAGACTGAATCATGTTGTACATGTGAAACTAGTAGAATGCTGCATGTCAATTATATCTCAATGAAAACAAACAAACAAAAAAAAACACTGCTTCAGACTGTGATATAAAACCTATTTGAAAATAACCTTTAATTGCAGTAATTCACCCCTCCGTATCCCACCCCCCCCACCATTGTCACAATTCAGCTTAAGGAAGTATACCAATTCTTTAAAAGTGTCAGATGTTTAAAAGAACTGTTACAAGAAAAATTAAATGGGGATATTGAACAAGATAGGTGGAAACATCCTCTACACAGGAGAATCATATAACAAAGTAAATAAAGCTAATAAGCCTACATTAATCATACGTAACCCAGTGAAGGCCCTCTTCAGAATGACTTTTTGAATATTGGTATGACAAAGATGATTATGTATCAGGTGACTGTGAGGTTGTTTAAGTTAAAAATCTCTAACTGATGCTATTAGTATCATTAGAGTGATAATTATTATTATCATTAGAGTGAAATTATCATTTCTAATTTCCAAGGTTATAAACTTCTTGAAATTGGGTTCATACTTTCCACACTTTAAGATTCCCTATATTATTAAGTATCATGGTCTAAACATAAATGTTTGTTAAGTCGAATTTCTGCATAAGTTGATAGCCTTTTATTTTCTCTAGGAAAATAAAATTTATTAAGCTAAAAAGACAGTGTCTTTGAATTATTTTCAAAAACGTATTATGACTAAGAAAAAAAGCTCTTAGCAATAAAAAAGTGATATAGATACTAAACAATTATCTCAACTTTCACTTTAGTTAAGAGATAACTTTATATATGGATAAACTGTATATATTACCATATTTTCAAAAATAACCTGTGTCAAATTGAATGTTAAAACATTCAATTACAGACTGCCCTTAAAATTCTGAATTGTCTCCATTACAGGTATTTGGCTAATTAACCCATTATTCTACAAGAGGCGGGTAACAGTCACCATGCTATGATAATTCTCTTGCCACATATAATACCATTGTGTATTACACCAATTTAAGCAGTTGAATTAGGCCACACTGCCAGCATAGCCAGAAAAATAAAGTTAACTTTAAAGTTAAAACACCAGTTGCTTTTTGTTAGGTAAGAACTTTCAATGAGCAGTAAGAGCAAGACCATCGTCTAGGAATCATATGACTACAGCATACAATATAAACAAGAGTGTACGATCATTGGGTATCACAGGTGTTCAATGCTTTCAACAGTTAAAACAAGAGAGTATTTGATTAATATAGAGGTAAACACAAATTTTAATCACCTTGTGACTAATGTTAATGACAGCAACAAAATCATGGTGTTTTCCCTAGTAAATGTTTTTAAAAAAAATCCTCAACAAAATCTTAGCCAACAAAATTCAATAGTACATAAAAGAATTATGTACTTTATGGTTCAAAACACAAATATCAATTAGTGTGATACATCACATTAATGGAACAAAGGATAAAAACCACATGACCATCTTAATTGATGCAGAAAAAGTGTTTGACAAAATTCAACATCTTTTCATGATAAAAAAAACATTCAACAAACTGAACAGAAGGAAACTGTAACAAGATAATAAAGGCCATACATGACAAGCCCACAGATAACATCATACTCTGTGGTGAAAAACTGAAAGCTCTTCCTCTAAGATCAGGAAAAATTAAGGATGCCCATTTAAAACATATTTATTGGATTGACTGAGTGGCTGCTTCCGGTCTTAGCGGCAGCATGCAGGATCTTTCGTTGCAGCACACAGGCTACTTGTGGTGCGCAGGCTTCCTTGCTCTATGGCATGTGAGGTCTTAGCTCCCTGACCAGCGGTTAAACCCACATCCCCTGCATTGCAGGCGGATTCTCAACCACTGGACCACCAGGAAAGTCCCAGGATGCCTGTTTTTGAGACTTCTAATCAAAGAGTACCAGAAGTCGTAGCCAGAGCAATTACCTAAGTAAAAAAAAGTTAACCAAATTGGAAATAAAATCTATTGGTAGACAGAATCTTATATGTAGATGTGCCAAAAGATTCTATATCCCATACCCACACACGTTAGAATTAACAAATTCAGCAAAGTTGAATGATATAAAATTAATATGTAAAAATCTGTTGTATTTCTATATGTTAACAATGAAAAATCCTAAAAGGGAATTAAGAAAACAATTCCATTTACAACTGCATCAAAAAGAATACAATACTTAGGACCAAAGTTAACCAAGGAGGTGACAGACTTGTGCACTGGAAACTACACAAAGTTGATGAAAGACGTCACCGAGGACAACACACAGAAAGACGTTGTGTGTCCATAAACTGGAAGACTCTGCAGACGTCAATACTACCCAAAGTGATCTACCAAACCAATTCAATCCCTATCAAAATCCCAATGATGTTTATTACAGAAAAATATAGTTCATTCTAAGATTCAAACAAAATTTCAAATGACCCCCAAATAGCCAAAACAGTCTCAAAAAATAATTAAGTATAAGGACCCACACTTTCTGATTTAAAATTTTAATACAAAGCTACAGTAGTCAAAGCAGTATACTGGCACAAAGACAGGCATACTGACAAGAGTCCAGAAAAAGACACAATAGACATACATGGTCAAATAATTGTTGACAAGGCTGCCAAGATCATTCAGTGGGAAAGGACAGTATTTCCAACAAACGTGTTTTAAAAACTAGATATTCACACGTCAAAAAAAAAGGTATACGCTTACCTTAAATCAAATGCAAGTTAACTCAAAATGGATCAAAGACCTAAATATAAGAGATAAAACGCTTATAAAAAAATGTTAAGAAAAGCTTCATGACAGGATCCGACAATTATTTCTTGGACACCACAGAAGAACAGGCAATTAAAGAGGAAACAAATAAACTGAACTACATCAAAATTAAAACCAATTATGTGTCAGAGGGTACAACAGTGAAAATGCAACCCAAGAAATGGGGAAAAAAATTACAAATCTAATAAATTTATCCAGAATACATAAAGAACTCTGACAACTCAACAAGGAAAAACTTACTTTTAAAATGGGCAAAGGATCTGAACAGACCTTTCTTCAAAGAAGATATCCAAAGCCCCCGAAAGAATACAAATGTTCAGTATCACTAATTATTAGGGAAATACAAATCAAAACTACAGTATAATACAATCTCACATCTATTAGGATGGCTACTATCAAAAAGATAGAAAATAAGTGTTGGTGAGGACGTGGACAAATTGGTCCTGTTGGTGAGAATGTAAAATGGTATAGCCATTATGGAAAACAGCATGGCAGTTCTTCATAGAATTACCATATGATCCACCATTTCCACTTCTGGGATATACTTGAAAAAATTGAAAGTAGGGTCTCAAAAGAAGTATTTGTATACCCATGTTCATGGCAGTATTAGTCACAACGGCCAAAAGGTGGAAGTAACCCAAGTGTCTGTCAACAAAATGGATTGACGAAAGGTGGTCTCTACAGACAATAGATTATTATTCAGCCTTAAAATGAATGGTACAACATGGATGAACCTTGAGAACAGCATGCTAAGTGATAAGTCAAAAAAGGTAATGCATGACTCCACTTACGTGAGATACCTAGAGCAGCCAAAATGGGAGACAAAGCACAAGGGTGCTTGCCAGGCTAAGGGGAGAGGAGAAAGGAGTTACTGTCCAAAGGGGAGTTTCAGCTTTGCAGGCTGAGGTTTGTGGAGATGGAAAGTAGTGACTGCTGCACAGCAAAGTGAACGCTGTATTGCCACTAACTGCATACTTAAAAACTGTCCTTTTTGATGGCAAATTTTATGGGTATTTTACACATTCACACACAATTTCCCAAAGTTAATCAACAATTAAAACTTGTTAACTGAAAAAATTAAATGTGATTCTGCATCACTGCATCCATGTGGTCAAAGTTGCCAGTACCAACACTGGGACAAACTAAAGGTCCTTGTTTTAGGAAGAAATATGCTTAAGTATTTGGGGATCAAGAGGCAAGCGTAAGCAAGTTACACTTCTGTGACAAAGCAAACGTGGCACAACGTTCACACTCGCTGTACATATGTGAAATGTATATGGGGTTTATTTTACCATTCTTGCAACATTACTGTAAATTGGAACTATTTCCAATTTGAAAAACAAGGCTATTCTTGGCCAGTTTTGAGACTAAAATAAACCATGCAGCAATGGCCATTTATACAGAAAATAGTACTTTGACATTTAAAATTTCTCAGGTATGATTATCACATTAACACTTGGCACCATCACGAATTTTAACCCTATATAGGTGAGAAGTTTTAGGTGACTGGGACTTACTACTTTAAATGCTAGAATGGTGCATGAATAGCTTTCAAGTCTTTTTTTTTTTTTTTTAAATAACTTATTTTTATTTCTTCTTCAGTTTATAGTTAGGTATACAATGATTTTTAAAAACTGGATGAAGTCATAGTGTAAAGTGCTACTTTACTTTTCTTGTTTAGAATTTTTAATGATCAAGGTCATCAACATCTGCTTCAGTAGATGGCTGTGCTGGTTCTCCAAGTGTTTCTGAGAATATGATACAAAAATGACGCTGCAGATAACAGCTGTTCTTCCATCTCCACCTAGTGGTTAGTTATTACCTCTATCTTTACCTACCTGCTTTTTACAACGATCACATTTGTACTTTTAAATTTATTGAAAGTAAGGGTAAAGAGATCCTGAGAGATTCCAAGTGCACAAACTTCATATTTTGGTTGTTCAAAGACTTTTACCAACAATCTCATGTATTTCTGAATATCAACAGTCAGATAACACTTCCCCAATTTGTAACATAAGATTTCTATAATTAAAATCAATGACTTATTCTTGGATTTAATCTTGATTAATGAGATTTCTCACAAATAAGTCTGCAGAGACTATAAAAATGACTTTAAAGTATCACAAAAATAGAACTATACAACTGTAAGTTATACTATTCTCTGTCTCAATTGCCTGGCTGCTCATCAGCAATTATAGCGATTTTCAACTATGCCCATGTTTCCTCTTAGATAGTACTTCTTAATCTTTTTTCAAATTGTAGGACCCTCCTCCCCCAAGGAGAAAACGAATTTGAAGGTGAAGGTGAAGTTGCTCAGTCGTGTCCGACTCTTTGCGACCCCATGGACTGTAGCCCACCAGGCTCCTCCGTCCATGGGATTTTCCAGGCTAGAGAACTGGAGTGGGGTGCCATTTCCTTCTCCAGAGATCTTCCCGACCCAGGGATGGAACCCCAGGTCTCCCGCATTGTAGGCAGACGCTTTTACCATCTGAGCCACCAGGGAAGCCCTTATAATTAATTATAAAGGATTCAAATGAGGATCAACGAAATGAAGACACATGGAAGATGAGGTACGGTCTGGGAGGAAACGCAGAGCTTCTGCACTCTTTGTGGAATCAAGGCACATAGCCATAGCAGCACATCAGTGTGTTCACGGAGGAACACAGGAAGCTCCACTGACCCTCAGTGTCCCGAGTTTTTAACTGAGGCTTCATTATTTGGGCACGACTGATTACAACATGGGGCATTACAACTAGGTCAGGTCAATCTCCAGGGTCCCCACCCACCCACCACGGGGCCTGCCCCAAATTCCAACCCTCTGTGTGGTAGGTCCTTTCTGGTGACCAGCCCCCAATCCTAGTTATCCAGGGATCTACCAGGACTCGCCTCATTAGCAACATAAAGACATTCCTAGTACCCAGGAAATCCCAAGGGCCTTAAGAAGTACACAGTGAGGAACCAAGGATGGAGGCCAGACAAACCATACCAGAGTTGGAAGGCTGAACTTTTAAGGGTCAAACCACTGTAACAGCTACAGTTTTTCTTCACTCACCAAGAACCAATTTTCACCCTGGTAGCGAATGCACCCTTGAAGACAATGAAGACACAGCCCCCCAAAACCAGAATGGAATTTTATTGTGTAAAGTTTATAGAAGTATGACTAGTATTCTTCTGTACAAAGTGCACAACAAATGGTTTTAAATATAACTGAGAGAACTGCGAATCCTATGACATTTGATACAAGCTGAATCATTTACAGGTACACTAAAAAAGTTTTTAAAATATCATCTTTCTCCAAAGAGTCCATCGCGCATTTCTGAAGAGTAGCGACGGGGAACCTCCCAGGCAGTCACAAGGGCATCTTATTGCCCTCGATGCTGATTTTTACTGCGTGTGCAGATCTGCTTTTTTTCCTGATGTCTGTGAACTTTCTCATCTGTTTATCCAGTCGACTGATACCCTTCTTGGAGGTCCCCTGAAACTAAGAGTGGGGTAGAAATTAAAGAGCAAATTACTGAAACACATATATTTAGTTTTGTCTTTCACCTTCTTTTATCTGAAAGTCAGCAGACTGAAGAGCTCCCAGCTCTGGAATAACCAAAATAAGCTTTGGTGACCTCAGGAACAACAGAGCAAGTATACACAGCAGTGTCAGAAATGTATATTAAGTTCTCTCAGAGAAGAATAATTTTGTTGTTATCTGCGCCGTATTTTAAAATTTTGCCTCAAGTCCACAGAAATTTGCTAGGAGAGAGAAACGGGGGAGGACTGAAACTACATTCCCCCTGATTCATCAGATTACATTTTGACTGTATGCTTTTTCCTTTCAAAGACCAAATATGGAGGTGACCACTTGACATACACAAGTTCAAACAGTGGTGGCATAAAAAATTATCTTCTAAGGCAAGGAAAGTCATCGAGAAAAAACCCTAAGCGCAACGAATGAGATCAGAACTGCTAAGTGCTTGCTGGAGCTCTAGTTTCAGATTAGAAATAGTCAGGATTCTATAAACCTGTGCAAATGATGCCCCTTGTCTGAAAGACTTCCAGGACTGCTGGGAGAAGTGATCAGGTAATAATAACAAATACAAGCACACAATCACGGCTCAAAATAAACATCAGCTACTACTACTATTACTACTACTTTGCAATCAGTTTGACACAAAAAGAAAAGTAAGTTAAGTCTCTTGATCCAAAAGGCTTACTACTTCTTGCATTCTCTTTCTACTTGCCCTTTTATGGTTAAAGATTTGTTGTTAGGTAATTTCTTCTATATTTTGAAAAGATTGTTATGTCTTGAAAAAGTGTGGTTTCCAAGAAGTTCACACCTTTAAGAAATGCTGAAAAGGTCTGCCATTTATGCTGGATCAGGGCAAACTCTTCTTGTTTGGTACAGTAATGCCAGCAATCCCAATCTTCATGAATGTTGAGTAGTTAAAAAGAGACGAGTTTTTTCAGTTCTTTTCCCCAGATATTTACTACTGAATCGCCTGTGAAGCTTAATTCAAAGAATGCTAAAATAAGGTAGAGACTGGAGATACTTTAGGGCTGGTACTAGTGTGGTGAAGTTCTTTTGAGTTGGGGAACCCCTCCTAGGCTTAGCTCACCTTTAGATTCAGCTTCTACCTCAGATATAAGCAAGGGTCTCTAATAAAATCATTCTTGAATAAGAGCTACATTGATATCCATCCTAGATTTTCTATGTACATCCAATTACAAATATTATATTAACATCAATTTTAGTATTTGGCACTAGTCCTGTGAGGGGGTGTAAAAATTCATTATCAGATGAGAAAGCACTATCACCCTACGCAATACCCCAGATTTCTGGAGTCCCTTCCTTTCAGACAGTGTGCCCCGATTTTAGGATGTGCAGAGTCAGTGCACACTGGAAGCCTTGCCTGCTCAGATCTCTGCCGACTGCCCAGCTCCCAGCAGCTCTCCACATCAGCCTGCACTTCTTGTCCACTCCCAGCCCCTTCTGTAACAATTTGAGCCCTCTAATCTCAGCAACTGGGACACGCCCAGGCTGCGCTGATCTACCCCTTGTTATAGATCATAAGTGCCGTAGCTGGCAAATGCCTGGTTACCCCAAGTCTGAAAACACACAAAACTGAACACCTAGCATGTCAGATTCAATAACTTCTCTCTTGATTTCTTAACCCTACACCACCTAGGACAGTAAAACTGTATACTACACTTTATCAGTGAACAATCAAAAGCAGCCTAAAAGATTAGCAAGATGGGTTTGCTTTAAAAAATACGGTCAATCATATTATAATACAATATTTAGTCACTGAAGAATGTTCACTCAAATGAATTTTTACCACGTTAAGTAAAACACAAACCTAACAAGGTATAAAAGAATATGATCACAATTTTGCTTAAAAGTTCAAACACTACTACCACAACAAAAGAAACCCCAAACCAGTAATAATATGTTTATGCACACATATATAAAGGATTAAAGAAATAACCCAGAATGTTAATATAAGGTGTGGTGGGATTACAAGTGACACTAAGTTTATTTGTGCTTTTTGTATTTAAAGATTTATATAAAAACATGCACTGCTTTGTCATTTTAATGTTATTTTAAAAGCATTACATGGAATAAATTAGCATATAAACATACAATGTAGTGCAAGTTATTGAATTATTTAGAAGTGAAAAATCAGAAACCATAGAACGAACAAATTATTAATATGTTTTTACATGATAGACTTATGCAGCCATTACAAATGATAAATATATAAGGTGGTTTAATGAGAGGAAGTGATCAAAATTATATAAATATAATTTTAATTATATTAAAATATCAATAGGAAACAAGGCAAAATTTTTGTCACATTGCTTTTGAGTGGTGAGTGATTTTTCTTTTTATAATCTCAAAATTTTCTACAATTATAAGCAGGAAAAACTAAGTTTAAAACATTACTGAAAATACATTTAATACATCAAAATTGTTAACAGTGGTGCTTTACATGGAGGAAGAATAGAACTTTGGGGAATGGGGTTTATTCTACAGTATATTTACTCATGTAATTTCAAAAATAAGAATTACACTTAAAATAAAAAGAGTTTCATGTGAAAGCCATTAATTCAGTTCAGTTTTCTCTTAGGAAGCGTGTTTTCCAGTAACACTCATAGTGTCTGTACAGTGTGAGAGCCTGAGGGGACATGTGAGGAGTCTTAATAGGGAGACAGTGCAGGACAGTTCACTGCAGTGTAACACAGGATGTGCTGGTTTGTAGTTTAGTTGCTCAGTTGTGTCTGACTCTTTGCGACCCCATGGACTGTAGCCTGCCAGGCTCCTTTGTCCATGGGATTCTCCAGGCAAGAACACTGGAGTGGGTTGCCATTTCCTTCTCCAGGGGATCTTCCCAAAGCAGGAATCGAACCTGGGTTGCTTGCATTGCAGGCAGACACTTTACCAACTTAGCTACGAGGCCAGCTCCCAAAACATGCCTTATTATTATTTTTTGGACAGAGCTCTATAAGCCAGACAGGCCAAGATAAATAACAGTCCATTTGGATTTGGGAATGTTGGACAAAGGAGAACTCTGAACTTCCCTCTCGTCATGCTGGTCATGTCTCAGTCTAGCAGGAGGCTGGGCCACCTGTTCCCCCCTCCCCAGCACCTACAGGGAGGGTGGGATCCAGACTATCAACACCAGCAGACAGGCACATGCCCTTCCAAAAGAGACTGGCCATTACCACTTTTTACTACATTTTTCTCTGCCCTATTGTAGATCCTGATTTTCTGAAATAAGTGTACTGGGGAAGAAAATATATTATGAAAGAGAAGAATAAAAGAAAGGAAGAGACAGTGAGAATAGTAAAGGTAAAGAAAAACAGGGGTGGTGGGGAGGGGAAGGAGGGATATCAAGGGAAACAGAAATAGAAGAGAAAAGGGAAGGAGGGGACTTCCTTGGTGGTCTTATGGTTAGGACTTCAGGTTTTCACTGCCCGGGTTCAATTCCTGGTCAGAGAACTGAGATCCCACAAGCCACAAGGTGTGACCAAAAAGAGAGGTAGTGGGGAGAAAAAAGTGAAGGAAGTAGAGATGAAGGAGTTCTTAGCACTGAACCAGTGCTCTTCTACCCTTTATTTATTCTCAATAAAGTAAGACTGTGTGCTTGGACTTCCAAATGTATATTAATTAAATTTATCTCCTAAATATTCAGTGTTAGGATTTATGCAATGAGCCCTCAAAGGCAGGTTACTGAGCCACTGATAACACAAAGCCACGTCCCTTCCACCAAGATGTTACTAACCAGCCTATATGCCTGTAAGGCAGACCAACCACTATGATTCTGGGCCCTGACAAAAACCTTTTTAATAAAAAGGGTACCAGGCAGAAAGACCAAAATATCTATCAGTGAGGTAATTATATACTGGGGTACTGATAAAGGAAGGGAACCTCATATCAATTTCTAAATATTCAAGATGACCAGAATGTCACTAGGTGCCTGTCACAGTCATTATTTCAGAACTAAAAGTGGTTCTGGCCTTTTCTGGTTAGGAAAGCACACACACACGCTTGTTTCCCCTCTAGCTGCTCAAGCCCATGCACAGAGCATGCTTCCTTGGGGATACCTCCCAGATAAGGCTCGGGCAGGGCCAGGCCTACAGGGGCATCCTGTTGCCTTCAATGCTGAACTTGACAGCACGGTGCACTTTGCTGAGTCGTTTCTGTTCTGCAAATCTCCTCTTATGCTTTTCCAATCGGCTTAGGCCCTTTTTAAGAATACCAGGCTAGAAAGAGTAGTTTGAATGGAGAATAAAAAAAGATTACTGAGCAGCAATGAGGATCAGCGAGTAGTATTTACAGTGATGGAGACACAGTGTCTACCCTAAACACCTCATAACAGACTGACTTAAAACAGCTCAACAGTAGGGTGCAAAAGGTGAGTTCTGTTCCTCAGGGTTCTAAAAAAAATAAAACACCAAAACACTCTAGCCTTCAAGCTTCAGTTGAAATAAAAGGAGTTAATATGAAGAAACTTCCCAACTGATAATGTTTCTTTAAGTCAGAAGTAATGCTCACCAGTAATAATGGTCAGAAATATAACCAAACCAGTAATAATAATAACCAGATAAACTGGCTAGATAAAGAGAAAAATAGCTCTCTTCAAATCAGATAAACCCTAAGAGCTGCTTAAGGGTTCTCAAACATGAAGTACAAGACAGACAGTAATCTGCGTTTCAGATCCACCTTGTTGTCCCTGGACTGATTACTTACCCTGGATGATTCCATTTCCACATTCCACTTGGGCCTGACAACATAGTCCTTGTTCGAGGGCATGGGGACCCTTGCCCGGGCGCAGAATCCAGGATCTCCAGGTCTAAGAGCCCTGAGAACGGGAAGAAGAGCACGCTGCTTATGTAGCCAGCCTTAGCCGGGCCCATGCACTCATCCGCACATCTGTGTCAGATCTCCTCTGCCCTCCCGATGTCACCCACCCATGCCCTGCTGTCTTAGACGGCTGCATCATCACTCATGCTGCTCTATTAACTGCTCAACTTTCCCCACAAAGCCAGCTTCCTCTGCAGGATTCCTTATCCCCTCTTCTCAGCTTCAGATATAATCGTGTCTCTCTCCTTTCTAAGGCTGGTTCCTCCATGAGGACTCTGAATGTCAATTTCTCTGGTCTAATGGAGTCACTTGTGTTCACTTGTGACATGGAAAGTCAGGCAGTCAAATGACCTCCCAAACTGAGTATGACCATAAAGTGGTTTACATGGTTGTGCATATGCAACTCATACAGTAATCTTTTGGTCTGTTTCCTGTTTTGTAAAAAAAAAACTTGAGATACAGATTCACATGCAGTTTTAAGAATTAATACAGAGAGATCCAGTGTCTCTCTCAAAAAACAACATGCAAACCACTACAGCACACTATGGCAAGCAGGATATTGATGTTGCTGTAACTCATCAATTTTTATTTACATTTTCCTGTTTGGCTTGCACTCATGAATCTCTGTGCATGTGTTTCTACATAAGAAACCACCACACTATTTTCCAGAGTGGCTGTACCATTTTACCTGCAGCAGTGGATGAGTGATCTAGTTTTTCTGCATCCTTGCCAGCATTTAATGGTGTCACATACAGTAACTTTCACATACAAATTTAAGAACTACCATGCTCAAGTAAGACTGCCATCCTTCAAAAGTAAAGTCTATTCAGTGTCTGGGAATTCGAATCACTCAACTTTTAGGTAACTATCTCCACTGGTAAAATGGAGATTGGATATGTGTGTATGTTGGGGTGGGGGGTGGAAGAGAAGGCTAAAAGATTCTAAACTCTCTTCTATTCCCTTGTATGGTTTGCTCTGTTCTTAAATATCAAGCTTCTATAACTTTCATATATGTGAGTAGATCAACTGACTAGAAAATTTCCCACAACTCTTATTTCCCCCTGAAGCCACTATCAGCAAACCTATCCACAAGTAAATGACATGTGCTCCCTCCAACTGATTTCCTGTTTGCCTTTTGTGATGTGGGTGCTGCATAATTGCCAGCATTCACTGCAAAGCCCCTCTGAAGTCTACTCTCCACCATAGCCCCCTCCAGGGCAGCCTTGTCCTTCTCTAGGTTCTCGTCCAATGTGTAGGATCACAGCTCCTCACTGGCCTTGGGTGGCTACACCCCTTTTCAAAGCATTCAGTTTATTTTTTGATGCATTTAGTGGGTTTTTTTGTTTTGTTGTACTGTGCAGCTTGCGAGATCCTAGTTCCCCAACCAGGGACTGAACCTGGGCCACTGCGGTGAAAGCACCGAGTCCTAACCACTGGACCACCAGGGAATTCCCCGTTGAGATTATTTTTCACTCTGTTAATCTCATGGTTCAACAGTCTTTGCTAGGGAGATAACTATCAGTGTCTCAGCTCAAACTCCAGCACTAGACCCAGGGTATTTACAGGACTCTCTCATTCACCTTCTATTTAATATGTTCAAGAAAAAACTCACCTATGACTTCACATCAACTTCTCTCCACTCTAGTGAAGGGTAACACCATCATCTCAGTTAGTTAAGTTTAAAATTCTGGTTGGTATCTTCAACTCTAGCCAGCTCTTCGCCCACCAAGTCACCAACTCCTGGCAGTTTTGCACCTGTGAATTCTCAACTTTCTGCTTCTCCATTACAGTTTCAGTTGACCTGTATCACCACCTTCAGTTCTTCTGCCCTGCAACCCATCCCACAGCATGCCACCAGCAGTGCATTCCAAATCAAATTTAATTTCACATCCATGCTCAAAAACTTTCTAGGAAACCAGAGAAGTAAACATCCCTCATCTTGATTTAAAGCACTTCAGAGTTTGGTCAATATTTGCATTTCCAACCTTATCTTCCACCACTTCAGGCACCACAGTTACTGCCCGATCACTTCGGCCTACTCAGTTCAGTTCAGTTGCCCAGTCATATCTGACTCTTTGTGACCCCATGGACTGCAGCACACCAGGCTTCCCTGTTCATCACCAACTCCTGGAGCTTACTCAAACTCATGCCCATCAAGTTGGTGACGCCATCCAACCATCTCATCCTCTGTCGTCCCCTTCTCTTCCCACCCTCAATCTCTCCCAGCATCAGGGTCTTTTCAAATGAGTCAGCTCTTCGCATCAGGTGGCCAAAGGATTGGAATTTCAGCTTCAACATCAGTCCTTCCAATGAATATTCAGGACTGATTTCCTTTAGGATTGACTGGTTGGATCTCCCTGCAATCCAAAGGACTCTAAAGACTCTTCTCCAACACCACAGTTCAAAAGCATCAATTCTTTGGTGTTCAGCTTTCTTTATAGTCCAACTCTCACATCTATTCATGACTACTGGAAAAACTATGGATTTGACTAGATGGATCTTTGTGGGCAAAGTAATGTCTCTGTTTTTTAATATGCTGTCTAGGTTGGTCATAGCTTTTCTTCCAAGGAGGAAGTGTCTTTTAATTTCATGGTTGCAGTCACCATCTGCAATGATTTTGGAGCCCAAGAAAATAGAGTCTCTCCCTGTTTCCATGGTGTCCCCATCTGTTTGCCCTGAAGTGATGGGACCAGATGCCATGATCTTCGTTTTCTGAATGTTGAGCTTTAAACCAACTTTTTCACTCTCCTCTTTCACTTTAATCAAGAGGCTCTTTAGTTCTTTGCTTTCTGCCATAAGGGTGGTGTCATCTGCATATCTGAGGTTAATGATACTTCTCCCAGTGATCTGGATTCCAGCTTGTGCTTCATCCAGCCCAGCATTTCACATGATGTACTCTGCATATAAGTTAAATGAGCGGGGTGACAATATATAGCCCTGAGGTACTTCTTTCCCTATTTGGAACCAGTCTGTTGTTCCATGTCCAATTCTAACTGTTGTTTCCTGACCTGCATACAGGTTTCTCAGAAGGCAGATCAGGTGGTCTGGTATTCCCATCTCTTGAAGAATTTTCCAGTTTGGTGTAATCCACACAATCAAAGGCTTTGGCATAGTCAATGAAGCAGAAGTAGATGTTTTTCTGGGACTCTCTTGCTTTTTCGATGATCCAACGGATGTTGGCAATTTGATCTTTGGTTCCTCTGTCTTTTCTAAATCCAGCTTGAACATCTGGAAGTTCATAGTTCATGTACTGTTGAAGCCTGGCTTGGAAAATTTTGAGCATTACTTTGCTAGTATGTGAGATGAGTGCAATTGTGCAGTAGTATGAACACTCTTTAGCATTGTCTTTCTTTGGGACTGGAATGAAAACTGACCTTTTCCAGTCCTGTGGCCACTGCCGAGTTTTCCAAACTTGCTGGCGTATTGAGTGTAGCACTTGCACAGCACCATCTTTTAGGATTTGAAATAGCTCAACTGGAATTCCATCACCTCCACTAGCTTTGTTCGTAGCGATGCTTCCTAAGGCCCACTTGACTTCACATTTCAGGATGTCTGGCTCTAGATGAGTGATCACACCATTGTGGTTATCTGGGTCATGAAGATCTTTTTTGTATAGTTCTTCTGTGTATTCTTGCCACTTCTTCTTAATATCTTCTGCTTCTGTTAGGTCCATACCATTTCTGACCTTTATTGTGCCCATCTTTGTATGAAATGTTCCCTTGATATCTCTAATTTTCTCTAGTCTTTCCCATTCTATTATTTTCCTCTATTTCACTCAGGAAAAGTTTCTTATCTCTCCTTGCTATTCTTTGGAACTCTGCATTCAAATGGGTGTATCTTTCCTTTTTTCCTTTGCCTTTAGCTTCTCTTCTTTGATCAGCTATTTGTAAGGCCTCCTCAGACAACCATTTTGCCTTTATTTTTCTTGGGATGGTCTTGATCACTGCGTCCTGTACAATGTCACGAACCTCCGTCCATAGTTCTGCAGGCACTCTATCAGATCTAATCCCTTGAATCTATCTGTCACTTCCACTGTATAATTATAAGGGATTTGATTTAGGTCACACCTGAATGATCTAGTGGTTTTCCCTACTTTCTTCAATTTAAGTCTGAATTTGGCAATAAGGATTTCATGATCTGAGCCACAGTCAGTCCCATCTTGTTTCTGCTGACTGTACAGAGCTTCTCCATCTTTGGCTGCAAAGAATACAATCAATCTGATTTCGGCTACTAGCAATCCTAAAATAGGCCTTGAGTGTTTATCCTACATCTTTGCTTAAGCTCTCCCCTTTGCCTCTGATCCCTCTAAAGACTTTGAGAGAATGGACTACTTTTAATATGATTCTGTATTTCTGGAGCCTAACACAGTTTATTATATAGCAAGTGGCAACAAAATCTTTACTTGAACTATTTTTCAATTTTCTTGTAGCCTCCAGAGCACCAATACAGTGTGGATATTCAATAAATGCTACACTAGAAATCATCCCCCACTACTCTGAACCATCATTTCATTCGCTATTTTTCTTAAGGCAGCAAGAAGAACATTCACAATATCGTGTAAGAAGAAAATCAATACAAAAAAATCTTACTTTTCCTCCCCTGTCAGCACCTTTTCCAGATCTCTTCGGGGTGTCTGACCACCAGTGCTGGGAGAAAAGCAATTGATGAGATATTAGGAATGTTAGAACTTTACAATTAAGGGGAAAAGAGCAAAGTGAAATATCAAACTCAGATCATAATTAGGTCTTTTATATTGGATCAGAGAAAATAATTCCTCATCTTATAAAAGTGCTATTTATTTCAGTCATCATTTGCACATCAGGTTTCACTCACCTGTAATGATCCTGCTAGATGCAACTGTATCCAGTTTATGGATACAAATTTAACCAGTAATATCCCCCCCCCCCCCCCGCCCCCGCCCCGCCACTAAGAATCTGGAAATGGGACTAAGAAAGTTGTTTCTGTAAGTGGTTGCAACAACAGAAGCAACCTCCAAAACGGCAGAAGAGGCCAGATGCAACCAGGAAATTCTGGGAGGGGAGCAGGTAACAAGCTTCACTAGACACTGCTGCTGCTAAGTCGCTTCAGTCGTATCCGACTCTGTGTGACCCCATAGACGGCAGCCCACCAGGTTCCCCCGTCCCTGAGATTCTCCAGGCAAGAACACTCGAGTGGGTTGCCATTTCCTTCTCCAATGCATGAAAGTGAAAATGAAAGTGAAGTCGCTCAGTCGTGTCCGACTCTTAGCGACCCCATGGACTGCAGCCTACCAGGCTCCTCTGTCCATGGGATTTTCCAGGCAAGAGTACTGGAGTGGGGTGCCATTGCCTTCTCCAACTAATTCACTAGTTTAGTATGCAATAAAATAACAGAGGCTTTGAATAAGACTAGACTAGTGTCTAGTTACTAGACACTACCCACATTTAAACTTAAAACGGTATTATGAACTACAAGAGACAGCAAGCAGAAAGACAAACTCCTATCATCTTATGGGTTTCTTAATCATCTTTATTTACAAAAAAACACAACAACAACAAAAACCCTGAGTTATCAGAGCAATAGTATTTACTTCACTTACTCATACCTGTTCCCTCATACCTGTTCATTCTTCGCCTTTGGGGCATCTGTTCTAGGTCTCTCTGCTCCCTTTCTTCTCTTGTCATTCCTTTGTAGTTTGAGGTAAGACCAAATATAGGCCGAGACCATTCATCTACAACAAAGGGAAATTAATTATTTAGTCAACAGAGTGGCATTCTTGAAATAATCACACCCTATGGGAATGTCATATCAGAATATTCTCTCCTTAAAGACACCATTATTTCAGAACCATTTATAGGATAAATGTCTATTTAAGTCTTCTGCCTATTTTCTGATTTTTTTTTTTTTTAAATACTGAGTAGTATGAACTGTTTGTATATTCTGGATATTAAGCCTTGTTGATCACATTGTTTACAAATACTGAAAACAGAAAATCTTGAAATTCTCTATGCTCTTATTCTAACCAAAAACAAGCTCCTTTATTACTTAGTTGTCAAATTGGTTTAAATCTTTAAAAATTACCTTTTGATAGTGCAGACGTTGGGCCTGTATTCATCAAGTCTAAGAAAGCTGTTAACAAAAGTGCACACACAAAAATGTTCTACATGCACACTGTTTAGCCAGCAAAAGGCCAGAGGTGCCATTTGATGTTTTTGTTCTTACTGCTGCATTATATGGACATCCCTGGTGGCTCAGACAGTAAAAAATCTGCCTGCAATGCAGGAGACCTGGGTTCCATCCCTGGGTCAGGAAGATCCCATGGAGGAGGGAATGGCTATCCACTCCATATGCTAGCAGTCCCCAATCTTTCTGGCACCAGGGATCAGTTTTGTGGAAGACAATTTTTCCATGGACATGTATGTGCGTGTGATGGCTGTGGGACGATTTAAAGTGCATTACATTTATTATGCCACTGCTGATCTGACAGGAGGTAGAGCTCAGGTGGTAATGCAAGTGATAGGGAGCAGCTGTCAATACAAATGAAGTTTTGTTTGGTCGCCAGCTGCTCACCTCCTGCTGTCTGATCTGGTTCCCCTGGTACAATAAAGGACCTTTACAGACAGAACACAGGTGTCATCAAACTAAGAAGGAAGCAAGGAGTCTCGGGGGTCTATATCTCTTTAAAAACTGACATGCCTTCCCCATCTCTGGATTCAGAATTACTTGTAGTACATCATGGGTATCAGTAGGAACAGCCTGCTTCCCTCTGCCTAGGGCAAAAAGAAGGTTGAAAACCACTGCATCAAAGCATCAAAAGCTCATTATTTAATAGGCAGTAAACTGCAGGTTAATAAGATGTAATACTCCTCTAGTTTATTTAAAAAATTAAATTTCTTCTAAAAGTTTTTGATAATCTTAAAATAGCAATAGGCAAGTAACTACTGTATTCAGATATAAAGTCAAAGTGAAAGTGAAGTCTCTCAGTCCTGTCCGACTCTTTGTGACCCCATGGACTGTAGCCCACCAGGCTCCTCCGTCCATGGAATTTTTCAGGCAAGAGTACTGGAGTGGGTTGCCATTTCCTTCTCCAATTCAGATATAAAAGTAGTTACCATTTCAATCTAGCCTTAAAGTTTAAAAATCTTTCCAACACAAAGCACAGGAAGAATTAAGGAGGGGGATGAAGACACACGTGGTGTTCAATATAGCAACTGATTAGATGAATTTCAGTTAAGACTTCTCAGGATTTCTCTGGTATCATTAAGTAATAACACACAAAAGGCTTTGGAGATCATTATAAAAGTAACAACAATAGCAGCAGCAGCTAACATTTCTTGAGGATTTACTGTATTCTAGGCACCATGCTTTATATATATCTTGTTTAATCTTTACGACAACCTAAGTTAAACACACAGTTCTCTGTTTTACAGAGGAGGAAACCTGATTTAGAGTTTAAATCACTAGCCCAAGGATATGCAGTAAGGCAGGTGGTAAACGGGAACTCTAGGGCCTATATTCTAATCTCCCTCTCTCTACATGTTCTTGATCCATAATTAGAAAACACATCATTTTATTTGTTATACACTGGGATAGCATCCTTAAATATACTGAGAAGCATTTTAAGCCTAAGGACAAAAAGCTTGGTATCTATAAGAAGGTATCAAAAATTTTTCTACTTCGTTTCATAGACTCATTTTAAAAGAATACTGGTAGAAATATAGTTAGTTTATATATATATATATATAAAAACATATATACATATATATACATATATGTATATACAAATATATATACACATATATATACATGTCTCTCTATAAACATAAACACAAAAAACAAAAAGCAAAATGTACATACTGATTAATTTCCCTGCCATGTCCTTGTTGGACCTTGATTCCTTGGGGTGTTTATAGAGATACATCACTGCTCGTCCAATCCCACTATGCTTCAGGGTCTCCTGGCTCACACTAGGTAGCTGGGGAACATAAACACATACACACACATTAATCATTAAGAAGCTGGGAGTCCTGCCAATCTACTCTAGCGGGCCTGCAACACCTGGTTCATTCACAACAGAACAAACGACAAAAAAGTTCTATTTTCAGTATCTATAGTCATTGAACACAAAGATACTCTGTGAGGAGTTCAGAGTTCAGTACTACCACTGAGTTGAAGTAAAACTTAACAGTGTGAGAAAGTGTAAACTAAGCACCCTCGGAGGTTGCCAGTTTAACAAATCAAGGGCCTTCTCAGGTCTCTGAACCAAACAGACCTACATCTGAACCCACAGCCACTTGCTAGTTTTGTGACCTTGGACAAGTCATTTAACTTCTCTGAGTCTTAATTTCCTCATCTGTAAAATGGAGATAATACACCTATGCTGCAGGTTTGCTGTGAGGAATAAATGAACCTATACATTTAAAAAACACCTAGCACATAGCAGGTTCCTCGGGATTCCTTCAGAAGTTAAGCAGCTTGCCCAAGGTGTCAGAGCCACAAAAGGTGGCCCAGACCAAGATTTAAAGGCACATCTGAGGCTGAAGTCGGTGCTCTTTCTACATCAAGTGCCTCCCTATAAACACGCCCACCACCATACTACTCTTCTCAGATAAACCAGAGCTACTGCAAGATCTTTCTTCAATACCATAGTCACAAGAAGTTTTAAAAGGCCTTCCTTTTAAGTTCATTTTACTTGGTATGCTCCTAATAAACATACCTAATACAACTCTTCTGACAGGCTATGGCAGACAGAATACAAAAATACACAGTAAAATGCAGAGGTTATGATAATACAAGCCATGTCAAATAATTAATGCAAACAAGTCAGATTATCTGCCTCTCACCTCTTGCAGAATCCTCAGCAGCTCTTCTCGAATCTTCAGTGCTGGTAAACTCCTATCTGGTAGAGGAGAGAGCCATTCTTTGATGGCGGACATCACACCACTGTCAATAAATGTTTCTTTAAGGTCCTGCCTAAAACAATAACAATAAAGGAAAAGAAGGTCAAGTCTATGAACGCTGGTTCTACTGTAGCTTCCTTTGATTTTCTTATATATTTAGTGATGTTTCAAAAAACTGCTTAAAAAAAATTATGCATTTATTTACTGAGCCCCTGTTCATAGATTTCAACAGCTCTATGAAATTTAGTTCCTGTTTTCAAGAAACAGACATGATACGCAAAGAAAGATGGTTTGTTAACAGTAACCTGCCCCGCCCCCCCCGCCCCTGAAAACACATCAACTTACACGAGGGTAGGCTAATGCTGGTATGAGTGGTGCAGACATAATGAGCTTCAACTATCACATCTAAAAAACTTATGTTGAACCTAGGAGAACAGTGATCCTTAAACTGTTTCAAGTAATAGAGAACCCAGAATTATGCTATTCTTTGCAGGCAGGAATACCACCACTCTCCCAGCAGAAAAAAATCAAAACGAAATACTGATTATTATTAAAATTCCATTTTATGTACCAGATCAATTATGTTAACAGGGAACATGATATTATATATATGAAGTCTGGCACAGATAATTTTCTCTGTTGGCATAGAGGTAGCAATTTTCTAGTATAAAGTCCTAGACCATGTGTTTGGCTCATTGGTGTACTATTTCAAAGATAAAATTCATGATATAACAGGTCGCAGGAGTCTTGTTCAATACATCTTCCAAGCAGTCTTCCAGGATTTGCTCTGCTCTCAATCATACTGGGAAAACAGACCCAATTTATAGTGTATAAAGAACAAAATTAGTAGTTTCCAAATTTTCTTTCATTACCATCAGCTTGCTATTTGTTCTGTTTTTATCAGGCATAAAAGTTTAAGAAAAATCTCTGAGAAAGTAATAATTTAGGAAATTCTATTCATTACTATTTTTCTGTAAATTGATAGAAGTTGATCATTCTTTAACATCTCTAGAACACCAGTACATAGCTTGAATATCATTCCATTAAAAGGAAAGCACTTTTTTAAGAAAACAGAACACTTACTTCTTAAGGTGCATGACCACAGTAGGTAATAATGTTAATTTTTTCAGTGCTGGTTTTTTTTGATTATTCAACTGTCTGTCTTCCTATAGGAAGAAAAAGATTTTTCTAAAAAAAAAAGTAAAAAGAAAGCAATGGCTTTTTGTTTTTAACTTTTTAAAATAATTTATTTTTAATTGGAGGAAAACTACTTCACAACACTGTTGGTTTCTGCCATATATGAACATCAATCAGCCATAGATATACATATGTCCCCTCCCTCCTCCCACCCTATCCTGTCTCTCCAGGTTGTCATAGAACACTGGATTTGAGCTCCCTGAGTAATACAGCAGATTTCCACTGGCTATCTAATTTTGCACATGGTAATGTATATGTTTTAATGCTAGTCTCTCAATTTGTCCCACCCTCTCCTTCCCTCCATGCCCCCGAGCCTGCTCTCTGTCTCAGCTGCTGCCCTGCAGATAGATTCATCAGTACCATCTTTCTAGATTTCATATATATGTGTTAATATACCATATTCATCAGAGAACAATTGCTAATAGCAAATTATTAACACTATAATTCTAAGCTTTAAATATAACAAAGTGGCAACTTCTCTGAGACACTAGAGGTTCTCCTACAAGAAAGAACTACATACAGTATAGGCATTTAGTAGTGCCAAAACCCACAAAATTGTTAGAATAATTAGTTTTAACATCTACAAATTGAGAGTAACAATTTTAATTTAAAATACTGGCACAAATGTCAGGTTTTCAGAGTTCATTCAATGTACAAATTATACATGGAAAAATTTAGTTTATCATCAAGAATAATATTCTACCTATGCAGTTTGTAACAAAAAGAATATGTTATTAAAAACTTTTAGTCTTTGATATTTGGGTATTTTTTTCCTACTTTTTTTTTTTTTGGTTGCACTGCAAGGCTCACAGGAATCGTTAAGTTTCCGAAACAGGGATTGAAACCCAGGCCCTTGGCAACAAAATCTTGGTGTCCTATCCACTGGACCACCAAGGAATTTCCTCTGCTTTTTTAACTGTAGAAAATTTAAATTCTACAAACACAGAAAACAAAATGACACACTCCTGACACACACATTTCAATGATTAAACACACATGGCCAATCTTGCTTACTGATCTCTCTAGCTGCTTTCCCCTTCACCCTTGAAGGGGAACAAATCTGGAACAAATCCTATACACATAGCAAAATACCTCAGCAAGTGCCTCTAAAAGAGCAGGACTTGTTTTTAATCATTGTATTTGGCCAATTTTTACAATTTGAGCACAATTTTAAAATGTAATCTTTTAATCACAGGCAAAAGCATTACGCATGAGTTTAAAACCTATTAGACATAAGTTTATAATTTTTTTGTATGTGAAGAAACGTCACTTTGTGGTAAACTAGCCAAACCTGAGAGCAAAATCATTCCTCCATAAAAACAGCAAACCAGGGACTTCCCTGGCAGTCCAGATGTTAACATGCCATACTTTCAATGCAGAGGGTGCAGGTTTGAACCTTGGTTGAGGAATTACATACTGTGTAGCCAAATAAATAAAATAGCAAAATATTATGAAAAAGGCAAACCAATTCAGCTAAAAAGGCTCATTTTACTAAATAATCAAGTCTTCATTTTTTTCCCCTAAAACATACTACTAAAAATTTCCATGTTTAACATTTGGAACATTAAACGCTTATCATAAAAAAAAATTAAGTATCTTTAATGTAAATTAAGCAAGAATTAAGTTTTTTTTTTTAAAGGCAGGAATTCCCTGGTGCTCAAGTGGCTTGGACTTGGTGCTTTCACTGCCAAGGACATGAGTCCAATCCCTGGTTGGGGAACTCAGATCCTGCAAGCCACAAGGTGTGGCCAAAAAACAAAACAGGCTATATAACCAATTATGTGAGAGAAAGAAGGATGAAGCCGGAAGTGACCCACCTCAGCAGCTTCATTCATCTTGACAATCATGGCACTCACAACATCGTCAGCATCACTAATAAAAGTGCCACCATCGCGGTTGCGTCTGCGCTTGCCACTCATGCTCTTTTTCCGTTGTAACATCATCTCAAAGTCTGACAGAAAGTCCATGCTAAGCAGTAACACAAAAGCAAGTAGAATATAAATTCTCTTTTAAATACACATCTTCTTTTAAGAGTTAAGAACCACCATTTTTAAAATTCTAACTCAATGAAGTACTACTATTTTTTTTTAAAGTACAAGTACTTTTAAAATTGTTTTTAACAGAACACAATACTGCTGCTGCTGCTAAGTCGCTTCAGTCGTGTCTGACTCTGTGTGACCGCACAGATGGGGGCCCACCAGGCTCCCCCGTCCCTGGGATTCTCCAGGCAAGAACACTGGAGTGGGTTGCCATTTCCTTCTCCAATGCATGAAAGTGAAAAGTGAAAGTGAAGTCGCTCAGTCATGTCTGACCCCATGGACTGCAGCCCACCAGGCTCCTCTGTCCATGGGATTTTCCAGGCAAGAGTACTGGAGTGGGGTGCCACTGCCTTCTCTGACAAATCTGCTAAGAGCCTCAAAAAGTCATCTTAAGTGTTCACCTGAATCTTTACACTTAACAAGGAAGCTAATATGCTCTCTGCCAAGTAAGATGATACGGTTTATATAATTTAATTTCCAAAGGTACTGGAAACTCTCAGCTTAAATCTTACATGTCACTAGGAATTAAGAAGGAAACTATTATTTACAGTATCATCTTTATAACCCTAACAGTAACTAATAAATCTTTCTATGTTTGGCACCTTTCAAGACACCAGATTTTTCTGCACAGATTCCTATCATCTCAACAAAAGTATGTTAAATACAATCAAGCAGTATTCTGTACCTAAAACTTTCCCCTCCGGGACTCCTAAGTCAACTTTCTCTTTCTCAACAAACTTTTACTGGGCTACTTTTCAGACTGAAAAGTAAGTTGAGATATGAATTAAAAAAGCCTGACAACCAAATAGCTCCACAAAGATAGCTAAGCACAGGGCAAATGAAAGAAAAATAGCAAGTACAAATAATTTTAAGATAGCAACTGTATATAGAGAAGTAGACAGGAGAACAAAAATGGAAGATTCTTTCCTACACTTAATCAGGAACCAAAATAAGAAAAACAAAGTTTGTTAGTCTTCATCTCATTTTAAAAGTTCTCTTTAACAAAGTCCTTGAAACAAACTTACTGTTTTCCTCTCTTTATGTTATCATCAGAATCTGAATCTTCTGCTTCTTTTACCTGTGTTTCACTTTTTTCTTCTTCCAAATCTTCTTGGTTAAAACCCTAAATGCAGGGTAAGTTAGTTAGTTATCACAACCTCATTACAGACTCTTCTGTGTAACTGCCTGCTCTTGGATACCAAAAGATATATAGCAAAAAAGCTCCTTCCCCTCCAGCCATTAGCATTACTGGTTTTCTTGTTTCCTTCCAGAAACACTTATGCTTACAGAAGCACTTCTACTTACTACATTCTTTTATTATACACACTGAGTGTGGTATACTGTTGTGCACATTTCACATCTAACAAAAGAATCTGGAGTCAAACTGATATTGGTATAAACTACCTTTGTTTTTAAGGCTTTGATTTCATCAAACAATTGCAGCCATAATTTAAATATTTCCCTATTGACATTTAGATATGTGTAGTTGAAATCTTGAGAAATATCTGCAAATTGTCTGCAAATTGGTTATACCATTAACTCTCCTTCCAGCAAAGCACAAGTGAACCTGTTTCCTCACCTTCTCATGACTACAGCAGGTTATCAAGCATTGACATTAGCAATCTCTGCACTGAGAAAAACAAAAGACATCTCTGTAGTTTTCTCTGCATCCACTTATTATGAGTAAGGCTGGGCATTTTTCAGGTTTCAAAGCTATCTGTTATTATTTCTCTGTGAACTCTCAATATCCAGTGGCCATTTTCCCACTGGATCTTTGTCTTACTGGTATAGAAAATCTCTTTAAAAATGAGAGAAATCAGCCCTTGTTATGTGACAGGAACAGCACAATCCTCACACCTGTACAGTTTTGCAAACACAGTTTGATTTTGTTTATGGTAATGTTTTCCAGGCACAATTTTTTAACTTAAATGGCCAGTCTTCTCTTCATAGCTTGTAACTTTCACATTATACTTAGAAAAGCCTTCCCAATGCCTTCCCTAGTATGCTGTTTTTCTCACTGGACTGAACCTATCAGCTGATGTCCATTCTCCACACTAGAAAAATATATCTTGTCCTTGTAAATGTGGCTTAATGTTGAGTATAAGCCCCATGAGGGCAATGTTCAACAATCTCTGGCATTCATTGAGTGAATTCTTTTCTATTTTCTTTGGATTTGCTATTTTTCTACCATCTTGACCTATACTCTAAATTCATCTACTTTCATTCTCTCTTGCTTTAGTAATGAAAGTACTGACGTCTTTTTCAACATAAGAACTGTTTAACAAGTTTTAATTTTCTCTGGATGGCAAGGCTGTTTTATTTGCCAATTTTGTTTCAGACTTTTAATTACACTGCATTCAGAAAATGCTGTCTATAGTTTCTATGTTTGGCAAAAGTTTAAATTTTATTTGGAAATGCAAAGAACCAAGAAAAGTCAAGGCAACCTTTGAGAAAAACAAACTTAAAGGACATAAAAAACCAAATATCCAGAGTTATGCATTAACAGTACAAGGATAGACCAATGGAACAGAAAAGATAATTCAGAAAAAGACTAGAAGATACACACTTGATTTATGACAAAGATGTCACTACAAGTAGTGGAAAAGAATAATCTGGGTCAACTAGGGGGTGGGGGGCAGAAATCTTGACTATCTCATACATATTGAACTTGTTTGTTTTTTATTCACTGAGTCGCGTCTGACTCTTGCAACTCCATGAACTGCAGCCCACAAGGCTCCTCTGCCCACGGGATTTTTCCAGGCAAAAACACTGGAGTGGGTTGCCAGTTCCTTCTTCAGGGGATCTTCCCAAACCAGGGATCTAACTTGTGTCTCCTGCATCGGCAGGCAGATTCTTTACCACTGAGCCACCAGGAAAGCCCACACACTGCACATAAAAACTCATTCTAGACAGACTATATAAGTTAAATGAAAAGATAAGCAAGATTCTAAAGAATTACTCACAAGAATGTTTTTATAACCCTGGGAATAGGTAAAATTTTCCTACAATTCGAGAAACTTTCAACATAAAGCAAAAGATTGGTAAAGCAGATTTACAATAAAAAACTTTTGCTCATTAAAGACTCCATTAAGAAAGTGAAAAGGCAAGCCACTGAACAGAAGATATTTTTATCTTTTATAATCTCCAAAGGGTTTCTATGTCTGGATTATATAAAAAGAGAAACTTCTCGGACTTCCCTGGTGGTATAGCAGATAGGAATCCGCCTGCCAATGCAGGGGACGTGGGTTCAGTCCCTGGTCTGGGAAGATTCCACATGCCACAGAGCAACTGAGCCCATGCACCATAACTACTGAGCCTGAATGCTGCAATTACTGAAACCTATGTGCCTAGAGCCTGTGCTCCCCAACAAGAGAACCCACGGCAGTGAGAAGCCCACAAACCACAACTGGAGTAGCCCCTGCTCTCTGCACCAGAGAAAGCCCTCACACAATAACGAAGGTCCAGTTCAAACAAAAATTTTAAATTAAAAAAAAAAAAAGAGAGACTCTTTCCTATCTTTGGTGGTATTTTTTGGTCTGATGGTTCTATTGTTTATATTTCACTTACAGAATTGTGCATTCTCTTTGCAGTTCTGTCAATTTTTGCTTTGCATATGTTATATGTATTTAAAGCCATGTTACTAAGTACATGGCTAGGTACAATTTAAAACCTTTTTCCAATATAAAGTGACCCTCTTTATCTCAAACAATGGGTTTTGCCTTAAAGTCTAACTCTTTGATATTCATATAGCTACATCACCTTTCTTGTGGTTAGTGTTCAGAGAGAGTATCCTTTTCCATTCTTTTATTTTCAATGTTTCTTTATCTTCTGTTTTGGATAAATTTTGAAATGGGTATAAATATACTCATTTTAAAAATCTAGTCTTTTTAAATTTGTTCTTTAACTGGAGCACTCAATACATTTCAGTGTGATATTATCAAAGTTTGTTATCTGCTATCTTACCGTGTACTACTTTCGAACTGTCCCCCTGTTCTGTATTTCCTTTATTTTTCTCTTTTTTGCCTTCTTTTGGATTGACTAGCTTTTACTATTTCATTTTTCCTTTCTATTAGGTTGGAAGTTACACACTCCAATAGTATTTTTAGAGATTACAATGTGTATCCTGACTTACCAAAGACTACTAATGTATTTTTACATACCTTTGCAAAGACCTGTGAACATTTCAATTTCACGTAAATGCCCAATTTGCTACTGCCATCATGTTTTAATTTTAAACATATTTTAAACCATACCAAACGTGACTCTGGCTTGCATGACCACTACCCATTTAGACTGAGCCACATGCTTTTGTTTCTCTTTTTTCCTTCCTGCATCCCTGACTTTCTGCCTGAGATATTCTTTCTGCTTTTACAATTTCTTTCAGTTGGCATTTTGATAAGATGAAATAAGAAGGGAATCTTCATTTTTGTAGAATACAAGAAACTCTTAAGTTTTAGTTACTGGATTCTCTTACTTCTGCTGACAAGTCAGCTATTAAAATAACTTGCTCTCTGAGGGCTTCCCTGGTGGCTCAGACAGTAAAGAATCTGCTTGAAATGCAGAAAGCCTGGGTTCAATCCCTGGGTTGGGAAGATCCCCTGGACCCGAAGGGCATGGCAACCCACTCCTCTCTGAATGTGCTTGTTTATTACCCTTTGGCTGCTTTCAAGTCTTTCCTGCAATTTTATTGTGATGTATTTAGGGGCAGATTGGTTTGTATTTATCCTACCTGTAATCTGTAGAATTTCTAGACTCTATGATTTATGAATTGTTTCTTTAAATACTGCTTCTGATATACGTATATTTTTCCTTTCTCCTTCGAGGATTCCAATTCACCCTGTTAAACCTTCTCATTATGTTTTTTACATTTTCTACACTAATATCTCAGTATTTCATTCTACATAGTTCCTTCTAACTTACCTTCCAATTCACTCATTTTCTTGTCAAATATGTCTAATCTGTTGTTAAACTCATCCACCAAGTTTTAAATTTCAGTTACTGTATTTTTACAGTTTCAGAGTTTATAAAAAAAATAATTAATGTATTTAACCACCCTGGTTGTGGTGGTTTAACCATCACTGGTATTTAACCATCCCAGTGTGGTTCACGGGATCCGTGCTGCATCACGCGGGATCTCTCCTTTCAGCCAATGACTCTCCAGTAGCGGCGTACGGCCTCCAGAGTGCGCAGGCTTGGGAGTTGCGGCACACAGGCTTTAGCTGCTCTGCGGCACGTGGGATCCCAGTTCCTTGGAAAAGGATCAAACCCTCCTCCCCTGCACTGAAAGGTGAACACTTAACCAGTGGACCACCAGGAAAGTCCCCAGAATCTCAACTTGGTTCTGTTCCAAATATTTAAACACACACACACACACAACTATTTGCTCTAAGAAACTTTTTAATCTTTTATCTTGCTGAACACAGATACTATCTAAAATTTCTATATCTAGAGCCCTTAGGTCTATTTCTACCATCTGTTGTTACTACTGTTTTCTTTTAAATTGTGAAGTGCATATTATGTATTTGAAAAACTACAGAAATAATTTGAGGTCTATGATTATGTTAACTTTGTCCTGAAAGGTTGTTTTTTTTTTTAACGTTTTGGCACATGGGATCTTAGTTCCCTGATCAGGGATAAAATCCAAGCTTCGTGTGGTGGAAGCACAATCTTAATCAATAGACTGCCAGGGAAGTCCCTGTCCTGAAAGGATTTCTGTTTGAATATATCAGGTTCCTGAGAGCCAGCCAACAGGCTAATCACGGTAATCAAACTTCTGAGACTGAGACTGAGCAAACCATGTTGCTAGATGACTCAAAGGTAGCCTAAAATCTGAGCAAAGGCTATTTTAACTTCCAGTTCACCCTTAATCTTAGGAGTCTCAATCCAGAGCATTGGGTTTTCAGGGTCACCTAACCTCAACAGGCCCTGACCTCAAAGTTTTGTCTCTTGAGCCTTGAGGCAACTGAAAATAAACTTATCCTCTCAGCCTGACTAGATGAATAGCCCAGAGAAAGCAATTCTAAATGCTGAGCTTACCTCTTTAGGTTCCTACCTTCTGCTGGGTTTTATCTCATTTTTATGATGATGAGCAACTTTTTGAAACATTTTGTCTAGCTTTTGTAGATGTCCTTAGCAGAAGGACAAATTACATTGCCTGCCATTGCTATAATCAGAAGCTCCATAACTATTGTGAGTCTCTAGCATTATAAAGTGCCTTTTCATTGTACTTTAACGTGTTCCTTCCTGTCCTTAATACAATTTGCCTGTTATATTCCTTTTATGCCTTTGTAGACCATTTCATTTCACTTTCTGAATACCTTTTTTCTAGATTATTCTGCTGGATACATCATAGTTGTTTATTTTTACTTACTGAAATCTCTTAATAGAGAACCACTGCCATAAAAACAAACAAAAAAAACATAAAGAGGAAATATTTCCATCTTATACTTACTGTAAATTCTTCCTCCTCCTCATCACCAGATTCTCCAAATATGTCTGCAATAAGATTTCTAGAAAAGAAATATAAACAATTTTCATTTGTTTTCTTCTCATTTGCATAGGAATCATGAAACCTTTTTCTACTAGGGTATAATTTACATATAGTAAGACATGTAGGTCTCATGTGTCTACTTTAATGGGTTTTGACAAAAGCACACATTTATGTAACCATTACCTTAACAGAACAATTGCATCTCCCAGAAAGTTCCTTTGTGACCCTTTCTAGTGAGCCCAATATATAAATGTCCCAGAGGCAGCCACCTTTCTACCTACCATCAGATTAGTTTTGCCTGTTCTGCACTTCATATAAGTGGAATTAGATAACATGTCCCCTGTACTTCTTTCACTTGTAAGAGAGTGTTTTTGAGATTCATCCATGCTGTACTACACAGCAGTAGCTGAAGAATTAAAATCCTTCATCTCCCACAGCCATGCAATTAGGCAGGGTATACTGTATTACGCTTCAACACAGAATTTTAATGTAAGTTTAAATAACTTGAAAGACAAACTCCTCTCTACCACCTTATATGAACCCTGGGAAGTTCGGGTTACACGGTCACTTACTCTTCTTCATTCCCTGACTCACTATCACTCCCAAACAGATCCTTCTCTTCATTTTTCTTATCAGACAGTTCTTTCCCCGCTTCCTCGTCACTGTCAGATGCTATCGTCTTCTCTCTTTTGCCTGATTTGTCCGATATAACATCACTGTCAGAGTCATCTGCATCAGAGACAACACGACTCTTCTTTGCTGCTGCTGAAAAAGAAAACCATCATTAATCTTATTCACCATGGTCACTGTGTTAGAACGTACAACAGATGCTCCAAAATGGCAGTGTGTGGCAAAAATGAAAGGTCTTATAACACAGTTTAGAATAAAAAAAACTTAAAGATTCACTCAAGAGTCATCTTACAATTAAGAAGATGTTAGGAAAAAGAGGCCAAAAGATGAAGTTTTTCACCAAAATAAAGTGGGCATCAATAGCTACCTTTCCTTTGGGGGAACGAAGAAAATAAGACTAGAATCTCTTTCATGCTGCCTAGTATTAGCAGAACTCTTAAGGCTTGGATATTCTTTTGTGGAATCCCCATTTCTCAATTATCCATCACTGCTCAATCCGGAATTTCAAACTGCACATATGTTGCTCTTTTCCCTTCTCCTTTAATAACTGTCAGGTATTGGGGAATGTCTCTTCCAAAGAAGATATTTCATCAAAAAGTAATCAAGTAGTAAAGATTGGAATACTCTGTGGAGACACTGAGTCTCTAAATAAGAGTACTTCACAAACTTCCTGGCATTCAATGATGTTTAACAAATGAAGACAGGTACCCGTGGGAGCTCAGTCACTGTATGGATGGGATGCAGTGCATTAGCTGTCAAAGAGACCCACCGCTAACTCTGGATACAGCTGAGTTTTCATGTAATCATATTTCCTTGAACATTACCCTTTCTAGTAAAAAACAAACAAACAAAAAATTTTCATGTAAATCTTTCATATTGCCATTATCATGCAATCTATCTTATCAACCTGAAGCAGTCAGAACTTAACAAATAGTGCTCAAAGAATTCAAAGGAAATTTAATATTAAGACTTGCCAATGAGGGAATTTCCTGGTGTCCAGTGGTTAAGACGCTGCACTTTCATTGCCAAGGGCCTGAGTTCAATCCCTAGTTGGGGAACTAAGATCGCATAAGCCAGAACTATGCTTCATATTATAAGTTTAGACAATAAGTAAAACTACTGATAAACAGCCCAAAATAATTCCTTACATGCTTTCTCTTCATCATCACTATCAGAAAGCACAGCAGCTTTTCGCTTTGCTACCTTCTCCTCCTCCCCTTCTTTTTCTTCATCCTCATCACTGTCAATTTTGGCCCTTTTAGGTTCTTCCTCCTCACTGTCAGAACTGTTGAACCGCTTTCTGTCTACATGGGCATCTGCAGGAAGGGAGTCATTCTGCACTTCCGTATCCTCTCCCTTATTCTCCCCATCACTGTCCTCCTCAGACTCTGGTTTCTGTTTGTGTCTGGAGGCATCCTCAGTTTCTGAATCACTGGCAGGTCCCTTCTGAGGCTCCTCACTCTCAGAGTCACTGACTCGGGGTTTGGGAAGCTCCTCATTTTCAGAATCACTGGCCTGGTTCCTTGGGGGGTCCTCACTTTCCGAATCACTTATTCGGGGTTTGGGAAGCTCCTCATTTTCCGAGTCACTGGCCTGGTGCCGTGGGGGATCCTCACTTTCTGAGTCACTGATACGGGGTTTGGGAAGCTCTTCATTTTCCGAGTCGCTGGCTTGTTGTCTTGGCGGGTCCTCACTTTCTGAGTCACTGATTCGGGGTTTGGGAAGCTCCTCATTTTCAGAGTCACTGGCCTGAGTCCTCTGAGGCTCCTCACTTTCTGAGTCACTGATCCGAGGCTTGGGAAGCTCCTCACTTTCAGAATCACTAATTCGAGGTTTAGGGAGCTCTTCATTTTCAGAGTCACTGGCTTGGTTCCTCGGAGGTTCCTCACTCTCTGAGTCACTGGCTTGAGGTTTTGGAGCACCTTCTGTTTCCGAGTCACTGGCAGGACTTTTGGGGAGCTCTTCAACTTCTGAATCACTGGCAGGAGGCTTCCTAACATCTTCATTTTCTGAGTCACTTGCATGTCCATTAAGCAGTTCCTCATTTTCAGAGTCACTCGCAGGTAATTTCCTGGTCTCCTCACTTTCAGAGTCACTCCCATGGTGATTGACGTCTTCATTTTCAGAATCACTGGCAGGAGGCTCTGCGTGCTCTTCAGATTCAGAGTCACTGTCCTTTTGTCTCTGGAGTTCCTCACTTTCAGAGTCACTGGCATTAAGATTGGAGGGGTCATCATTGTCAGAGTCTGTCACCTGATGTCTTTTGTTGAGGCTATCTTCTCGATCACTAGGTTCATTCTGAAAAATTAAGGGAGAAAAAATTAGAAAAGTAAAAAAAAAGTTTGGTAGTAAAAATGTTAAACTTTTCAGCTATTTTTTTTTTAAAAAAAAAACTGAGGTTTAGAGCAGTCTTGGTCATACATCCAAGTAACCCTGGCACCAAAAAAAAAAAAAGTTTTAGGGAAAACACTGACTAACCTAACAATACTAACATATAACATCACATGAAGTAATCTGAAAACTCTAGGGTACAAAGGTGATACAAGTATATTATAGCTGTGCTTTTGTAAATGCAGAGAAAAACATGTAAAATTAAACATGTCAAAATACTAACAACTAAAATGTGGGGAATTTTTTCCCTTCTAGTATCTAACTCTCCGTAATACGGTAATTAATATTCTGGCTTAAAAAGTAAAGTACTTCTGTGTTTGAGTTTCCCTCCTTAAAAATATGTTGAGCCAGTATTTTTCTTTATAATATATGACGAACATTACCTGGACTTACTTTAGCACAAACCAATTCTCAAGCAGCAAAGAAACAAAGTATAAGCCCACCATATCATGGGATGAAATAATTAAGTAGTAAGACAATTCAGTGACAAGATGAAAGGCTTATAAAATAAGCTTATAATATAAAAAATTGAGGGCTTTTTCCCCTCTGTATTTCACTGCCATCTTGACAGCAAAGTTTCAAAGACATAGTAACTGCTATAAATATATTCATTCAAATATAACATATTCAAGAAATTTTCTAAAATCATAAATTTTTCAAATTTCCCAAAGGTATTTTTCTTTTATTATCATGGGTCACTCACAGCATAGCACTGTACTCCTTGTCAGTCATACACCCTGTTACCCCAATAAAACTGGCATTTATCTATTAAATTAGGACAGGAGAAATTACAGAATTTTTTCATACTGTACAAGATATAGTACTCCATATATGGATAGAAGCTTACTTTTGGCTGTATTTCATAATTTAATTTTTTATGTTTTAAAAGAATATAGATGAAAAAATTAACTATCTAGAGTGTGACGCCTAAACAGGCAGGCATTTTTTGGCCTGTTGTCGTCACTGAGAAGGCACACTCTGTGCTTCAGAGCGCAGAAGGGTGTCTGGTATACACAAAATCATAGGAAGAATTCATTGAATGAATAATAAGAATTAAATGTTAATAATTTAAAGTGAGGAATAATTAACTCAACAAGTATCTGCTTCAAGTCTACCATGTACAAGGTGCTAAGAATCAAGGCTGAACATGTATCAGTGCCTGACCTTAAGGAAGTTTTATCTAGTGAGCTGGCCACATATACAGTAACAATAGTATAACATACACTATTACAAAGGTGATATTCTGAAAGCCAGGAAGTGATTTATACGAAACTAAGCCATAAAAGGTGTGCAGACAACAGGTATTTAATTATTGGTGATGACAGAGTTAAGAAGTTAACTATATTATTGAGGGTGGAAGGCAAAAGATACAGGTACCAGCAGAGGTAACTAAAGCAGGAGGCAAAAGGGAAAATTGTTAACTGCCTTTCAGAATGCTTTCAATAACATACTCATGACATGTTTTTATGACTCAATTTATTTCAGCTGCAAACAACACAAATCATTTCAGGCTAACTCCAGAACAATCTTTCCAGAATCACAGCGGGATGAATGGTTAAAGGCTCTAGAAGGGTAGGAACCAGGGCAGTTCAGAGAGCTCAGAAAGGGAACTCAAGGACCTTTCACTAGAGACTTAGCTCTCACCACTGATAAATTTTGGTGCCTTGGACCTCAATTTTAAGTGCCCAGAAGAGATGATCTAACAGGTCATGGCAACAGAGGATGTCCAACAGGTTATAGCCAAAGCAGAGGCGCAGCGCTGGGAGAAAGGAAGAAGACAGAAAGACTCCCAAAGAAAGAAGAGAGGCCATGAACTGAGCAGTCATTCCAAAACGCATCTATTACACTTTACCCTGGACTTCCCGACCAAGGACACGACATGTGGTAACGACTGTGAAACTTGTGAATTCTCATCAATTTTTGAGGAGATTTGTAAGAATCTGAGTATCTACCCATCAGGTGTGGCACAATGGAGGGAAAGTGGGAAGTCACCATGGTAAGAAAGTACTGATGGATAGAATCAAGGTAGACAATGTACTTCGGCGAATACATTGTAAGACTTAGGAAAAGAGTACATTAGAAATTATATGGTAAAACTTAGAAGTTATCAAAATGATATTAAAAAAACTTTAGACTGGTTTCAGCAATTAAGTTGTAAACTTAAAAAAATATTTTAAAAAATGCTTTTTAAAAGTCATATTTGATATCAACAAATAAACAGTGGGATTCCCAGGTGGCCCAGTGGTAAAGAATCCGCCTGCCAATGCAGGAGATAGAGAGATGTAGCTTCAATCCCTGGGTCTGGAAGATCCCCTGGAATAGGAAATGGCAACCTACTACAGTATTCTTGCCTGGAGAATCCCACTGACAGAGAAGCCTGACGGGCTACAGTCCATAGAGTCACAAAGAGTCGATACAACTGAGCAACTCAGTGCAAACACGTGCCATTTAAACACTATTTCTTAATATAAAAGGATCCCCAATTTTAACTCTCAGAGAAACTGAGCTCTCTAACAGTCCTTAGAGGCTTTAGACATGTCTGTAACGCCTCATACCCTGCTCTTAAAATCATTTACACTATAGTGGTTACCCATAGTGAATGAATTGGTTGATGAATTGGTTGTTCGTCTCAGCAAATGGTAACAGATTCCTTACGACCAGTGCCACAATATGCAGAGATAATTAACATCCTAAATTAAAAATAATTAATCAAAATGATATAAAGCAAGTATCAGTTTGTAAATTTCAAAGAAGTATAAGAATGTCAAATGGAAGTCCTTGTAAAGAACCAAAAAACTGAGGACAACTGTTTCCTCCTTATTAATTAAAAGAATTAAACTCAAAAGAGTTGAACTTGCAGACCAACCCTTCATCATAAATTGGTAAAACATTCAACACCAAGTCACATAGTAAATTCCATGAGGAAGTATTTACAGGAACATTTTCCAAAACATATTTCACTGGATCTTAGTTCAAGAAGATAAATTTTAAATCCACATTGTGGAGCTTTGACAATACATATCACACTGTAAGAGCATAAGGAAGGATCTGAGAAATCCAGTTTTTATTACACAATGCTGTTAATCCAGTGTAGCTCCTGAAGGGCTGCAAGGCTTTTGACTTTGTGAAACTCCAGCTTTACAGCAATCATACACATAATAAAAAAAAGATATATACCTGAGTGTCTTTTGTCAAAAGCTGGTTGGTCTTAGAATCAGTCAAAAACAAAAACACTTCTGCTGGGTACTAGAAAAAGAAAATGTCTACACAAAGTTTAGGAGTTTATAATGATGGGACTTCCCTGGTGACTCAGTGGTAAAGAATCTGCCTGCCAATGCAGGAGACACAGGTTTGATCCCTGGTCTGGGAGGATTCCACATGCCTCAGAGCAACTAAGCCCATGTACAACTACTGAGTCTCTGCTCTAAAGCCTGGGAGCCACAATTACTGAAGCCCGCGTCCCCTAGAGCCCATGCTCCACAAGAGCAGTCAGTGCAGTAAGAAGCCCGCACACCAGAAAGTAGCCCCTGCTGGCCGCCACTAGATAAAAGTCCACGTAGCAATGAAGACCCAGCACAGCCAAAAACAAATAAGTAAATAAAAATAAAAAGTTTATAATGATGAAGCAAACTCCCGTCTACCTCTCCAGACTCGCTTCTGCCCTTTCACCAGCATCAACTCTATGCACTGCACCAGCAGTTCCCAAACTCTTGCATTAAGAATCACCTGGGAAGCTTTGGTGAAAACACAGATTTTGTGCTTCTCCTCTCCAGGTATTTAGATAGTAAATCTGGGGAAGGGGGTCAAAGAATCTGCATTTTGACATCTAATCCAAGTGACTCTAACTGCACATTAAAATTTTACTGCAGACACATGGAACTACAGATTCACTACATTACTCCATGTTTTCACCTCAGCTTGTCCTTTTCATATCTCAACATGAGGCAAAAATACCCCCTTCCTGAAGCCTCTTTCATCCTTCTCTCTAGGTAGAATGGATTCTGAGCAATATGAGTTCACAATGTGGACTTAAGAGTCTATAAGATCTAGGCCATCTAGGTTCGTGGCTCATCTTCTTCTGTAAAATTTAGGGAAATTACCTTAACTTCCCAAAGTCCTCAATCTGACAGTCAGAAATAGTATTTATAACTTAGAGGTCGGTCTATTGAGAGGACCAAATGCATGTGCCTGTGAGCACTCACTGTATGTTGCTAATCATCTACAACCAATTATTAATTATAAGACATTCACCCTTGAAGACAGAGCTCAGATGCATCATCTCTGCAGGCTGAGCTGGTCAGTCACTCCTCCTTTCATGTCACCAGAGCGTCTTGTGCATCTACCTCACTAAAAGGTGATGTTTTTACATTTATCTTCATAATATGAATGAACAAATGACCTTAAGATAAGAGACCATTTAAGAAAAGTAACCCAAAACCTATCTTTTACCTTCAGTATACAAATAAAACAAACCCCACAAGATAATGCTTAACAAAAAAGAACCAAAGCAAAATGTTTTTCTCATAAATTTGGTAGACTCAAAGACAAAGGCTGAAACCTAACACAAAGAAAGGACATAAATGGAATTGAAAGAAGTGCTATCAAATAGGGTAAACAAGGAGAGCAATGTCTGAAAAGAATCTTCTACGGGCTTCAGTGTACTCCTCATAGGAACGCTTTCCTTATATTAGCACAACCTTTCTGTGCAAAGACCCAAATGATTGCAGACTGCTATCTCTTCTCAATTCAAAGTAAAGCTGGGGCTAATGGGGCTGTCACCAACTTCAACCAAAGATGGATACTTGTGCCCATTAGCCTCTGCCTACAGTCAGCAAAAAAGGAGAAGCCAGGCACTATTTCCAAACAACCTCTTTCTCAATAGCCCCATACACTATTTTTTCCTGTGAGACCCTCAAGAGGGGAACATTACTTTTCTATGTAGATAAAACCTATAAAGTGGATTCTTTTTTTTTTTTTTAAGTGGATTCTAAAATGCACATTACTTTCCATATATTTTCTGTGGAACAAAAAACAGCTGATCACAATCCACAACTAATTTCATGCTGCTCAAGAGAATATTCAAATAAAACAACAAAAATTAGAACTGGCAACTAGTTATAACTAGGTTGCATTCATGCTCAAATTGCTTTATTTAAAAAATTGTGTTTCCAAAGAAGTTAAACTGTCACTGTTTGCAGATGACATGAAGATTCTAAAGATGCTACCAGAAAACTACGAGAACTCATCAGTGAATGTGGTAAATTTGCAGGTTACAAAATTAATACTCAGAAAATCTGCTGCCTTTCTATACACAAGAACGAAAGATCAGAAAGAGAAACCTCAAACAGTGATTCTATTTACCACTGCATCAAAAAGAATACAACACCTAGGAGTAAACCTACTTTCCAGCCATAATACTCCTGAAACACAAGTGCTTCTCAGTCCTAGGCCTTTAAACCTGTGGTTCTCTCCAGCTAGAATTATCACCACCACCTCTAACTGGCTTCTCTATCTGGTAATGTCAGTCACTCCTCAGAGTCTACTTAGCCCACCCTCCCATCCTCCTACAGTCCTTTGTATGTGCCCTTTATGTAATTTTTAAATATATTTAGTTATTTGATGCATGCTAATAAAAATAGGTAACTATATAAAATGATGGGACAGTTATTCTAGTTATTTTCCTATGATTTCAAATATTAATGTGCAAACACAGAAAAGTATATTAAAATCACCTTCAACAACACAACCCAAAGATCACCATTATTTACATTTTTTACGATAAATTTCCTCTCAATCTCTTCTCTGTGTGAATTTACTTTAAAACAGTAAATAAGGATCTAGAATCACAATTTAATGGCCGGTATCTTTCAAGTAACACACTGAATTCTCCCATTTCACAAAATATTTTTTTGGAAACAACTGTAATGGCTGCATTGCCATTCTTAGAAATGTTCTCTTTATATTTTAATTACTAATTTTCATTTTGTTGGACACGTATTGCTTCCTTTCTTATTTTTCTTTGCCTCATTTGTCCATTTCAGTGTTCTCAACCTGAGGGTGGTTCTGAGTCTCCCCTAAGGGGGCGTTTGTGAATGCAAAGGCCCTTTGGTTAGCAATGACTGGAGAGGGTATGTTACTACCATTTTATTTAATGCTTTGGAACCAAGATACTAAATGTCGTGCAATATAAAGGACTGCCTCTAAATGCCAACAGCTGGCTTACTCAGAATCATCTGTTTAGCTGGGCAGCTCTCCGTGGAGGGGAGGCCACATCCACACACAGCAGGAGAACCAATGAGATGAAAGAGCCAAAGGTCCCAGCAGAGACTGTGTTACCAGAGTAACAAGTAAAGCAGCCTGGCTTCTTCTGGAATGTGAACTGGGAAACACAGCTTCAACCAACTAGTAAAGAGAGATAAAAATGAGGCTAAGTGAAAACTTCTGGTATGCTCTGCTGACACACGAACAGTGTGTCCATCTAACAGTGAAATCTGTTACAAGTATTTAAAAACAACCATTCAGGGACTTCCCTGGGGGTCCAGTGGTTAAGACTTAGCACTTCCACTGCAGTAGGTGAGGGTTTGATCCCTGGGGAGGGAACTAATATCCTGTATGCCATGGGGTGTGGCCAAAAAAAGAAAACTTGAGAGGAAATAAAAAGACACACCTTTAAGTGTAAATTAAAAAAAAATTATTACAACCATTCAAAGCCTCTGGAAATGGTACTAAAGACAAAGAGCAAATAAAGAAGCATCTATCCAAGAAGGTCTACAAAAATTTGGTAAGAAAGGCAAAAATAGCTGGTATTTGAACCAATACTACTCCTTACTTCCACCCTCAGAGATGAACAAGAAAATGATTCTACTCCAGGCTGCTGCAGTCAAAACCAGGGTACTCTCTTCCTCTAGCTCCCGAGGGTGGGGTTTCTTCCCAGGAAAAGCATGATGTCAGTGTTTCTCATTCTGCCTCCAGCTACCTGTTGCTGTAGGTAAGTTCCCAGCAAGTGCAGCTGAAACTGGTGGCTCCCAATCATAGTAAGAAGGCTCTACTGGGGGCAGAGCACACGAGAGTGCTGGAGGTCTTATCGCCTTTGCTCGAATTTGTGCACAGTGGTTCCATGCCAAGAGAGGCAAGCCAGGAGCACTTCAGGTTGCTATCCAATCCCCACCCCACACTGCGAGCTCAGCTTCTGGAACTGGGATGTCACTCAGAGAGAAATGTGCCATCACCCTTTCCCGCCCCAAACTCCAGATCCCTGGCTCAGAGATTTTGCTTGAGGAAAAAGCAGGCAGTAGGACTTCTCTGGTGGTCCAGGGGTTAAGAATCAGCCCACCAATGCTGGGGACACAGGTTTGATTCCTGGTCTGGGAAGATTCCACATGCTGTGGGGCAACTAAGCCCGTACACAACTACTGAGCCTGTGTGCCTAGAGCCCGTGCTCTGCAACGAGATGAAAGCCACCACAACGAGAAGTCCATCCACTGCAACTAGAGAAAGCCTGCACACAGAGATGAAGACCCAGCATAGCCAAATATATACATAAATAATAAAAAGCAGGCAGTAAACCAGATAGCTTCTAATTTTTCCCAAAAGAAACCAACTTCATCTGTAACCAAGCTTGGGGAAGTTCAGGCTAAGGCACTTTCACAGGAAGTTGTGGTGAAATGCACTTAGGAGGAGATTCAAAATATAGATAAACTGTAGGCCAGCTAGTTTGCAGGAGATAAGCAGGTAATAATATAGCTGGAAGGAGCCAGACTAACTTGTTGAGCAATTTATGCCATAGGGCAATGCTGAAAAAAACAGAGCTATTTGTGGAGTTTTAACAGCTGATGACGGTCACAGAAAGAGGAAAAAAAGAGCCCTATTAATACTATTATCATCTCAGGTGACAGTCAGCATGTCCCAAATTGCACATCTGAGGATGCAACATTAGAGATTTAAAGCTGTGGGTGAGGAAACAGAATTCACTAAAATAATCCAGCCAGTCATTAAACAATTCAAAACATCCAGTTTCCAACAATAAATGAAAAGGTATGCCAAGAAACTGGAAAGTTGACCCATAACCAGGAAAAAAGCAGACAACAGAAACTGCCTGTGATAGCAACCAGATACCAGATTTATCAAAAAAGACTTTAAAGCAGCCATTTATAAACATGCTTAAAAAAATAAAGGTATGATGACAATATCATATCAAATACACAATATATACAGAAACAGAAATTTGATCACATAAAATAACAACACAGTAAGATTAACAACTGACTCCTCAACGGAGACAGTGGAGGCCAGAAAGCAGTGGGATAACATATTCAAAGAGCTCAAAGAAAAACTGAATAAAGGAAATGGCAACGCACTCCAGTATTCTCGCCTGGAGAATCCCATGGACGGAGGAGCCTGGTAGGCTACAGTCCATGGAGTTGCAAACAGTCAGACACGACTGAGCAACTTCACTTTCTCTCTTTCTTTCTTCAAAAAGTTAACAAAAAAAAGAAAACTTTTCCAGATGACCAAAAGAGGAAAGAATTTGTCTAGCACACCTACCATACAAGAACTGCTAAATGAAGTTCTTCAGGCTGAAAGCAAGTGACCTCAGTGAATCTACATGAAAAAAACAATAACCACCAGTAAAGGTAACTGTGTGATTATAAAATCTGTATTTTTTCCTTTCTTGATGTAATTGATTAAAACAACAGTGCACAAATACGTATATATTGTATTGCTGAACCTGCAATATATAAGAATATAATGTGCATTTCCCAATGACAACCAAATGGCAACCCACTCCAGTATCCTTGCCTGGAAATCTCATGGACACAGGAGCCTGGTGGGCTGCAGTCCATGGGGTCGCAAAGAGTCGGGCACGATTGAGCGACTAAGATTTAACGCTTCCCAATGACAGTATAAAGAAGGTGGATGGGAATAAAGTTGTATTACATTAAGGAATAACTTTAGCATGTACTTGAAGTTATCAGCTTAAAAGAGACTGGTAAAAGATAATTTTACATATGCCTCATGGTAAGCCACAAAGCAAAAAGGTGTAAGTAATCTTAGCATACTGCTACAGAAAATCATCAAATCACAAAGGAAGAGAGCAGGAGAAAGAAAAAAGGAATGGCAAAACAGTAAGAAAACAATGAACAAAATTGCAATGATAAGCCCCTAACTATCAATATTTACTTTAAAGGTAAATCGACTCAATTCTCCAACCAAAAGACAGAGTGGCTGAATGGCTGGGGAAAAAACAAACTGAGCTATGTGCTGTCTCACTTCAGCTTTTAGAACACATGCAGGCTGAGGAAAAAAGGGATGGAAAAGATATTCCAGGCAAATGGAAACCAAATGAAAGCAAAGGTAGCTATGGTATTAGCTATATTTATAATAAGAGAAAATAGACTTTTGGCAAAAACTATAAGATACAAAGGAAATCATTATATAATGACAAAAGAGTTACTCCAACGAGAGAATTTAACATTTGTAAATATTTACGCACCCAAATCAGAGCACCTCAATATTAACAGACCTGAAAGAAAAAATAAGATACCAATGCAATAATTGTAGGGGACTTCAACCTCTCACTTTCAACAATGGACAGAACAGACAGAAAATCAATAAGGAAGTACTGGGCTTAAACCACGTTAGACCAAATGGACTGAAGAGACATTTACAGAATGTTTCACTCAGCAGAAGCAAAGTACACATTTTTCTCAAGTGTACATAAAACAAACTTCAGTATAGATCGATGTTAGGCCACAAAATAAGTCCTAATAAATTCAAGAAGACTGAAATCATACCAAACGTCTTTTCCAACCACAATGGTATGAAAATAGAAATCAATTATGAGAAGAAAACAGAAAATTTCACAAATATGTGGAGATCAAACATCATGTTACTGAATGACCAATGAGTCAAAGTAGAATTCAAAAAATATCTTTGAGACAAATGAAAATGGAAATACAATATGCCCAAACTTATGGAAAACAGTACAGTAGTTCTAAGAAGGAAGGTTACAATAGATGCCTACATTAAGAAAAAAGAAACATCTTAAACAACAACTTTATACCTCAAGGAATTGGAAAAAAAGAATAAGCCCAAAGTTATTAGAAGAAGTAATAAAGATTAGAGCAAAAATAAATGAAAGAGACTAAAAAGACAACAGAAAGATCAATAAAATTAAGAATTGTTTTTTAAAAAGATAAACAAATAGGCAAACTTTTAGCCAGACTTACCAAGGGGGGAAAAAAAGAGGATGGAAAGAAGTTAAACTATAAAGGAAAGAAAAGGTATCAACATTACAATTGACACCACACAAATACAAAGGATCATAAAAACTAAAAAGCTGTATGCCAAGAAACCGGACAATCTATAAGAAACAAATTCCTAAAACATTCAAACTAAGACCAAATCAAGAAGAAACAGAAAATCTGAACAGATGGATCACCATGAAGAGACTGAGTCAGTACTGAAACACTTTCCAGCATTAGGAAGCTCAGGACCAGACGGCTCCACTGGCGAATTCTACCAAACGTTTAGAGGAACTAATACCAGTCCTTCTCAAATGGTGCCAACCAAAGAGGAGGGAACATTTCCAAAATCATCTTATTGAAACCGGCATTACCCTGATACCAAAACCAGACAAGGACACAAGAAAAGAACATTACAGACCGATAGCCCTGATGAACATAGATGTAAAAATTCTCAAAAAATTATTAGCAAACTAAATTCAGCAAGACATACACTATGATCAAATGGGATTTATTCCATGGATGCAAGGATGGCTCAATATCCACAAATTAATGTGACACACCATATTAACAAAATGAAAGCTAAAAATCACATGATCGTCTCAATGGCTGCAAAAAAAAAAAAAAAGCAGACGAAATTTTACATCAATTAACGACAAAAACTCTCAACCAACTGGGTAAAGAGAGAATGTATCTCAACATAATAAAGACCATGGGACAAGCCCACAGCCAATATCACTTTGCACTCAATGGTGCAAAGCTGTAAGCATTTCCTCTAAGATCAGGAAAAGACACAAATGCCATCCCTCAACATTTTTACACAACACTGCATTGGAAGTCAGTAAAAAAGAAATAAAAGGCATCCAAAACAGAAAGAAGCAACAGTGTCATTATTTGCAGATGACGTAATATATAAAGAAAACCCTAACGACTCACCAGAAAACTGCTAGAACTAATCAGTGAATTTGGTAAAGTTGCAGGGTATAAATCAACAAACAAAAAATCTGTTGCATTTCTTTACACTAAAAATGAACTATAAAACAGAAAAAATTAAGAAAGCAATCCCATTTATAACTGCATCAAGAAGAATGAAAAATCTAGGAATAAATTCAACCAACAAGGAGAGTACACTGAAAACTAGGACACTGATGAAAGAAACCAAAGACACAAATAAAAAGAAAGCTAATCCATGCTCATGGACTGGAAAAATTGATATTGTTAAAATGACCATATTATTCAAAGCAAGCTACAGGTTCAATGCAATCCCTTTCAAAACTGCAATTGCATTTTTAACACAACTAGGAAAAAATAATCCTAAAATAAACCACAAAAGAACCTGAATAGCCAAAACCGTGAGAAAGAACAAAGCTGGAGATATCATATGCCCTGATCTCAAACTATATTATAATGCTACAGTAGTCAAAACAGTATGGTACTGGCATAAAAAACAGACACACAGATCGACACAACAGAATAGAGAGCCCAGAAACTAACAGAAGCACCTGTGGTCAAGTGATCTACAACAAAGGGGTCAAGAATATACAATGGGAAAGAACAGTCTCTTCAATGAATGGTGTTGAGAAAACTGAACAGCTACATGCAAAGACTCCAACTAGATTACTTTCACACCATATATAGTAATATACTAAAAATGGATTAAAAACTTAAAGAAAACATATGTAGTGCACTCCTGACGCCAGTCTTAGCAAAATTTTTTTGGACACATCTCTTCAGGGAAGGGAAACAAAAACTAAAATAAACAAATGGAACTATATCAAACTAAAAAGCTTTTGCACAGCAAAAGAAACTATCAACAAAACAAAAAAGTTGCCTACTTAATGGGATAAAATTATTTGCAAAAAACATACCTGTTAAGGGGTTAATATCCAACATACACAAAGAATTCACACAACACAACATTAAGAAAACAAATAACCCAAAAACAAAATGTGCAGAGGATCTAAATAGCTATTTGTCCAAAGAAGACACACAGATGGCCAACAGACACATGAAAAGATCACTCATCATCAGGGAAATGCACATCAAAACCACAGTATCAGTAGTACCACCTCACACCTGTCAGAACGGCTCTTACAAAAAGACAAGAAATAACAAGTGTTGGCAAAGATGTGGAGGAAAGGGAACACCTCTGCACTGTTGGTAGGAATGTCAACTGATGCAGCAACTGTGAAAATAACAGCGGAAACAATTTAAATGCCCATTAACTGACAAACGGATAAACAAATGTGATTTATCCAAAGAATGGAATACTACTGATCACAAAATGGAAAGAAATACTAACACATGCTACAACTTGGATAAATATGAAAGCATTAAGTGAAAAGAAGCCGGTCATAAAAGACCATATGTTATATAATCCTATTCATATGAAATGTCCAAAATAAGGAGGGGCTCAGGGGTGGGAGCACAAGCTGGAATCAAGATTGCTGGGGGAAATACCCATAACCTCAGATATGCAGATGACACCACCCTTATGGCAGAAAGTGAAGAACTAAAGAGCCTTTTGATGAAAGTGAGAGAGTGAAAAAGTTGGTTTAAAGCTCAACATTCAGAAAACTAAGATCATGACATCCGGTTCCATCACTTCATGGCAAATAGGTGGAGAAAGTGGAAACAGTGGCAGACTTTATTTTCTTGGGCTCCAAAATCACTGCAGACGGTGACTGCAGCCATGAAATAAAAAGACGCTTACTCCTTGGAAGGAAAGTTATGACCAACCTAGAGAGCATATTAAAAAGCAGAGACATTAATTTGCCAACAAAGGTCCCTCCAGTCAAGGCTATGGTTTTTCCAGTAGGCATGTATGGATGTGAGAGTTGGACAGTGAAGAAAGCTGGGCACCGAAGAATTGATGCTTTTGAACTGTGGTGTTGGAGAAGACTCTTGAGAGTCCCTTGGACTGCAAGGAGATCCAACCAGTCCATCCTAAAGGAAATCAGTCCTGAACGTTCATTGGAAGGAATGATGTTGAAGGTGAAACTCAAATACTCTGGCCACCTGATACAAAGAACTGACTCATTGGAAAAGACTCTGATGCTGGGAAAGATTGAGGCAGGAGGAGAAGGGGACGACAGAGGATGAGATGGCTGGATGGCATCACCGACTCAACGGACATGGGTTTGGGTGAACTCCAGGAGTCGGTGATGGACAGGGAGGCCTGGCATGCTGTGATTCATGGGGTCGAGAAGAGTCAGATACGAATGAGCGACTGAACTGAATGACTAACTGGGGGGTGGGAGTGGTAAAGAGGTAACAGCTAAAGGGTTTCCTTCTGATGTGATTAAAATATTCTAAAAAGGACTATGTTGATGGTTGTACTGCTGTGAATATACTAAAGATCACTAAATTGCACACTTTAAATGGGTGAATTGTATGGTATATAAGTTTATCTTAATAAAGCTGTGTAAAAAAAAAGGTGTTATTTTTAAAGGTCAAATTTGACATATAAAAAAAAATCCATGAACACAGTATCAAAATTTAAACACTGGGATATGTATTACTTATTTTTTCTTTGCTTCAGGCTCCAATATGGACCACTAAAGCACTGTTACTAATCTTGACTTTAAGATTTTGCTATTTTTTTCATCATATTGATTGTATTAACTTTAAGTTTTAAAATATTATCTTGATCTTCTTCAACACTTTCCTTAGAAATCTAAAGAAATACATGCAGAATGAGTATTACAGGTAAAATGAACTAAAAAACAAACAAAACCTGGCCTGTAGAACTCCAAAATCCAAATGGGAAAAACATTATTTGGAAAATCAAGTTGTGAGTACCATCTTGCACCAGGCAAAATGATGCCCCACAAAAGATGACCACAGAACTTGTAAATATGCAAAAGTAATGTATAGATATAAATAAGGATAGGGAGATTATCCTGGATTACCTGAGTAGGCCCAATATAGTAATAATTATAGGGATCCTTGCACCCCACTCCAGTACTCTTGCCTAGAAGATCCCATGGGCGGAGGAGCCTGGTGGGCTGCAGTCCCTGGGGTCACAAAGAGTTGGACACGACTGAGCAACTTCCCTTTCACTTTTCACTTTCATGCATTGGAGAAGGCAATGGCACCCCACTCCAGTACTCTTGCCTGGAAAATCCCATGGATGGAGGAGCCTGGTAGGCTGCAGTCCATGGGGTCGCTAAGAGTTGGACACAACTGAATGACTTCACTTTCACTTTCACTTTATGCAGGGGAGGGAGGAAAGTCAGAGAAACTGACATATGAGGAACTAAGCAAAGGTCTGAGAGATCTGAAGATGCTACAGCTCTAGCTTTAAAGATGGAAGAAGCCACATGCCAACCAGTGCAAGTGTCCTGTAGAGCTGAAGAAGGCAAGGAAGCAGGTTCTCCCTTAGAGAAAGAACACAGCCCCAGTGACACCCTATTTTAACCCAGTGAGATCCTCTTTGGACTTCCGACCTCTGGAATTTTAAGAAACAAATCTCTGGGGTTATTTTTAGCTACTAAATTTGTATCTGGTTGTTATGGCAGCAATAGGAAACTAATACACATCTTTCAAATTATGGGGCTATAATCTGCACTGCTCCATATAATGTAACTGTACTTTTTCAAGGGTCCAACTGCTACTCAAAACTACTAGTAATTAGAATAACCTTTCTGGAGGGGAAAAATCTATGAAAAGCACAAAAGTATGTTCATGGCAGACTTCACTGACAATAGCTAGACAGTCTAAATATTAACAATTAGGAAACTGCTGAATAAGTAATAGTTCATCCATGTTATGAAATATTAAGCAGCCATTAAAAATTACACTTAGCGAGAATCTTTAATAACATGGGGCAGTATTTAAAATCTTAAGTGAAAAGATAAAACTGTTATACAGACATATATATATATATATTTCAAGTAACTTAAAACATATACATACATTCTATATAAGAATAAAAATGCAGGAGAAATATATTTTTTATATAATAATATAAAAAGTTAATATTTCTGTGACAGGAGTATGCTGACTTTAATTTCTTTTTTAAACTTTCATATAATCTCTAAATTTACAACATGCACATTTATTTATTTAGAACCCATCTCATTAAAAAAATAAAAGTAGTTGAAAAAAGAAAGTCAACACTACATTTATAACACACTTATAACTGAAGCATGAAGCCATGAGTCAATCTCCTGATGCGGTTTTCCAAAATGGGAAATTAAGACGTCACACACTAAATATACTAAAACAATGTTTACATTATCAAGTAATTTCTACCTATCATTTAGAATTTAGTCTAAATGCTTAATAGTATACAAAAAACCAAAATGACACCAAAATAACTAAAAGATAAGCCCTCTTCCCACTTCTGATCTCATCTGCCCCATATTCATTCTACTGTAGCCACAATGGCTCCCACCTTAGATCTTTGTTGGGAATGTTCATTCGCTACATAGCCATGTAGCTATTCCTTCACCTCCTTCCACATCTTGATTCAAATGTCACTTTCTTAATAAGGCCTACATGCACCTCCCTATTCAACATTCAAGCCTGCCCTCCATCTTGGCACCCTCCATTCCATTCTTTCTTCTTTCTTCACAGCAGTTACCATCTTCTAACAAACTATACAATTTTCCTTTTTTTTAAAGTATACTGTTTAATGTCTTTCTTCTGCTACTGGAAAACAAGTCTAAGAGAAGGAGTTTCATGGCAGTGGAACCTCATTAAGTCATTGATATGTCAAAAGAGCCTGACACATAGCAGCTGCTCAATAAACATTTGTTGGATATATGGCTAAACTAGAGACATATCAAAGGACAAAGTCAATAATACAATCTCTAACAACTGCATCTATTATTGCATGTAATAACCTAAAATTGGGCAATTTTCTGTGCAAAATATATGGCATATTGGCCATCTTTATCATTCCTACACTTCAGTTTGTTTTACTGCAAACTTAGAGCTGAATTTTTTTAAAAGCCTCAATTTTATTTTGTTAACATTGTGCAGTACAGGACTATATAACCAGGCAAGCAAATTAAAATGACACAAAGGTAGCAGGTGATAATCCCCATAACTTTCTGTTTCAACTGGTATTTCTTCAGACTTCAAATCCTCACCATCGGATTAGGACATCATTCTGGGAATGAGGAAGTCCAGTCAAATATCAAACACCTGACCTGTTTCCTGAATCAATAAGCACAGTTGAGACTGCCTACTATCCAAAATGAGACTCAATCAGTCCTTACTCCCTATGATTTCATACGTAACCAGACTATCCCTATTTATTTTTAAAGCAGTTCTCTATTATTTTTGAAGGGTTTGCAGCCTAGACCCCGTGACAGGGTCTCTACATCTCCTAAATAAAACAAGTCTCACAGAATAAGCAAGGGAAAAGCCTCCCCAAAGATGTTGTTTAGCCAATACCTCTGAATGACGTTCTACACTTCCAGTGTCTGATCCAGAGTGCTGCTCATTTACATCATCCTCAACGTCTGACCCTGAATCCCGTTCATCCTGCACTGGGGTAGCGCCACCATCATCTGCTTAAAAATAAAACAAAAACCCACTTAAGGAGTAAGATGGATGACATCCTCAACTGAAACGAACACAATGAATCAAGAATAATGTAAGAGCAAAGGTTACCACTGATGAAGCATAACTAATAATACTAATTTGGGAACAAGTACAATACATACATAAATACTCACAGTCATACCCTGTACTGTTGACACATTTGGCAGTGAAAATATATCATTAAAGGAATGTGAAGCTTAAGAAATGCCACTAAGAACCAAGTCAACAAATTCTAAATAACAGTGTGTACTTTCAACTTTGTTAAAAAACAAAGTCTATTTTCTCCACAGCACTTACTTACCACCTACTAAAGGACTACATGAGTTCCCAAGTTAATTTTGTTCAACGTGATTCTTTCCTCACTTGAATAAAAGTGCCAAAAGAGCAGAGATTCTAGTTCAGTGATGAATCCCTGGAGTGGAGAACACTACCTGGTATAGTATTTGTTTATGAATGAAGAGCATACAGAATTCCATTCCAGAAACAGTGTAAACTCCTTGAAGTAAAAGCATATACTACTATACTATTATAAAACAAAGCTACCTATCTTTAACCAATACTTTAAAAATACAAAGTAAAATTGTACTGAGAGGAATTCAGAGCTGTTGGAGGATACAGGAAGCCTTGGTTAAAAGTTTAATAAAAATAAAATTTAAAATATGAACCAGCCAACTACAGGAAGAGTTTAAGAATGAAATCACTATCCTACTAATGAACTATTCTACTCAGCTAAGGAGTACTGAATATACATATATTTAACCTTTTTCTTATATAGTCATAATTAAAAAAATTTGAAGTGTAATGAAAAGTTATGCTTCAACGGTCAGAATCGGGGTGGGGAGGGGCAGAAGTTAAAACTCTGTCCTAGCATAATAGGAAATAATTACAGAATGCCTAAAAATGATGCAACAAGATAGCATAAGTTAGGAATACAGGGATAAACATCAAAAACGGCTAAAAAAAAAAGTCAGGGAATTGCTAACTTTTCATGTCTTTCAGCATGTTAAATTTAAAAACACAAACAAACTGACAACTATTTTGAAAACATCAGGAAAACGTTTAAAGCCAAACAGCAGAATATGTTTGGAAACGTGTTTGCAGTCACTACTGTTCGTCGTCTTATACTAGAATCGATGTGAACGCAAAACAGAAAAGAAGGTAGTTCATGCTTAGAAATTTATTTAAGCACTTCTGACAGAGAATACTCACTGGAACTAGAACACAATAGGAAAGCAAAAGTAATGTTTTTATTCCCCATGAGGTTCTGCCTTATTCGTCTTTGGTTCCCAAGTGCCCAGCACTGTGTTAACAAAGTGGGGTCCCGTGTTTATAAACAGGAAAAGAAAGAACTTGAGGGAGGAGAAAGGGGAAAGATCTCAAGGTGAAGGAAAGGCACAAAAAACACTAGTTAGCCCCAGAGGTACACATCTTATTCTAAAATACATATACAACTCAACTCCGATGTTATCTTTAATGGGAGAAACTAGTTTGCAGGCATAGTCAAACCAGTTTCAACTCCAAGTGAAAAGTCTAGGTAAGATCCTGCACCCCCACTGAACAGCTAGCTCCCCGGGATTCTCGAAAATCACTCTCAACTCCTCAAAGACATTCCCTATCAGGAGAGGCCATTCCTAGTACTTTGCACACAGTAAGCATTTGATATACGGAAGTGGCTCCCATTTCAGCAACATCCTTCGCCAATCTGGAAGACGGCTTTCCGTCCAGAATTCCCTCTCCAAGGTTCTAACTTCTGGGTCGGCAGACGGGCTGCCAGCTCTTCCCGCTACGCCTCAGTCAACATCAGACCCAGTCCCGGGAGAGAACGTCTCTAGGGCCTCCTTCTCTTCCCCGCGGGAGTGCGTGGCCAAGCCCGGTCGAGTAACCGCACCGCCCCCCAGCCCTGTCCCCTACGTCCCTGCCTCACCTGACTGGTCGCCGCTGTAATACTCCGAGTCCATGGCAGGCGGCTCTCGGCGGGGAGTGTCTGGGCCCCGCGCCGCCCCCGTCACTTCCTTGCCGGCGCTTGCCTGCGCCTCAGAGGCTCCAGAAGGTACTCAAACAAACCTCAGAGGCTCCCGCCCAACTGGAGGTTTGGGAGACTGCGGAGAGTAAGGCAGCAACGGCGGCAGACGCCCACACTTGGACCTACAAACGCCGGCAGAAAAGGCCGTACCCTGCTCGCGACCAAGGCGCGCGGGTCGGTAATCTACTTCCCAGAAGCACCTCTGGACCAAAATGGCGTCTGCACACGACCCTCAAAAGAATGCAGTGCGCAGGCGCTAGCTCATGTCATCTGGCCAATGAGAAGACACAACGCTAATGACGCACGGCATGGCCGGAAAGGAGACTAGTGGGAAAATTGAGCGGGAGCCGCGACTGCAATTACAATCTTCTCCTTGGAGGAACCTGGTCTGTTCCCCAGGGAGATGATAGTGTTACTTTATGGGTTCTCCGCCCGCGCTTTGTTTGAATACTTTCTGGACTATTGTTCCGAAAAATGAAGACTCGCTAAAATTAAATTTTCCATCATACGGAAATTAACTATCGTCCCCATCATGCAGCGAGGCTCTTGATTCCCGCCCTTAGTACGGGAAGTGGCGCATTTCCCTCTGGGACTTGTAGTTCGAAGCCTAGCGAGCTATGATGTGTTACTAAGTGACCTGATCAAAAGAGCCTCTTTTCAAGGCATTTTTCTTCCTTTCTTTTTAAAAATTACGACTTAATTTCCATCTTAAGAAACCATTTGGTTTACACTGGGAAGTACAGGTTTTTGCTTCCAGAAGGGTTCCCGGATGAAATCTTGCTAAAGTGACATTGTTAAACTTGAGCACTACATGCTTGTGAGAATCAACAATGGTTGAGAAACTACCTGACTTGTCAGAAAGCTGACTGTAAAGAACCGTCCTTCTTCCTATCTCTCAAGTAAAAGTTATTCTCCACTCTTTTATGAAACCTGTAAGACTTTACCGTCTGCTGCTGCTGCTGCTAATTCGCTTCAGTAGTGTCCGACTCTGTGCAAAGAGTCGGACACGACTGAGAAACTGAACTGAACTGAAGTGAACTGAACTGTAAGACTTAGAGATGACCCCCTAGTTTACCCATGACAAGGCAGAAGACCTTTCCCCTTTCTTCTGAACCTGCTCATTTCTTGCAACTTTCTGTTTGTGTCTTTGCCCCTCTAAAACTAACTAGTGCTGTGCTGTGCTTAGTTGTGCACGTGTCTGACTCTTTGAGACTCCTTGGACTGTAGCCCGCCAGGCTCCTCTGTCCATGGGAATTCTCCAGACAAGAATACTGGAATGGGTTGCCATGCCCTCCTCTAGGGGATCTTCCCAGCCCAGGCACGGAACCCAGTTCTGCTAGTGGATTCTTTACCATCTGAGCCACCAGGGAAACCCAAGAATACTGAAATGGATAGCCTGTCCCTTCTCCAAGGGAACTTCGTGACCCAGGAATTGAACAGAGGTCTCCTGCATTGCATGCAGATACTTTTCCAGCTGAGCTACCAGGGAAGCCCCAAAATAACTAGATGCAGGAATAAGCATTTTTCTGTTCTCATTACCAGTTGAAACTTCTGATTGCAGATCAATCACAACTATAAGTCATCACACATTCCTTTCTAGGAAAGTCTGAGACAACCCCATCTCCCCTGAACTAGATACTCTGATCTTCATATCTGGTGTATTCTCCCTATTGCAATACCCTGAATAAAGTCTATTTTCTTGCTTATTTTTGTCTTAAACAGAGAGGACAATATTACTGTCTTTAGATTGGAGGAAGTATAGGAAATATTCTGCAGGAGGTGTTCAGTTCAGTTCAGTTCAGTCGCTCAGTCGTGTCTGATTGTTTGCGATCCCATGAATCGCAGCACACCAGGCCTCCCTGTCCATCACCAACTCCCAGAGTTCACTCAGACTCACGTCCATCGAGTCAGTGATGCCATCCAGCCATCTCATCCTCTGTCGTCCCCTTCTCCTCCTGCCCCAATCCCGCCCAGCATCAGAGTCTTTTCCAATGAATCAACTCTTCACATGAGGTGGCCAAAGTACTGGAGTTTCAGCTTTAGCATCATTCCCTCCAAAGAAATCCCAGGGCTGATCTCCTTCAGAATGGACTGGTTGGATCTCCTTGCAGTCCAAGGGACTCTCAAGAGTCTTCTCCAACTCCACAGTCCAAAAGCATCAATTCTTTGGCACTCAGCCTTCTTCACAGTCCAACTCTCACATCCATACATGACCACAGGAAAAACCATAGCCTTGACTAGACGAACCTTTGTTGGCAAAGTAATGTCTCTGCTTTTGAACATGCTATCTAGGTTGGTCATAACTTTTCTTCCAAGGAGTAAACATCTTTTAATTTCATGGCTGCAGTCACCATCTGCAGTGATTTTGGAGCCCAAAAAATAAAGTCTGACACTGTTTCCACTGTTTCCCCATCTATTTCCCATGAAGTGATGGGATCAGATGCCATGATCTTCGTTTTCTGAATGTTGAGCTTTAAGCCAACTTTTTCACTCTCCACTTTCACTTTCATCAAGAGGCTTTTTAGTTCCTCTTCACTTTCTGCCATAAGAGTGGTGTCATCTGCATATCTGAGGTTACTGATATTTCTCCCGGCAATCTTGATTTCAGCTTGTGTTTCTTCCAGCCCAGCATTTCTCATGATATACTCTGCATATAAGTTAAATAAGCAGGGTGACAATATACAGCCTTGACGTACTCCTTTTCCTATTTGGAACCAGTCTGTTGTTCCATGTCCAGTTCTAGCTGTTGCTTCCTGACCTGCATACAGATGTCTTAAGAGGCAGGTCAGGTGGTCTGGTATTCCCATCTCTTGAAGAATTTTCCACAGTTTATTGTGATCCACACAATCAAAGGCTTTTCACAGTCAACAAAGCAGAAATAGATGTTTTTCTGGAAGACTTGCAGAAATAGGGCCTTTCGTTCGTTCGTTGGTAAAGCATACATCTTGGACTGGATTTCAAGGCATATCTTGCCTGCTGTAAGGACCCATGTGGTGCCCTGAAAAGTCCACATTCTACCTTGGAGTTCAGATTTATGAATTTTATGATGTTAGCTATGCTGTGAATTCTCAGAATGTCATTAGTGAAGCCACATCCCAGCTTTGATAATCCTGGAACCATTGTTAGGCAGTCAGAATACTCTGGCAGAACCCAGTTCTAGGCTCCAGAAAAGGACATGGAAAGGAAGAGAGAGGGATGGTTTCTCTAGAAATTACCATTTTCTTGCAAGAGAGTTCATAGGCAGTCTTTCCCCTGTACATACAGTGGAAAACAGCTTTGAAATCCCAGTCTACCCCTTCAGCTGTAGGAATGACATCTTATTAAGCTATTGTGAGAATCATAAGAGCAAGGAATTAACAGTGCCTAGAACTAAAGGTAGAAAATTTAAAAATTCATTCCCTTCCATTTAGTAGAAAAGGGCTCAGGATTCACCTCTCTTCCAAAGAGATCAACCTCTCTTCTAAGAGGTTGTACCTGTGTAATAAGGTGAGTGAATAGGGCAGAAATCCAGAAGAGAACACACTGAAAATCCTGTCAATAAAGATCTTGTAGTTTCACCAAACATACATAACCAACAGCTATGAAAGTAATTGGCCTAAGCAATGCAATTACAAAAAGATAATGACTGAATTTTAACATAAAAATTCTAACTGTCCTGATGGTTTAGAGAATGGAGAAATAGAAGCAGACCAAATACACCATAATGTGCAGAGAGCCAGAAGGGTCTAAGGAAGTGTCAGATCTATGTTTTGTACTCAAGAAGCCATTAACTTAGTGAGATAGGACAGGCTTTTTGAAATAAGTGTATGTCTTAGTTAAAGCATTGTGGTTGCAAATGCAAACACAGCTCCGGGAGAGTTTTCCAGAGCCCCTTTCCACCAGGTGGCTGTCTTTCAGAGCCTCCAAAGGATAGATCTTGGAGCAGAACAGATACGCTTTCTGAGTCTTGGCTGCCTTGCATTTTGAAGACCACCATCTCTCTCCACTCCTTGTTCTAGTCCCAGCACAGCTGGTGGTAGAGAGGCCACTCAGAAGGGAGGCTGTTTTTTCCCCCTAAGGATACTAAAGACAGAGAAGAGACATGGGAGAAATGAGCTTGTGGCAGTCCTGAACACTGTTTCCCTTGACTGATAACCATGCAAGAATTATCCTCCCAGTCTTTTGAGACACTGCAACTTGCTGAATATTTCTGGGAGTGAAAAGTCATACGATATCAAGAGCAGCCTGGCACTGGCAGAACTTCAGACTCGGGGGTCAGAAATCTGGGTTCTGTGTCAAGCTCTGAGTTTATTGTGTTAGATGAGGCAGTTGAATCAGAAGATTTCAAGACCCTTGTTGTTGTTATTCAGTTGCTAAGTCATGTCTGACTCTTTGCAACCCCATGGACTGTAGCATGCCAGCTTTCCCTGTCCTTCACTATCTCCCGGAGTTTGCTCCAACTCATCTCCATTAAGTTGGTGATGCTATCCAACCATCTCATTTTCTGTTGCCCCCTTTTCCTCCTGCCCTCAGTCTTTCCCAGCATCAGGGTCCTTTCCAATGAGTCCGCTCTTCCCATCAGGTGGCCAAAGTATTGGAGATTCAACAGCAGTCCTTCCAATGAATATTCAGGGTTGATTTCCTTTAAGGTTGACTGGTTTGAGCTCCTTGCTGTCCAAGAGACTCTCAAAAGTCTTCTCCAGTGCCACAATTTGAAAGCATCAACTCTTTGACACTCAGCCTTCTTTATGGTCCAACTCTCACATCTACATTTAACTACTGGAAAAACTATAGCTTTGACTATACAGACATTTGCTGGCAAAGTGCTTTTTAGTACACTGTCTAGGTTTGTCATAGGTCTCCTTCCAAGGAGCAAGTGTCTTTTAATTTCATGGCTGCAGTCACTGTCCACAGTGATTTTGGAGCCCAAGAAAATAAGATCTGTCACTGTTTTCACTTTTCCCCCTTTTATTTGCCATGAAGTGATGGGACTGGATGCCATGATCTTAGTTTTTTGAGTATTGAGTTTTTAAGCCAGCTTTTTCATTCTCCTCTTTTACCCTCATCAAGAGGCTCTAGCTTCTCTTCACTTTCTGCCATTAGAGTGGTATCATCTGCATATCTGAGGTTGTTGATATTTCTCCTGGCAATCTTGATTCCAGCTGTGATTCATCCAACTTGGTATTTTAACGGCATATTCTGCACAGAAGTTAAATGAACCAGGTGACAATATACAGCCTTGACGTACTCCATTTTGAACCAGTCCATTGCTCTATGTCCGGTTCTAACTATTGCTTCTTGACCTGCATACAGATTTCTCAGGAAACAGATAAGGTGGTTCAGTATGTCCATCTCTTTAAGAATTTTCCACAGTTTGTTGTGATCCACACAGTCAAAGGCTTAAGCATAGTCAGTGAAGCAGATCTTGTTTTGAATTTCCTTACTTTCTCTATTATCCAACGAATGTAGGCAATTTGATCACTGATTCTTCCACCTTTTCTAAATCCAGCTTCTTCATCTGGAAATTCTTAGTTCACATTCTGCTAAAGCCTAGCTGAAAGGATTTTAAATGACATTACTTTGCTAGGACGTGGAATGAGCACAATTGTGCGGTAGTTTGAGCATTCTTTGGCATTGCCTTTCTTTGAGATTGGAATGAAAACTAACCTTTTCCAGTCCTGTGGCCCCTGCTGAGTTTTCCAAATTTGCTGACATACTGTATTTTAACAGCATCATCTTTTAGGACTTGAAATAGCTCAGCTGGAATTCCATCACCTCCACTAGCTTTGTTCGTAGTAATGCTTCCTAAGGCTCACCTGACTTCACACTCCAGAATGTCTGGCTCTAGGTGAGTGACCACTATTTTCATTAATCTCTGTTTCTTTATTATCTTATTATTCTCTGTGAGAGAAGCTGTCTCCAAGTCTGACCTGCCTTCTTGTGCTTGAGCCGCTAGGGGTCCCTGCAGGTGAAGAAACAAAAGAAACAAGTGTGTTCTAAGCCTGCTTTCCAGCTCTGTGCAGCGTTCGCACATCCCAGACTCACCACTCACTAAGACACATGCGAGATTTGTCCTTGCCACATCGTTCAGAATACTGAAAAGTTGGACCCACTTGAAAGCCCATGAGTAGAGGATAATGAATCATTAAACATCAATACCATGGCACACCACACCGCCACTAATACTAGCTAATCGAATCTTTAGCCCTCACATGGAAGGATGGCCAGAATATATGAAATTAACAAAATAGTCATAGAACACTATAAATGGCAAAACTGTGTGTGAACAACCAAAACCCCACCTAAGAATTCCCTAATAAAAATAGAGGGAAAAAACTTTCAGACAAAGATTGAAAAGCCAAAAGCCATAAAAGTCTGAAAATTTTGACTACACACAAAAAATTAAACACAACAGTAAAACAATTGTAAAAACATATGCATGGCAGAAACAACACACCATTAACAAAACCAAAAGATAAATGACTAGGAATTTAAAAAATGTGTATTCAACTATCATAGAGCCTTCTCTATGTGGTTAAGAGAAATGATTAAGACTTCACCTTCTAGGTAAAGTTCCATCCCTGGTCATGCCGCTAAGATCCCACATGCCTCCTGGCCAAAAAACCAAAACATGAAATAAAAGCAACATTGTAACAAATTAAATAAGGACTTTTAAAATGGTCCACATGACCCTGGAGAAGACAATGGCAACCCACTCCAATATTCTTACCTGGGAAATCCCATGGACAGAGAGGAGCCTGGTGGGCTACATTTTAAATATGAATTTATTTTCCATTTTGTTACCTGGAACTTTTAAACCAGAGGGTGGACTTTGTGTCATTTGATAAAAGGGAATTTCCTGGCTCAGGTCTTCAGTACTGTTCTGCTCTATTACTAACAGAACAGTACGGTACAATTCACTCAGTTATAAACATCAACAGATCTATTACTAAGGATGATGTTTAACATTTCTGCTTGTGCTGAGCAAGGACCGGGGAAAAGTCAGGCCTCAGGCTGTTGAATTTAAATGTCTTGTGATAAATAAGGCCCTACAGTGTAGCACCGGGAACTATATTCAGGATCTTGTGATAAATCATAATGGAAAAAAATATTAAAAAAAGAATGTCTATATGTATATAACTGAGTCACTTTGCTCTACAGCAGAGATTGGTACAACATTGTAAATCAGCTATACTTCAATAAAAAAATAAAATTAAGGGAAAAAATGGTCCACATTAAAAAAAATCTTAAAAAAATTTATAGAACGAAAGGTTAATCTCCTTAATGAATACAGACACCCTAGAAATCAATAACTCAATAGAAAAAGACCAATAAACCAGTAGAAAAATGGACAAAAGATATGACAATTCACAAAAGAGAAAATATTAAGGGCTCTAAAATTCATAAAAGATATCTTAAAACAAGATCAAAGCAAATTAAAATTATATTGAGATATTATTTTTCACTTCTCAGATTGCAAAAATCTGAGAGCATTCCACTGGTGAGGCCATGGAGGAAGAGGCCCTCTCCCAGGGTACTAATGGGAGTATATTACAGAAGCCTTTACTTTCTTACTACTTGCCAGAAAGTAAGCTGGCAATATTTATAAAAATTACAAATGCATATACTCTTTAGCTTAGTAATTGAACTTCAGAAAATGTATCCTACAAATACACTTGACCATGAACTCCTTATTGACAAATTCAGACTTAAATTGAAGAAAGTAGGGAAAACCACTAGACCATTCAGGTATGACCTAAATCAAATCCCTTATGATTATACAGTGGAAGTGAGAAATAGATTTAAGGGCCTAGATCTGATAAATAGAGTGCCTGATGAACTATGGAATGAGGTTCATGACATTGTACAGGAGACAGGGATCAAGACCATTCCCATAGAAAAGAAATGCAAAAAAGCAAAATGACTGTCTGGGGAGGCCTTACAAATAGCTGTGAAAAGAAGAGAAGTGAAAAGCAAAGGAGAAAAGGAAAGATATAAACATCTGAATGCAGAGTTCCAAAGAATAGCAAGAAGAGATAAGAAAGCCTTCTTCAGCGATCAATGCAAAGAAATAGAGGAAAACAACAGAATGGGAAAGACTAGGGATCTCTTCAAGAAAATCAGAGATACCAAAGGAACATTTCATGCAAAGATGAGCTCGATAAAGGACAGAAATGGTATGGACCTAACAGAAGCAGAAGATATTAAGAAGAGATGGCAAGAATACACAGAAGAACTGTACAAAGAAGATCTTCACGACCCAGATAATCACGATGGTGTGATCACTGACCTAGAGCCAGACATCCTGGAATGTGAAGTCAAGTGGGCCTTAGAAAGCATCACTACGAACAAAGCTAGGGGAGGTGATGGAATTCCAGTTGAGCTATTCCAAATCCTGAAAGATGATGCTGTGAAAGTGCTGCACTCAATATGCCAGCAAATTTGGAAAACTCAGCAGTGGCCACAGGACTGGAAAAGGTCAGTTTTCATTCCAATCCCAAAAAAAGGCAATGCCAAAGAATGCTCAAACTACCGCACAATTGCACTCATCTCACACGCTAGTAAAGTAACGCTCAAAATTCTCCAAGCCAGACTTCAGCAATATGTGAATCGTGAACTTCCTGATGTTCAAGCTGGTTTTAGAAAAGGCAGAGGAACCTGAGATCAAATTGCCAACATCTGTTGGATCATAGAAAAAGCAAGAGAGTTCCAGAAAAACATCTATTTCTGCTTTATTGACTATGCCAAAGCCTTTGACTGTGTGGATCACAATAAACTGTGGGAAATTCTGAAAGAGATGGGAATACCAGACCACCTGACCTGCCTCTTGAGAAATCTGTATGCAGGTCAGGAAGCAACAGTTAGAACTGGACATGGAACAACAGACTGGTTCCAAATAGGAAAAGGAGTACGTCAAGGCTGTATATTGTCACCCTGTTTATTTAATTTATATGTAGAGTACATCATGAGAAATGCTGGACTGGAAGAAACACACGCTGGAATCAAGATTGCCGGGAGAAATATCAGTAACCTCAGATATGCAGATGACACCACTCTTATGGCAGAAAGTGAAGAGGAACTAAAATGGCTCTTGATGAAAGTGAAAGTGGAGAGTGAAAAAGTTGGCTTAAAGCTCAACATTCAGAAAACGAAGATCATGGCATCCGGTCCCATCATTTCATGGGAAATTGATGGGGAAACAGTGGAAACAGTGTCAGACTTTATTTTTCTGGGCTCCAAAATCACTGCAGATGGTGACTGCAGCCATGAAATTAAAAGATGCTTGCTCCTTGGAAGGAAAGTTATGACCAACCTAGATAGCATATTGAAAAGCAGAGACATTACTTTGCCAACAAAGGTTCGTCTAGTCAAGGCTATGGTTTTTCCTGTGGTCATGTATGGATGTGAGAGTTGGACTGTGAAGAAGGCTGAGTGCCAAAGAATTGATGCTTTTGGACTGTGGTGTTGGAGAAGACTCTTGAGAGTCCCTTGGACTGCAAGGAAATCCAACCAGTCCATTCTGAAGGAGATCAGCCCTGGGATTTCTTTGGAAGGAATGATGCTAAAGCTGAAACTCCAGTACTTTGGCCACCTCATGCGAAGAGTTGACTCATTGGAAAAGACTCTGATGCTGGGAGGGATTCAGGGCAGGAGGAGAAGGGGACGACAGAGGATGAGATGGCTGGATGGCATCACTGACTCGATGGACATGAGTCTGGGTGAACTCTGGGAGTTGGTGAGGGACAGGGAGGCCTGGCGTCCTGCGATTCATGGGGTCGCGGAGAGTTGGACACTACTGAGCGACTGATCTGATCTGATGTACAAATGATGTATCTACAAAATTAACTATTGCAGCACTAATTGAACAATGCTGGAAATAACCTAAATATCTAATCAGGAATGATCACAATATTATGATACATCTGTACAATGGAATGTTATATAGCTATAGTGAAAAGCAAAGAAACTCTCTTATGTATTGATACATAAAAAGATTTCTAAACTGTGAAAAAAAGCAAAGCACAGAACAGAATATGCTATTGCTTGTGAAAAGGGGAAGAGTACATATATTTGTTGTTGCTTTTAACTATGTTTTTTTAATCTGAGATTGTATAAGAAACAAAACATTGGTTTTTTGTTGAGGAAAGGGAGGACAAGGGAAAATGGTGCAAATAAGCTTCTAAGGTTGTTAATAGCATGAAACACTTACTCTTGTTCCACATGATAACTTCTACTCAGCTCTGATTTTGTCATATTATACCTGTGAAATGGATAAGCAGAAGCCTCAATGGAGTCAGTAGGCCAGAAAGGGGAGCTCTAATGCTCTACCGCTTCACATCAGTTACAGACCCAACAGAGAGAGAAGTAACTTAACATCTCCAACAGGAAGAAGATTACTGCTCTACTACCCAGCAGGAGCTAGGAAGAATTTTTCCTGGGCTGGCAATCATCAGCCAATGAGAAGCCATCACAACTTAGCCAGTGAATAGCTGCTACACTTCAAATTAGAAGTTTCATTCAGTGGACTCTGTTTAACAGCCTCTCCCAATACCCCTTCCTCTATAAAGAATATGGTCCTCTCTTTGGTTCTCTGGATACACCTGCAGTTCACCATAGATTGCTTGTCGTGAACTGCAATTCTTTGCTGTTCCTGAATAAACCTATTTTGCTGGTAAAATAACTGATTGTTTTAGGTCAGCATATCAAATTAACTTCACACTCCACTAATGGGCTGACTACTCATAACCTGAAAACCAGAAGTACCAGTCTCCAGTTGATCATGATGTGGAAGCTAACCAGACCAATTTGCTATGCTTGGGGATCAGGCAGAGATATCTTCATGGATTCTGGTCTTGCTTTGTATAGAAACCATCTTTGTATAGATGTGTGCCCTGTCCTGAGCACAGCCTCTTCAACATGCAGTTATGTATGTGGCTGAATAATTATCCAAGTTACAAAAGGAAGGATGTCCCTGATGGTCCAATGGTTAAGACTGTGCTCTCCCAGTGTAGAAGCCGTGGGTTGGAGTTCTGGTCGGGAAATTCCACATGCCATGCCATCAAAATAAATAAATAAAGACTTAATCAACTTAAAAGAATTTTTTTTTTTAAGTTACAAAATGACTCTTTATTTTGTTTTGTTTTTGTTGGCTTTGGTTTTGGTTTGTGATGAGCACCGCCTCCTCGGAAGTGTGGGAGCTGAGACCGTCAGTATGTCATAAAGGGGGTCAGCTGTGAAATCATGGTTGGACCAACTGAACTTCACAGTCTTTTTTAAAATTTTTGTAATATTGGTAAAATATATATAACATAATAAAATTTGCCATTTTAAGTGTACAATTCATTATATGTATAATGTTACCTAGCGGTCACCACTATTTCAAAAAATTTTCATCATCCCAAACAGAAACTCTGCACCCATTAAGCAGTAACTCCTCATTTTGCCTTACTCACAGCCCCTGATAACTTCTAATCTGTTTTCTCAATGAATTTGCCTATTCTTTATATTGCATACAATGTCTGCCCTTTTGTAACTGGTTTATTTCACTTAGCGTATTTTCAGGGTTCACCCATGTTGTAGAATGTGTCCGAACTTCATTTTTAACAGTTAAATAATATTCAACTGTACATATATGTGGATATCCATATTTATCCATATATACAAAGCACAGATATACTTTGTTTATCCATTCTTCTGTTGATGAATACTTGCATATTTCCCACCTTTTGGCTACGGTGAATAATACTTCTATGCAGACCAAAATTGCCATACAAAATCAGCACACAAAGATTAGTTTTTTTCTATACACTAGTAATGAACAATCTGAAAAGAAATTAAGAAAGCAATTCTATTTATCAGAGCATCAAAAAGAATTAAATACTTAGGAATAAAGTTAGCCAAAGAAGTGCAAGACTTGTGCACTGAAAATACAAAACATTTCTAAAAACAAAGAATATACAAATAAAAAGATATCTCATGTACATGGATTGGAAGACTTATAGTGGTAATACTACCCCAAAATGATGTTCAGATTCAATGCAATCCCTATCATAACCCCAACAGTATTTTTTTTTTCAGAAATGGAAAAACCAGTCCTAAAATTCATATGCAATCACAAGGAAATCCTGAAGAGTCAAAACAACTTTGAATAAGAACAAAGTTGGGAGACTTTCACTTTCTGATTTCAAATTTTACTAAAAACCTTCATAAATCAAAGCAGTGTGGTATTGGCATAAGGACAGACATATAGACCAGTCGAATGGAAATGAGAATCCAGAAATAAATCCTCACATCTGCAGTCAACTGATTTTGACTAGGATGCCAAGACCATTCAGTGGAGAAAGAACAGTCCCTTCAACAAATGGTGACAGAAAACTGGACATCAACATATCAAAAAAACTAGACCCTTATCTTAACACCATATACAAGAATTAATTCAAAATGGATCACAGATCTGGATGTAACAGCTAAAGCTATAAAACTTTTAGAAGTAAACATACAAGCAAATCTACGTGACCTTAGATTTAGTGATAGTTTCTTAAATATGACACCAAAGGCATAGGTAACAACAGTAATAAAGTGAACTTCATAAAATGAAAAACGTCTGTAAAGGAGCACTACCAAGAGAGTGAAAAGATAATCCATGGAAGAGAACATTTTTGCAAATCATGTAGCTGATAATTGCTTAATATTTAGGACATATGAAGAACTCCTACAGTTCAGTAACAAGAGGACAAACAGCCCAATTTAAAAACAGGCAAAGGACTTGAATAGACATTACTCCAAAGATATACAAGTAGCCGATAAGCACATGAAAAGATGCTCAGCATCACTGGTCATTAGAAAAATGCAAATCAAAACCACAGTGGGACACCATGTCACACCAACTAAGATGGCTGTAATCAAAATAACGGAAACTAACACGTGTTGGTGAGGATACAGTGAAATTGAAATCTTGGTACAATTGCTGGTGGGACTTGTGCACCCACTGTGGAAAATCCTGGCCATTCCTCAAAAAGTTAAACATAGGATTACCATGCTGCTGCTGCTGCTAAGTCGCTTCAGTCGTGTCCGACTCTGTGTGACCCCATAGACAGCAGCCCACCTGCCTCCCCCATCCCTGGGATTCTCCAGGCAAGAACACAGGAATGGGTTGCCATTTCCTTCTCCAATGCATGAAAGTGAAAAGTCAAAGTGAAGTCATTCCGTCGTGTCTGACTCTTAGCGACCCCATGGACTGCAGCCCACCAGGCTCCTCTGTCCATGGGATTTTCCAGGCAAGAGTACTGGAGTGGGGTGCCATTGCCTTCTCCTAGGATTACCATATGACCCAACAAATCTACTCCTAGGTATGGATACCAAAGAACTGAAAGCAGAAACTCAAATGGACTCTTTGTCTTTTAATACATTTTAGGTTTTGGAATAATTTTAGATTTACAGAAAATTTGCAAAGAAGTTTAATTTCCATATATCCCTCATCCAGTTTTCCCTAATATTAACAACCTACATTACCATTTGTCATCACTTTTCTCAAAAGCCAGAAACCAACACTGATACATATTCTTAACTAAACTCTAGTGAGAAATTTCATGGACAGAGGAGCCTGGCAGGCTACAGTCCACGGGGTTGCAAAAGAGTTGGACATGACTTAGCGACTAAACAACAACACAAGAAGACCTTATTTAGATTTCAACAGTTTTTCTGCTAGTGTCCTCCCTTTGTCCTAGGACCCCAACCAGGATATAGTATTGTATGTTTGTCTTAGTCTCCAGTGGTCTATGACAGCTTCTCAAACTTCTCTTGTTTTTCATGATCTTGACAGTTTTGAGGCATCCTGGAAAAATGTTTTGTCGAATGTCCTTCAGTTTGGTTTGTCTGATGTTTTTCTCATGATTAGACTGGGATTGTGGGTTTGGGGGAAGAATACCACAGAGATGAAATACTGTTCTCATCACAGCCTGTGAATATGATGTATCTCAGGAAATGATAAACTTGATCACTTGGTATATTAGTCTGATAGGGATGCTGCACAAATACCACAGATTGGGCAGTTTAAACAACAGGGATTTATTCTATCAGTTTTGGAAGTGGGAAGTTCAAGATCAATGTGCCAGCAGCGCTGGTCTCTCCTAAGGATTCTCTCCCTGGCTTGTAGGCAGCTGCCTTTCCCCTGTCACTGCCTTGTCCCTCCTCATCTCTATGTCTCAGTCTGCTAAGGACATCAGTCAGATGGGACCAAGTAAGGCTCTACCCTAATGATCTTGTTTAACCTTAATTACTAGTATTCTTGTCTGGAAAATTCCATAGACAGAGGAACCTGGCAGTTACAGTCCACGGGGCTGAAAAAGGTTGGACACAACTGAGTGTGCGTGCACACACACACAACCTTAATTATTACTTCTTTAAAGGTCCTATCTCAAATGCAGTTCCATAATGGGCTACCTCGAGACCCTAGACTTCCATTTGGCTCTAATAGTCAGGGTTTAACAGGAGATACAAAGCTGGAAAGTTAACCATATTTAAAAAAGATTTAGGAGAAGTTGCTAAAACTTATAATCTCTGCTTTCGGGACTATGCAGGAAAAAAGGTTAGTTGTTTTTTTCCAAAACTAGTTTAAAGCAGCAGTGAGTTTTCCTGAATTATTTGACACCTTTTCCAGGGCTCTCGGTGGTAAATACAGACAGCATAAGAGCAAATCCTGCCCTGCCCACACAGCTGGCTTCCGGCTGGCCTGCAGTGGTGAGGGGATGACAGTTCCTCTGCACCTGGCCAGCTTCAGATATAAGAACAAGTGAGATCAGTACCAATGTTCCCTGTCCAACCAGGGTGCAATTTAACTGGACATACAAGCTAACAGTCCTTTAACAATTATGGTTAAGATGGTATAATTATTGGACACTCATTCAGTACTCAGGTTTCTAGGTGTGAATCCTAGCTCTGTCACCTTCTAACTTATGATGACCTTGGACAGACTGCTTAACCTCTCTGTGCTTAAACATCATCTATAAGCTGGGGATAATAGTAATATTCATCTCATAGTGTTGTTATGAAATGAAATGTGTTTATATATAAATAATGATTCCTGGGACATAATATATATATTAATTATTATTAGGAATTGTTATTGTTAGGAATTGTGAAGATACAAAAAACTGTACCATATGATTCTTGCCTTGAGAAACTTACCATCCATCAGGAAGTCCTACTCTGAAAAAAAAATACATGCTAACAGATGAGTTATGTGATGTGTGTAATGAGTGCCTTAGAAATTAAAAGGGGGGCAAGACTAGAGTGGCAGTCAGGGCCAAGTTCCTGGGAGGAGTGCTTGTGCTGGTGTTTAGAAGACAAAGGCAGATTTGGATGGCAGAAGGATCATGTTTTAAAGATGGTAGATTAACTGTTACAACAACAACAAATTTAAATGACTTGAAATAAAAAAATTATTTCTTGTCCTTGTAAATGGGTACTGGGGTCAGTGGTGGAACTCTGCATCCCAGAGTCATTCAGAAACCCAAGGTTTTTCCATATTGTGGCTCCACCACCCCCTAGGGCCTCAGAATCCACTCTTGGAAGCTCCGCATGCCACCAACAGAGAGGAGAAGAGAGACTGTGCAGGCTAGTGCAGGTTTAAATGGGGCAGGCAGGGAAGTGAAGCATATTACTTACCCTCATTCCATGGTTGATCCTAATCATGAGTGAGGCTGAAAAGAGTATTCCAGCTGTGGAACCAGGAGGAAAAGAAACTAACCTTGGTGTACACAAAGCATTCCAGTCAGTGGTAAGAAATCTATCCTAATGCTTCTTCTTCTTCTTTTCTTTAGAAATAAAGCTTTTAACAAAGGACCTTTCACCCTTAACCTTTTCCAAGACCTGGACAAAGTATGATCATCATTATCACAATCACCATCATCAGCATCATTTAGCTGGTTTATTGAGTTGCCACGTAATCAGGTTTTGCTGTTCCTTCCACTACTTCAACTCCCCAGGGCAATCATATTAGTCATTGAGATGCTATTGACTCTGGTCATGGGGCAGAGGTCCCCCTGTTTATGACCAGTAACTGGACTTTAAGTGCCAGGGCCCAAGACCGAGATTTATTCACTGGACTGCCACGGTTTTCCAGAGAGTGACATATTTTGTGCCCTTGTGGTCAGGTTACTCAAGACGACTGTTTTCTTATTCTCTGTACATCCCCTGCTGGACCAGGGCCTCCTTCACCTATATCCTACTCACAGGACTGACCTTCCTACATATTTGCCACAGTCCCTGGCTAGTGATCGCTCTTATCAAAGAGGCAATGAGGGGCGTGTCCCTCTGCTGGTTTCCCTGGTAACTAATAAGTCAAACTGATGTCAATTTCACCGTATAACTGGCTGTCATGTCCTGCCTGCTGTTAGCCACATCCAGTGGGGGTGTCACTCAAGGACCTCGCTCTGACTCTGTCATCCATTAAACCATTGATATCACTGTCGCTGACTCCGAGCTCTTTCTTTGGTCTTAAAGCCGGGCAAGTGTGGGCCTTAGAGCAGGTTATAACACAATTGTGCCCCTCCTGTTGCCTAACTCTAACCCCAACCTTTGGACAAACCTCTGGGTGGGTCCTTCAGATGGGTTATGATAAAGCCCAATCAGAATGAGTCATTTCTCCTGGATAGGGGTAGTGGATGCCCCCCACCCACCCCCAACCCATCAGGACTTGGGTTCCAGGCTTTGCCCAGTCTAGTGATGGTACTGATCCAGGGAGGAGGCCGCACTAAGACTTCTCTGTCGATACAGGCATTTTCTTGGTGTGTCAGAACAAAGATCCTCTAGGGAGCACCAGCCCCTTCCCTCTATCTCCCGTATCTTCTGAGCTGGATCTTTTTGCCACTCAAGGAGGCCAATTTTGGCATCACTTCTTCCAAGAAGCCGTTCCATCTAGCCCTTGCTGGCCTCCTCTTTGTTCCAGCCTTAATTGTACTCGAACCTATGAGCCATGTATTGGTTCTCAATGGGAGCTGATTTTCCCCTCTAGGAGACATTTGGAAATACTTGGAAGCAATTAATTGCACCACTTGGGGAGTGCACATAGTGAGTAGAGGCCAGGGATGCTGCTAAAAAAATACTACAGTGCCCAGGACAGCTCCTCCCAACACACCCATAAGGAATAGTATAGTTCGAAGTGTCAATAATGCCAAAGTCAAGAAAGTCTGACCCACAAGATAGAATGTCTTCCATACTACGCACAACTGTTTCCAGGGAAGCATTTAGGCCTGGTTTCTTCCCGGATAATTTTGTCCTAGGACGTTGGTGATCACAGAAATTAAAGGAGAAATTCTCTTTGGATCCTATGCTGCTGCTGCTACTGCTGCTAAGTCGCTCAGTCCTGTCCAACTCTTTGCGACCCTATGGACTGCAGCCCACCAGGCTCCTCCGTCCATGGGATTTTCCAGGCAAGAGTACTGGAGTGGGGTGCCATTGCCTTCTCCGGGATCCTATGCTAGGATGAGCAAATTGGAGAAGCACCTTCCCTGAAAATCTCTAAAAATGGATGTCTTATTCAAACTTGAGGGAGTCCAGGTTTGTTTGAAGATTGGTGTGGTGTAATATAGTGCGGTAAGCCCTGGCCCTGGAGTCAGGCAGACCTCCATTCAAATCTTGCCTCCACCACTTTTAGCCACGTGACTTAAGCAAGTTTTTTAACTTCTTTGGTTTTAATTTCCTTACTGTGAAAAGAGTTAGATAAGCACCTCTAATTTGTAGGGTTTTGATGAAAGTTGAATGAGTGGCATATGCAATGAACCCATTACATAGAAGTTCAGTTCAGTTCAGTTCAGTTGCTCAGTCGTGTCCGACTCTTTTCGACCCCATGAATCGCAGCACGCCAGGCCTCCCTGTCCATCACCAACTCCCAGAGTTCACCCAGACTCACGTCCATTGAGTCAGTGATGCCATCCAGCCATCTCATCCTCTGTCGTCCCCTTCTCCTCCTGCCCCCAATCCCGCCCAGCATCAGAGTCTTTTCCAATGAGTCAACTCTTCACATGAGGTGGCCAAAGTACTGGAGTTTCAGATTTAGCATCATTCTTTCCAAAGAACACCCAGGACTGATCTGCTTTAGAATGGACTGGTTGGATCTCCTTGCAGTCCAAGGGACTCTCAAGAGTCTTCTCCACACCACAGAAAGCAGTTATTAAATGCTCATTTTCTTTGAGATGGAGAATTGTAAAACTCTGTAAACAGTAACTCAGTCCTGGAGGCCTGTGCTTACAGCTGTGCCATTTTATAGTGTTAATGGGTAACTCTGGCTTCGGTAGGCTGGATGGGAAGGTCAGGGCCACTAGGAGACAAGCTGCTTCCGGTTTCTCTATGATGGGTTTGGCAGAGCTGAAATTAAATACTCTCTGTACATGGAACTCTCATATCTGCTCAGAGTTACATGACAGATGGAGGGTAGGGGAATTTGGGGGAGAATGGATACATGTATACATATGGCTGAATCTCTTCACTGTTCACCTAAAACTATTACAACATTGTCAATCGGCTGTGCCCCAATACAAAATAAAGAGTTTATTTAAAAAAAAAAAAAAGCAATGCTCACTGCGCTCTCTTTTAGCTGCTATGCAGATACTACAGTGGGCTTGACCTTTGGATAGAATGGAATGGAACATAGGTTGTCTCATGGAGGCCTTTTGGTTCAAGTCAGAAACATATTTTTAAAGGTTAGCGGACTCTGCATCTTGAGGAGAATTGTGGAAGTAACATTAGCCTGTGGGACAGTCAAGTCTGGCCACATGTGTGACAGATAAGAGTTCTTAGGCGGCGGCAGGCTGAGTTCCCAGACTCTTTCCTTGATTCCCAGAACTTGGGGTACCCTCAGCAACAGAAAACCCGAGGCTCTCAGAGGACTGCCCCTCAGGAGTTCCCTTTGAGCTCTACCAACTGATGTGGCAGTCAGGCCAGGTCCTTCAGGTTTCCTGGACACTGTCTGCTGGGAGGGACAACTTGATGTGCTGCTTGAGAAAGGTTAGTGACAAAGCATTCAGGCCCCTTGTTTCAGTAAGTTCCCAGTAAGTTCCCTTCTGGAATTTCCCTGTAATGACATATTGCAAACAGAGCTGTGAGCACAGGTCTGTACACTGCAGTGTTGTGGGTGGTAGCGATGGATTGACTGCCACCCCGTGTCCGTCCAAGGATGATGGTTACATAAATGATGGACCACTTGTAGCATGGACCATGCTGCCTTTTTTAAAAATTAATTTTTATTGGAGTATAGTTAATTTACAATGTTGTAATTGTTTCTTCTATACAGCAAAGTGGGGCTTCCCAGGTGGCTCAGTGGTAAAGAATCCACCTGCCAATGCAGGAGATGTGAGTTTGATCCCTGGGTGGGGAAGTTCCCCTGGAGACAAAAATGGCCACCTACTCTGGTATTTTTCCCTGGGAAATCCCATGGACAGAGGAGCCTGGCATGCTACAGACCATAGGGTCAAAAAGAGTTGAACATGACTGAAGCAACTTAGCACCCATGGAATGTGTCAGTTCCAATCTTCCAACTTAACCCCCCCTCTCTTCGCCTGGGGGCTCAGGCAGTAAACAATCTGCCTGAAATGCCGGAGACCTGGGTTGGGAAGATCCTTTGGAGAAGGGAATGACAACCCACTCCAGTATTCTTGCCTGGAGAATCCCATGGACAGAGGAGCCTGGCGGGCTACAGTCTGTGGGGTCACAAAGAGTGACTATTGAGCGACTAACACTTTGACTTTCATTTGTCCCTTAATAACTGTATGTTTGCTTTCCACATCTGTGACTCTACTTTTGTTTTGTAAATAAGTTCATTTGTACCATTTTTTTAGATTCCACATATAAGAAGTATCATACGATATTTGTCTTTGACCATGCTGACTTGAAGACTCATGGTTAATATCTGCTATAGTGTAAGAAAATATTTATGATTTAATGTCAAACTAGTAAAAAAAAAAAAAAAAAGCAGGAGACAAGTCTGTAAGTATCCAAAATGTGTTTCTATCAAATTTTAAGACAGGCTCTGGAATAAAAAAGTCTTATGAATCATTTTGTTCTACACAAATATTCTGTTCCACTATTTTTTTTTGGAAGAGGACAGTGGAATGAGAGCCACAAAGGACCCAGTCTGGTCTCAGGAGTCCCAAAGTAGGGGGCTTATCATTTCCAGGAGCTGCCAGAATTAGCAGCACCCATTCTGTGGGAGTGAAATGTTTCCTTTCTAAACCAGAACAGCCAACTGCCATGTGAAACCCTCCCAAAGCAAGTGTTGACCCAGAAACTGGATGAGGTTTTAGGGGCCAGGAAGCTATTTGGAGCCGGACAGAACCTGAGCACAGCACTTTTGGGGAGTGGGTGGGAAGTTGACTGGATGCCTCAGAGCACATGCTTCCTCCTAATGGCCCTTTCTAAGTCACCTCCCAATTCACGTTCCTACCTCTGGCATCACCAACTCAATGGACATGAGTTTGAGCAAGCTCTAGAAGATGGTGGAGAACAGGGAAGCCTGGCAGGCCTCAGCCTATGGGGCTGCAAAGAGTCAGACACGACTGAGAGACTGAACCTTTGTCCTGGGCTGCTTGATTGCAAGAACAGAAATGCCTTCAAGCTGTCTCAACAATGGAGTGTGTAGCAGCAGGAAGCTGGGCTTCTGCAGAGCCCACAGCAGGACCCACAGAAAGCTCAGACAGCAGTGGCCACTGTCTCTCTCCAGGGCCACATGATTGCTCCCCCATGGCTCTTCAACTTTATCTTTTTCCCTTCCACCAGCATTTGGTTCCCATCTCTCAAAGAGGCTCAAGGTCAGGGTTGTCACCCTGCTGTGGCCTCAGTCCTATTTAGAAGATGATAGGGACTTCCTCAGAGAAGGCAATGGCACCCCACTCTGGTACTCTTGCCTGGAAAATCCCATGGATGGAGGAGCCTGGTGGGCTGCAGACCATGGGGTCGTTAAGAGTCGGAAACGACTGAGCGACTTCACTTTCACTTTTCACTTTCATGCATTGGAGAAGGAAATGGCAACCCACTCCAGTGTTCTTGCCTGGAGAATCCCAGGGACGGGGGAGCCTGGTGGGCTGCCGTCTATGGGGTCACAGAGTTGGACACGACTGAAGTGACTTAGCAGCAGCAGCAGCAGCAGCAGGGACTTCCTTGGTGGTCCAGTTACTAAGACTCTGCGCTCCCAATGCAGGGGTTCCGGATTCCATCCCTGGTCAGGGAACTAGATCCCACATGCCACAACTGAGAGTTAGCATGCCACAGTGAAAAATCCCACATGCCGTAACTAAGGATCCCACATGCCACAATTAAGATTGAGTGCAGCCAAATAAACCAATAAATATGACAGCTAGTTCCCACACCTCTGCCTGCCAAGTCCTGGGAAAGAGAGGGAACCCGATGAGCTCCTGCTGGGTCACTGAGTAGTACCCCTGAGGCCTCTCCTTGCCCAGGGATAGTGTTGCAGTCAGCAGGCATCTCCTGTGGACTCATTTTTCATCCACTTTCAAAGACCTCACCATCGCTTCCAGGGACTGCCTGTCCCCTCCAACCTGGCCTCTCCCAGGGTGCACTGCTGCATGCTCTTTACTTCTGAAAGATCTGTATTTGCCTCATCGGAAAAATCCCCCTTTATTCAAGTCCCAGCCCAAGTCAGCCCCCTCTGCTCCCAGAGACTGTATTGGGAATCTAGGTGCCCCAGTGGCCTTCAGCTCTGGTGCAAGGCTCCTTGGCCTCTCCTGTGGGTGCTCTCAACTAGGACAGGGGGTTTGGGAGTAGAACTCCTGCATAGGCAGTCTTGGAGTTCCCGTGATCCCTGGAAAGATGCTCAGCTCCCTGGATGGATGGGCACCAGGGGATTTGGCTGGTTGTAAGTGCCCACTCCAGTACTGTTGCCTGGAAAATCCCATGGATGGAGGAGCCTGGTAGGCTGCAGTCCATGGGGTCGCTAGGAGTCAGACACGACTGAACGACTTCACTTTCACTTTTCACTTTCATGCGTTGGAGAAGGAAATGGCAACCCACTCCAGTGTTCTTGCCTGGAGAATCCCATGGACGGAGAAGCCTGGTAGGCTGCAGTCCTTGGGGTCGCACAGAGTCGGACAAAACTGAAGCGACTTAGCAGTAGCAGCAGCAACAGGTGCACAGAATCAAGCTCTCACGGCCCACGGAGACTCTCTGACGAAGAGGCCAGGGTTAAAGATTGGACCGCTCTGAGGCTCTGCTAGCTGGGGCCGCAGGAGCCCTGTGGGAGTGGGTGTGCCTGGAGCTCAAGGACAAAGTCCTGTCATAAATTACGTGGGCCCAGAGGACTCGGCCATTTCCTCTTGGGGCCCTTCCTCCTCTTCCTACTCTTTCGTGCGCTCCAACACACCCAGAGTCCTGGCACTGTCTTCTGCCCAGCTCATTTCAGAGAACCTGGGTGGAGGGGAAGGCAAGCAACAAGACCCCTACCCTGACAAGGTAAGGGCACTTCTGGGGCCTTCTCTGTGGGCTGGTTGCCCCGAACCTGTGTTCTGCCAGCTGGGAGGGTGGAAGGAGGGTCTTCGGGCAGGGGTGGGTTGGGAGTCACAGCCTTGGGAAAGCACTGCAGGGAACAAGGTGATGAGGAGGGAGCGTGAGAGCCCTTTCAGGAGCCTGGAACTCCAGCCCAGAGAGCCATCCCAGCAGCCGCAGGGCTGCTGGGGCCCAAGCAGGAGGAGGGGGTGTGCTGGGCCTCTGCTCCAGGAAGGCAGGTGCAAGAGTAGAGGGGGTGGCAGTGTGGGGGTGCCTCCGGGTGGCCTCAGGAGGTGTGAAGCCTCGGCCCCGAGGCCCGGGTACTGGGCAACGTCAGCCGTGTCATATGTGCCGTTTCCCTGCACTTGGGGTGTTATTGCCTCTGTTTCATGGACGAGGACACTGAGGTCCGTGAAAGATGAAGTGCCCACAGGAAGAAGCAAAGGGGGACATGATGCCCAGGTCTGGGCTGACCTGAGTTACCACCTACCTTCTTGGACAGTTGTGGACAAGTGTGTTCATCATCTCTGAACAGCTTGGGCCCCAGAGTGAGGCAGGGCCCTGCCTGTCAGGCCTCAAAGCCTCCCCTGGGTGGGGTGCTGGGCTGTGGCGGGACGGCGTTCTGAGAGGAGGAACACTCCCCGGCTCTCCCTCGAGCTGTCAGGGTGCTGGGCACCGTCCTCACTTCTCACAGGAGGGAATCTGACACAGACACAGGCTGGGGTGGGGCCCATCCTGAACCTCCTAACCCCACAGCCAGGCCTTCCGCTCAGTCTCCACTCTCTAACTCTGGACTTAAACGTTGTCCCAACCTGAACTCCATTCAGGGTTTTATTTTGAAGAAAACCAAAACTCTGTGTGCAGCTATCGGCCTGGAGCACAAGCCCCCAAGGAACTTTTGTTTAGAGCCACTCAGTTCAGTGGCACCCCCGTCTCTCTGAACCCACTGGGAGCTGAACGCTGGCCCCACTGCCTTCTCCCAGGGGAGCTGTCCGTGTGGGTCTTGGGCCCTGCTGCACCCCCACTTCAAAACGGCTTACAGTGGGGGTGGGAGTTACAGCTCGATGTAAGGGTGACACAGCGGGGTTGAACATTTCCCAATTTCCCAGCTACATTCTTATAACTGAGTGCTTTTCATGTCATATGAAGGCCCTGGCTTCTGCATTCTCAGTCCCTGTGACAAGCCCTCCAGGGAAGAACAGCAGGAATTACAGGACATTTTTCACAATACAGGAAATTTTTCATAGGACATTGGGATGAAGGAGGGTAAAATCCTTCACCCAAAGCCACTGGAGATGAGCTCCGTGAGGGCACAGGTTGGAACTGCTCACAGTTTCTCAGGCCCCTGCACCCACCCACGGCCTGGAGGAGAAGAGGCCCTGGACAGAGAGCTGTATTGGGGAGTGGAGTCATGAGTGGCAGAAATAGAGGTTGGGACAAAGTCATGTTTTCTAGTCGATTTTCATGTTACACTCTCTTGTCTTCCCCCTCAATTAATCAAGCAGCGTGTATCTCTTTTCTGCACTGTTGGGTGAGTGAGGTGAGGCTGTGCCACAGAAAAGTCACCCACCTGGGGGCACAGACCTCAGGCATCAGGAAGTCAGAGGTGGAGATGTCTGGGGCCGAGGACGGGTGGGGAAGGGGAGGGATTGAAGCAGGCTGCAAAGGCAAGGATGGCTTGATGACGATGCTGGAGGGCTAGGATGCCCAGGCTAAGAAAACAACATCCTAAAGATGCAGAGGAAAGAAAGTACAAGTCCAGCCTGGGCACTGCTGGCTCCTGGCAGGACCCTAGTGCAGGTGTAAGGAGGCTGCAGGAAATGCTCTTTCCGTGCTGAGAATGGCACTCTTTTCTGTACTAATACAGTAGCCACTGGCCACACAGGGCTACAGAGCCCTGAAAGTGCAGCCAGCAGGCCTGAAGAATTTTTAATTTTAACTAAGACTAATTTAAATTTCCATGGCCATATGTGGCTGTGTGCTGTGCTGTGCTCAAAGTGTCTGACTCTTTGCAACCCCATGCACTGTGTCCGCCAGGCTTCTCTGTCCATGCAATTCTCCAGGCAAGAAGACTGGAGTGGGTTGCCATTTCCTATGCTAGGGGATCTTCTCAACCTAGGGATAGAACCCGTGTCTCTTGCATCTCCTGCACTGGCAGACAGGTTCTTTACCACTGCACCACATGTGGCTGGTGGCTACCATATTGGGCCTCACAGGTCTAGAGAGCAGAGCATGTCAGACTTGGCAGAGAGGTGAAGTATAATAAACAAACAGAGCCCAACAGGCGTGGGTTCAAATCCTGACTCAGCCACTTACCAAGGGTGGTACCTGAAGCCTCAGTTTCTTCAACTGTCAGATGGAACCACATCACTTACCTTGCAGCATTACTGTACAGATTAAACTAATGAACTACTATTTCAAAACTCTAAGTAAGTATATTATGCACCCCTACTCTGTTTTGGGGGCCAGGGATGGAGTGTTGAGGGGGTACAGAGAGGTGCCATGGCACAGTGGGGTACTGGCATGTACATGTGGATGTATCTGTCAACTTCTCTCTCATCCATCTCCTGCCTTATTCTAAAGGTAAACAAGAGCCTTTTGAGATAGCTTACAGAGATACCTGTAAGGCAGAGGAATCAAAATTGAAATGAGAAACCAAGATGAAGGAAAATTAAGGTAAACGTGATGCAGCTGGAAAAAGTTTCATACAAAGTTCCCATCTATTTGCTAGACAAAGCTACCAAATGTATTCTGGGCTTTCTGGCAGATGATCAAAAATAAAATACAAGCAGTGACAAGAATAATAACATCCTCAAGTTAAGAACAAGACCATTTCTGAGAAGAAGCACTGATGGGATACCAGGAAGGGGATATCAAATAAGGACATGCTATTGACAAAAAAAAAGTAAATTCAGGAGGGCTTCTCAAGAGCCATCCCTGCTAAGATCTCTCCAGGCAGGCTGACAGCACCTTGCCAAAGTGAATCTCAAGAAAAGAAATGTTCTCTGGACAGGTATAAACGATGGGTTTCAATTCAGGGTGGTGAATGCCCTTCCTGAGGGCTGGCCAGGGTCTTCTGGGACCAGAGAGCGACAGATAATAGGTAGGGTGGCTGAGAACAGCATCAGGGAGGCTGCAAGGGGGCTCTTTTTTTTAAAAAAAAAAATATTATTTTTATTTTAACACCAAAAATATTTTGTATTTGGGTATAGTTGATTAACAATAGTGTGATAGTTTCAGGCGAACAGTGAAGGGACTCAGTCATACATATACGTGTATCCGTTCACCCCCAAACCTCCCTACCATCCAGACTGGCACATAACTGGCACATGGAGCAGAGTTCCTTGTGCTATACAATAGGTTTTTGTTGGTTATCCATTTTAAATATAGCAGTATGTACATGACCTTCTGAAAGCCCTTAACTATCTGCAAGGGGACTCTTAAGCCAGATCTGGAATAGTGGGCTGGAGATGAGGCTGGAGAGGCAGGGATTCACCTATACCTGCAGGGAACCAGAAAGCACCTGAACCCAGGTGTGAGAAGGGATGGGATAAACGTGGTTTAATTCACTTACTCATGACTTTGCAGAGGACTGGCAGGCTTGTCAAGTTCCCCACAAGTGCGTTGGCCCTCAAGAGTGGGAGCAGAGCCCTGCTGGGAAGAGAGATTCCCCTGGGAGCGACTCTTCACCAGAGTCAGCCTGCCATCTCTGACTTCCTGGGAGGGAACAGGACCCAGGCTCTGGGGGAGCCAGTTCTTGCATGGTCTCACACTTCAGGGGCTTTGGCCGTGGGGGTGGCCAGCCCCTGTGCCCACTAGAGGAAGATGGGAAGGAGGACTGAAACTTTGTATCCTCACCCTGGGCCACCTGAGCAGAAGAGAAAGGACCCAGGAGTATCGTGTCTCCAGGTCGGGGCACCTCCGTACACCTCCTGGGTGGCCAGTCACAGGTATTCCTGGCATCCTGCCATCAGCTCCTCCATGCCCCTCTGTCACTGAGCTTGGTGGCTGATCTTTGCAGGGAGTCATCACTGTGGGAAAGGGGTGGAGCTGATTTCAGGCCTGTGGACAATCCTGTGAACAGTGAAATAAATAATGGAAAGCGATCTCTGGATATGGAAAAGCCCATCTCTCTCTGCTCCCTATCCCGATTCCCCTTCCAGGAAAAACCACTGTCAACGGCTTACCGTAATTACCTTTAAAAAGGATGTATCTCCCCCAAATATATCTTATATTTTAAAACAAAAATGGCAGTCTTGTGCTTATGCTCAGCCGTGTCCGACTCTTTGCTACCCCATGGCCTGTAGCCCACCAGTCCCCTCTGTCCATGGGATCCTCCAGGCAAGAATACTGGAGTGGGGTGCCATTTCCTCCTCCAGGGGATCTTCCCAACCTGGGGGCTGAACCCAAGCTGCCTGCATCTCTGGCATTGCCAGATGGACTCTACTACTGAGCTACCTGGGAAGTCCACGGCAAAAATGGCATAATTGTATAAAATATAGCTTGTTTCTATTACATAGTCATATATCAATATGTATGTAGATGGAACCATATGAAACTGCCAATATTTGACTTTCCTGACGTCTTGACTGGGTGGTCCAGCACAGATTCCTTATCGCCTGCTGGATGGTTCTGACTTCCAGAGCAGTGGCCCTTTCTGCCTTCACCAGCCCATGTAGGCTCTGTTTTCCTTGGAGTGATGGATTCCAGTCTAGGGACCTTAGGCTCAGGGTTGGGGGGGAGGAGTGGAGAATAGGCAGTTAGCTGGTGGCATAGCATACCTTCCAAGGTTCTCATTCTGTGACCCAATCCTTTCTGCCCCAAAATGCTCACATCCCTGCCTTGGGAAATGCTTTTTAGTCTTCCAGGAGAGGGCTCCTTCTGGACTGGCAGCTCATAGACCAGAGTCTCCATTTGGGTTTTGCCTTTTAGACCCTGATCTCCTGAAATATGCCGCCCACACCACCTAGCACACAGCCCTTTGTCCTTTTTGGTCCCTGCAGCACTTTGATTTTCTCCCCAGATCTACCTTCCCACACACCTTTTAGCGTTGCTTACCACTCCCGCTACACACAATCCACTTCAATGATGCCCCAGAAATGCATGTGAGTCCTGTGGCTTTAGACTTCCAAAAGCTCTGAGGAGGTCTTTGGGAACCAGCAGCTTGTCCTTCTACCCTCAAGTTATAGTCAATGCCATTCTGATTCTTAAGATTAGGCAGACTCTGGGTCCAGTGCAGGACACTGATCCCCACATTCTCATACTGACCAGCCTCAGAGCTGGACAAGGGGGCCTGAGCTAAGAAGAAACATCTCACTTCAAAAGGGCAGGGACTTGCAAATACTCCTGGGCTTCACCTCATAGGCAACCCCTTACCTGCCTTCCTGGGATGGGTACCAGGCTGCTTCCATCCTCCTGGTAGCTATTCATCCACCCACCCACTCATCTATCCATCCATGCACCCACCCACTCACACATCTATCCATACATCCATTCACCCATCCATCCATCTCTTCATCCATCCATCCACTCACCCACACATTTATCCATACATTTACCCATCCATCCATCCATCATTCAGCAAACATTTTGTGAATTCTTTATGGAATGAGTAAGGCAAGGTTTTGCTCCTAAGTATCTCACAAATGTGGGAGAAACACATACAATGACACAAAAAGCAGAAGTAAGTGATGATACAGAAAGAGCTGCTGCATGTGAGATGTGTGTGCCTGTGTGTGAGTACATGTCTGCATGTATATGTGTTCCTAACTCATTTCCGATCAAGTACAGAGACACAGTACTTGACTCAGTCTCTCCCATCAGGAAGCTTCCATAAGCCTCTTACCCTTCTCCATCAGAGGGCAGATAGACTGAAAACCACAATCACAGGAAACTAACCAATCTGATCACATGGACCACAACCTTGTCTAACTCAGTGAAACTATGAACCATGCCATGTAGGGTCACCCAAGTTGGACGGGTCATGGTGGAGAGGTCTGACAAAATGTGGTCCACTGGAGAAGGGAATGGCAAACCACTTCAGTGTTCTTGTCTTGAGAACTCCATGAACAGTATGAAAAGGCAAAAAGATAGGACACTGAAAGATGAACTCCCCAGGTTGGTAGGTGCCCAATATACTACTGGAGATGAATGGAGAAATAACTCCAGAAAGAATGAAAAGACAGAGCCAAAGCAAAACAACACCCAGCTGTGGATGTGACTGGAGATAGAAGTAAAGTCCGACGCTGCAAAGAGCAATAGGAACCTGGAATGTTAGGTCCGTGAATCAAGGCAAATTGGATGTGGTCAAACAGGAGATGGCAAGAGTGAACATCGACATTTTAGGAATCAGTGAACTAAAATGGACTGGAATCGGTGAATTTAACTCAGATGACCATTATATCTACTACTGTGGGCAAGAATCCCTTAGAATAAACGGAATAGCCATCATAGTCAACAAAAGAGTCTGAAATGCAGTACTTGGATGCAATCTCAAAAATGACAGAATGATCTCTGTTCATTTCCAAGGCAAACCATTCAGTATCACAGTAATTCAAGTCTATGCCCTGACCAGTAATACTGAAGAAGCTGAAGTTGAACAGTTCTATGAGTACCTACAAGACCTTCTAGAACTAACACCCCCAAAAGCTGTCCTTTTCATTATAGGGGACTGGAATGCAAAAGTAGGGAGTCAAGAAATACCTGGCGTAACAGGCAAATTTGGCCTTGGAATACAGAATGAATCAGGGCAAAGGCTAACAGAATTTTGCCAAGAGAACGCACTAGTCATAGCAAACACCCTCTTCCAACAACACAAGAGAAGACTCTACACATGGACATCACCAGATGGTCAATACCAAAATCAGACTGATTATATTCTTTGCAGCCAAAGATGTAGAAGTTCTATACAGTCAGAAAAAATAAGACCAGGAGCTGACTGTGGCTCAGATCATGAACTCCTTATTGCCAAATTCAGACTCAAATTGAAGAAAGTAGGGAAAACCACCAGACCATTCAGATATGACCTAAATCAAATCCCTTATGATTATACAGTGAAAGTGACAAATAGATTCAAGGGATAAAATCTGATGGACAGAGTGCCTGAAGAACTATGGACAGAGGTTTGTGACATTTTACAAGAGGCAGGGATCAAGCCCATTCCCAAGGAAAAGAAATGCAGAAAGGCAAAATTCCCTTCTCCAAAATGCAGAAAGGCCTTACAAATAGCTACGAATAGAAGAGAAGCAAAAGGCAGAGGAGAAAAGGAAAGATATACTCATTTGAATGCAGAGTTCCAAACAATAGCAAGGAGAGATAAGAAAGCCTTCCTCAGCAATCAATGCAAAGAAATAGAAGAAAACAATAGAATGGGAAAGACCAGGGATCTATTCAAGAAAATTAGAGATACCAAGGGAACATTTCATGCAAAGATGGGCACAATAAAGAGCAGAAATGGTAGGGACCTAACAGAAGCAGAAGATATTAAAGAAGAGGTGGCAAGAATACACAGAAGAGCTGTACAAAAAAGATCTTCATGACCCAGATAATCGTGATGATTTGATTACTAACCTAGAGCCAGACCCTGATGCTGGGCAAGATTGAAGGCAGGAGGAGAAGGGGATGACAGAGAATGAGGTGGTTTGATGGCATCACCAACTCAATGGACGTGAGTTTAAGGAAGCTCTGGGAGATTGTGAAGGACAGGGAAGCCTGGCATGCTGCAGTCCATGGGGTTGCAAAGAGTCGGACATTACTGAGTGATTGAACAACAACAACCATTATTGTATCGTTGTCAATTTCTCTTTTTATGTCTGTTAATATTTGCTTTACATTTCTAAGTGCTTCTGTATTGGGTACATGCATGTTAATGGATGTAATATCCTCTCCTTATATTTATCCCTTTACCGTTATATAATGATCTTCTTTGTCATTTGTTACAGACATTTTTTTAAAGTCTCCTTCTTCTTAGATGAGTATTGCTAGTCCCACTGTCTTTTATTTACATTTACACAAATGTCTTTTCCCCTACCCTCACTTTCAGTCTCTGTATGTGTTTATCTCTGAAGTGATCCTCTTGCAGATATCATATAGATGAGTCTGGTTTATAACCCAATCAGCCACCATATGCCTTTTGATTGGAGCATTGCCATTTTATTGTTTATTTTCCAGTTGATTTTGTAGTCTTTCCCTAATCTTCTTCCTTTTTTTCCCCTTTAGTTTCTTCCTTTGTAGTTTGACGATGTTATTTAGTAGTATGCTTCTATTCTTTCTTTCTTGCCTCTGAGTATCTATGATAGGCTTTTGATTTGTGGTTACCATAGGGTTCATGCATGTTGACCTATAACTGTATCTGTTTTAAACAGGTAGCCCTTTGATTTCAAACACATTCTAAAAGATCTACTCTTTTTTTTTTTAAACGATTACCACAGGTTTAATTAACATCAATCACTCACATAGTTACAAAAGATTTTTCTTGTGATAAGAACGTTTAAGATCTACTCTCTAAGAGGTTTTCAAATATACAATATAGGGTTGTTGACTGTAGTTACCATGCTGTACAGAGTTATTTATCTTATAACTGGAAGTTTTTACATTTTGACTGCTGCTGCTAAGTCACTTCAGTCGTGTCCGACTCTGTGAGACCCCATAGACGGCAGCCCATCAGGCCTCCCCGTCCCTGGGATTCTCCAGGCAAGAACACTGGAGTGGGTTGCATTGCCTTCTCCAATGCATGAAAGTGAAAAGTGAAAGTGAAGTGGCTCAGTTGTATCCAACTCTTAGCGACCCCATGGACTGCAGCCTACCAGCCTCCTCTGTCCATGGGATTTTCCAGGCAAGAGTACCATTGCCTTCTCCAACATTTTGACTGCCTTACGGTAAAAGATCTATGCTTAAAAATTCCCCCACCCCCAACCCATTTTGTGTTTTTGGTGTCATATTTCACATCTTCATGTTTATACCTTCACTGATTATTGTAGTTATACTTAGTTTTATCCTTTTTTTGTCTTTTAATCTTCATAATAACTTATTTAAATGGTTGATACTCAACCTCTACTATATATCTGTCTTTACTAGTGGGATTTTTTCCTTTCTTATAGGTACTTACTTTTTCTTATAACTTTTTCCGTTTCTTTGAAAAGACTCTTTAACATTTCTTTTCGGGTTAGTTTAGTATTGATGAACTTGTTTTAGTTTTTTCTTATCTGAAAGGTTCTTTACCTCTCCTTCAATTTTAAATCATAAATTATAATCTTGGTGGATACAGTATCTTGATTTCATGGTTTTTTCCCCTTTCAACATTTTAAATATATCATGTCATTTCTTTTTGGCCTGTAAAGCTTCTGCAGAAAAATCAGTTGATAGTTTTATGGGGTTTCCCTTGTACATAACTCTTTGTTTTTTCTCCTGTGTCTCTAGAATTCTCTCTTTTTCTTTAACTTTTGCCATTTCAGTTATGCTAAATCTTGGTGTGGGTTTGTTCTGTTTATCTTGTTTGGGACTCTATGCTTCCTGTACCTGGATATCTGTTTACTGCTTCAGGCTTGGGAAGTTTTCAGTCATAATTTTATTAAATGCTTTTTTTTTAACTTTCTTCTCTATCTTGTCTTCTGGGACCCCTATGATGTTGATATTGGTATGCTTGATGTTATCCCAAAGATCGCTTACTCTGTTTCAATTTTTTCAATTCGTTTTTCTTTTCACTGGTTTTATGGGTGATTTTCATCATTCTACCTTCCACATCACTTACGCATTTTCTATATCTAGTCTGTTGTTCATTCCTTCCTGTGTGCTCTTCATTTGAGTTATTGTATTCTTCAGCTCTGACTGGTTCCTTTTTATATTTCCTAGTTCTTTGTTAAAATTCTCCCTGTGTTCATCTATTCTTTTCCCGAATTCACTTAGGAGTCTTATTACCAATGCTTTGAGTTCTTTATCTAGTAAATTATTTATTTCTCTTTCATTAGTTGTATTTTTTTAGGGGTTTCCTTTTGCCCTTGCAATAAAGACAAATTCCTCTCTCTTCTCATTTTAATTATCTTTCTCTGTCTCTATGAATTTAGGTGAAATTGTTACACATGGTGGTCTTGAAGTGGTGTTCTTATGGGAGAGTGTCCCTGCACACTTTGCCTACGCCCAGTGGCTTTGCTGTGAGATTTGGATTTGATATGAGCACAAGTGGCATTTTTCCTCAGGGTGTGCCGGCAGCTATCACCGTGGTGCTAGGCGGGACTGGAGAAAGATCGGATAGGGCTAGAGCCAGGTGCGAAGTGGGTCTTCCCCTTTGCTCAGTGGCTAATACTGCCTTATTGAGGGTGAGGTTAGGTAACGAGTTGCTGGAACAGAAGCCCCGTGTGGCAGGTGTGATCTGGCTGAGTCCCCTTTCAGCGTGTGTGTTTTCCCTTTCCCAGCACCAGCACCTTCAGCCCCAGAAGGGAACAGCCCTGGAGCAAGAGCAGGTGTGGGCATTCAACAAAGGTTGGGCAGAGAGTATGGTGATACGGCCGCAGTCAGAGCCCTGGACCGGCTCTCACGTAACACCTGTGCAATCACCAGTGAGGACCGCCCCCTCCCTGCTAGGAAGCTGCTTAGCATTGGAGCTGCCAGAGTCTCACGGCCAAGCCTTTGCCCTGGTTATGGCAGCCCTTCCTCCTGTGTGGAGCTGTGACAGGAGGGGAGCAGGGCTGGAGCATTCACTCTGCTCAGGCCAGGGCGTGCTCTGGAGTGGTGCTGGGAAACACGTCAGCTGACTGCGTGATCTCAGTCTGCCCTCTCCCGTCCGCTTTGGGAGCAGGCAAATGTTAATGTGCTCTTCACAAGCAGAGTCCACTCTTCCCACAGCCCTCCTGTTAGTCCCGCTGAGCCGCCAGCAAGCCAAGGGGGCTCATCTTCCCTGTGTCATACCCAGGGCTGGGGAACCCAATGAGTGGCTCAAACTGCTTCCTTTCCAGGGAGGGTCTCTGCCTATGCAACCTCTCTTCCTCTGAGTCCCCTCCTAGGGGCACAGATTCCAACCTGATCACTTCTCTTATCTTCCTACCCAATTCTGTGTATATCTTTTTTAGAGTCTTGGTCATACAGGAGTCTTCCTGTTAGTCTCCAGTTAGTTTTCTGTGAGAATTTTTCCACACATAGAAGTATTTTTGGTGCGTTCGTGGGGGGAGGTGAGTTTACTCTGCCATCTTGGTTTGGATGCTCATCTTTTTTAATATAGTCTTTCAGCAGTATAAGTTTCCTTCTAAGCAAGTTCTCACTGCATTCCACAACTTTTAATAAGTTGTATCTTCATTTTCATTTAATTGAAAACACTTTAAGAATTTTTCTTGAGACTTTGACTTGTATTATTTATGTTTCTTAATCTCAAAATATTGGGGGATTTTCCAGCTATTTTGATTTATAGTTTATTTTCTTTGTGGTCTAAGAGCAGACATTGTATGGGTTTTATTTTAAAATTTTGCTCAGGAGTGTTTATGACCCAGAAGGTGTTCTATCTTGGTGAATGGTCCATGTGAACTTGAGAAGAAGGTATATTCTGTTTTCATTAGATGAAGTATTCTATAAATGTCAATTAGATCCAGTTGACTAACAATCGTATTCATTTCAACTATGTCCTTGCTGATTTTATGCCTGCCAAATACATTAATAACTGATAAAAGCATGTTGAAGTCTCCAACTATGATATTGGATTTACCTTTTTCTCCTTGTAGGTTTACCAGTTTTTTGCCACATGTATTATGATTCCCTGTTAGGCACATACATGTTAAGTAATGTTATATCTTCTTTGGGAGTTGGCCACTTTATTATTAGGTTGTTCCTGTTTATATTCCTCATAATTGTCCTTGCCCTGAAGTCCACACTGTCTTAATTAAGTATAGCTACTCCAACTTTCTTTTGATTAGTTTTAACATGGTATATTTTTCTCTATTTATCTTCAGTCTATCTGGGTCTTTATATTTATAGTGAGTTTCTTGTAGACAACATATGGTTGGAAGCCTCACGCTTTTAAAAGATGAAATCTTTGGATCTTAGCGATCATTCGGATATGAGGATTAAAGGATGACTCAAATGTTTTCTTCAACAATTGATAGTTTCGTTCACTGAGATGAAAAATGAAGAGGCAGGAGCAGATAGAAGACAGAGGAGATGTGTATTCATGTTGAGTGTGCTGTGCCCATGGCCTATCTGCTGGAGATGTCCAGGGGTTCGAGTCTTGGTGGATCTAAAGTTCAGGACAGAGATGAGAGTTAGAGATGTGGAATACAGTCGAGAGCTTTGATCCTGTCAGTGGCCCTGGGAAAGGATGGGCATGCACAAGGGGAGTGGGCAGACTGAGAGAGAACAGAATAAGGACCACTAGGTTGATAGAATTCTTTGATTTCAATGACAGAGTCCAGATGGCTTCACTCAAGCAACAAACTGCAAAGACAACATTTTGTCTTTGTCTCATTCCCTCTTGGCCTGCCAACTTTATTCTCTCCTATCAGCTATTTTTGGGACACTAGAACCATAGCCCCTGGCAGTTCTGGAATCATATTTCAAAACTTTGCGACTAGAGAGGAACATCAATCCCCAGTTCCAATTCAGAACATTCAAGGGAAAGCCTGTGATTGGCCCTTCCTTGCATCACACCCCGTCTCTCAGAAACATTTTGGGCAAAGGGAGGAGAATTTCCCTGAAAGAAAATAGAGGAAAGCATATCAGGCAGACTGAAAGCATCAGCATCTCCTTCAGACATCAAGAGATCAAAGTGAGGGGAAAGAGCCCTGGGAGGAGATTGAGGGCAACCCCAGAATACAAGGAAAGACAGGGAAGTGCAGTCCTGCAGAAGTCACAGGGGCGAGCTCAGGGGACAGGGCATGGCTGAGAGAGTCCTGGCACTAACGTGGGCAGTGGTGTCCCTGGAGGGATCAGTGCAGTGTTGGTGGGTATGCACATGCAACCCAAGGCTTGGGAAGGTGTGAAGGGCGAGAGGGTGGAGACAGGGCAACTGTTTCAGGCAGTTCAGCTGTGGAGTAGGAACAAGAGGAAGGCAGTATCTGGAGGGGTCAGGAGGCCAAGAAAATTCATTTTAAGATAATCAAAACTTCAGCTTGAAAATGTTACTGACAAGGGGGTATTGGAGTTATTTTCTGGTGGAATTATCATGTCACTAAAGCAGGCTTTTTGATACATTAAAAAATTTTAAAGCAAAACAGAAGTTTAGATTTTAATCATATTTATAGGATTCCCAAGTTTTGCTTTACAGAATTGCTTGTTTGCTTCAGCTGTCTCCTTCCCATCTCTACTCTTGGAGGAGAGGGGAACAGGTCTGGAGTCCAAACACTTGTAATTTTGTATTCTGGTATCTATTCTCTGAGTACAAAATATTCCCTTCCTTGGTTAAGATTCCCGAGTTTTTTTCTTTTATAATAAAAACAAACTCCACCTTAGTCCCTAAAAAAAAAAGATAGACAAAATTTGCATTTTTATGTAAGAAGGAGGTCAGAAGAGAAATAACGAATGAAGATGTGAGAGAGAGGGGTGATTGTATTAGTTGTCTACTGCTGCATAACAAATTACTCCAAAATTTTGCAGCTTAAAATGACAAATATTTATTTTCCCACCAATTTCTGAAATCCAAGAGTGGCTTAGATGGGTGGTTCTGAGCCAGCATGTAAGCCAGCATATTTGCAGCATGTAAGATCTTTTTTTTTTTTGAGTTGCCACATGTGGGATCTAGCTCCCTGACCGGGGACAAACCCAGGCCCACTGCACTGACAGCTCAGAGCCTTAGCTGTCGGGCCTCCAGGGCAGCCCCTCATGAGATTTGTATTCATTTTCTAGGGTCGCCATAACAAAATGCCACCGACTAGGCAGCTCAAGCAACAGACATTTCTGTCCTCACAATTTTGGAACTAGAAGTCCCAGACCAAAGATGCTGGCAGGGTTGGTTTTTCCTGATGCCCCTCTCCTTGGTTGCAGACAGTTACCCTCTTCATACTCTGTCCTCATATGATCATCCCTTTGCACACACAGCTCTGGTATCTCTTTTTCTTTTTACAAAGATATCAGTCAGATTGGATTACGCCCCCCCTAACAACTTCAGTTTAATTTCACCACCTCTTTAAAGGCCTTATCTTCAAATACAGTCCCACTGTGAGATGCTGGGGTTAAGACTTCAACTTATGAACTTGAGAGGGGGAGTGAACACAATTCAATACTCAACAAGGTTACAGTCAGGACACTGGCTGGAGCTCTGGTCATCTGAAGCCTTGATCAGGGCTGAAAGATCTGCTTCCAAGATCACTGGCTGTTAACTAGAGACCTCCGTGGGGCTGCTTGAGTGTCCTCATGACATGGCAGCAAGTTTCACCAGGCCGAGCAATCTTAGAGAGAACAAGGAGGAAGCCCCAAGTCTTGGAAGCTATACTCTATCACTCCCATCTTATTCTATTTGTTAAAAGGCAGTCCCTACGTCCACACCCATGGTAGGGAGAACGAATGAATCCATCTTTGGAAGGGGGCGGAGTCAAAGAATATGTGGGCATATTTTCATCACCACAATAATCGATAAAGCAAAAGCCCTGATGAAGGAGGCCAGAGAGGGTAGGGCTGGAAGGGTTAGCGTGGAGCTGTCAGCGGCCCCTCCCCAGGGCATCCCTTACGTGCCCACAGGTATAGGAGAAGGCAGGGATTGAACAGAGCTGGAAGCTGAGGATGACTTCTTTCTTTTTTCAGTGATGCAGATCAAGTTCTGCAGAGTTATTAGTGGGAGGGAGCCTTGAAATTGGAGGGATTTTTTTTTTTTTTTCTTTTCAGAAAGAGCTGACTAGAGCCCACTCAAGGATCCCCAAGCATTTCTAGAGTCTTAGGGGAGGTACAGGTCATGAAATTTCCTTGGCCCCTGTTGTCAAGATGGTGTGACCCATTCTTGGAATGCTCAGCTCAGTGCTCGGACTTTGCAAGGTGAGAGCAGGACTCAACAACATTCACAGGACAGGAGTGAAGGTGGACAGAGGGGTCCACAGAGTGTGCAGCTCATTGTACTGCTTGTATTCCATTTATGGGTACTTACAAAACTACTCTGTTCCAAAACAGATTTAAGTTCCGTTTCCAGGCTGGTTGAGATAGAAATGAAGCTAGGATAGTTGACAGACTGGGGAGAAAAGCAAAAGCTGAGGAGTTGTGATGAAAAGAGGGAACAGTTGCCATGGGCAGAGGGCCCAGTGCTGGTCTGGGCTGTGGCGAGAGAGTGGCAGTTGGAGGATGTGGCCTCTGCACTGCAAGCATGGAGTCCTAACCAGGAGACTGCCAGGGAACCCCTCAGAGGATGTGGCTTTTGGAGTGGAGAAGTTCTGGGACACGGGAAGACCAGGGGAAGTTGTGGGAAGTGGAGGCAGTGGAGTCTGGGAGTCCAGGACACACGGCTGGCTCAACCCCCAGGGATGGCAGGACTGGTGGGGAACGCCTGTGGGGCAGATCCTGGAGGCTGGAGAGGGAAGATGTCCACGGAGGCCAGTGCCATGGGTGAGGGCACTGAAGAACACAGGTAGGCCTCAAATTCCTAGCTGGGGGGAGAAGTGAGGAGCCTGGGCCAGGCCACAGTGGGTAGTCAGAGGTAGAAAATGCCCCCTGCCTCTTCCCCACTTGCCACCTCACTGGGGTATGTGAGGTTACCCCAAAGATGGACCAGCCTCTCTTTGAAAGAGCTGTAGCCTCTTTCAAGGAATCTCAGTCTGATTATCGCCTTTTACTTTTTAGGTGCTCAGCAAAGGCTGGGAGGTATAGATTGCCATAAACATATTAATGCCCATGCACTAAGTAAAAATGGAATGAGAAAATTCTTTATTCAGCAGAACAGAGAGGCAAAGACTCTCTGTCACATTTGCCCGCTGCCTACAACGAGACACTTCTTTCACCTCCCCACAGTCCGCTCAACCCAAACATGCTGACCGCGCATCCTCTGTACTTTTCCCTCATCCCTAGAGAATGCCCCTTTCTTTCCACTGTGACTTCTTGCTCATCTGACAAAGCCAACGTCAGAGGACACCCTCTCCAAGGGCTTCCTTCTCTGTTTCACTGAACAGATATTTCCTAAGTTCCTCCCAGGGGCAGGTTTGCGTTACAAGCAGGGAGTATGTGACCAGCAAAAAAGCCAGCTTCTGTGTCAGGATGCTCGATGCAGAGAGGGCGGGGCTGGTGGTGGGCGGGGCTCCCCCTGAGATCAGGGCCCCGCCTTCCCTCCCTGACTAGGGGGCAGCTACTCAGGCCTGCCTGATGCTCCCTGGGTACCGGAAGTAGCCAGGCGCTGAGACAGGTTTGAAAGGACGCAGGTCCAGACTGAATTTCCAGCTGTGCTACTGATAATGGGTCACCTTTCCTTTGTTGAGTCCCATGAATGAAATGGGGGTATCAATGTTTTGTGGGTGCATGAGGTTTACATCAAGTATGTTGCATCTCAAGTTCTGCTGGCTGGTTCCCTCAGCACTCCGTGTGGCGTGTGGTAATGCCTGATGTTCACAGATGTCTGACCAGACACAGTCTGCATTTCTGGGTGGCAGAGATGCTGTTCTGAGGCTGTTCAGAACCACCCCACTCCCTATGTTGAGCCGAGTGCTGAGTGCAAAATAGGCGTTCAGTAAAGATGAGATAGGGCTTCCCTTGTGGCTCAGCTGGTAAAGAATCCGCCTGCAATGCAGGAGACCTAGGTTGGATCCCTGGGTTGGGAAGATCCCCTGGAGAAGGGAAAGGCTACCCGCTGCAGTATTCTGGCCTGGAGAATTCCATGGACTGTATAGTCCATGGGGTCGCAAAGAGTCGGGCACGACTGAGTGACTTTCACTTCACTTCAAAGATGAGATAGGACTGAAGAAACTGAGAGAGTCTCCTCCAACACTTGCCATGGGGCTATGACACACCCATCCATTCTTTCAAGAGTCCTTTCTTGGCCCCATGCCAGGCACTCAGAGCTACACTGATAAGCACTCTGGCCCCTCCCTGCCAGGGCTCCAACTCATGGTCACAAAGACTGACATTCTGCTTTCTCTCTGCACACAGGCTGTCGGGAGCTGCTGCCTCAGGATGTCAGGGTTGAGACTGGTAAGAACTGCATCTCTTCCATTAAAGGGTTGTTCATGGGAGTTGCCAAATGCTGACTCAAACCACTCCCAAGGAAAGAAGAAGTAAGGCAATGTGACCTTGGAAGGAAAATACCAGACACAGGGAGTTTGAGGGAAAAGTCAAAGTCACTCAGTCGTGTCTGACTCTTTGCCACCCCAAGGACTATATAGTCCATGGAAGTCTCCAGGCCAGAATACTGGAGTGGGTAGCTGTTTCCTTCTCCAGGGGATCTTCCTAACTCAGGGATTGAACCCAGGTCTCCCACATTACAGGCAGATTCTTTACCAGCTGAACCACCAGATTGTATTACCTAAAGAAAATGAGTTTGGCCAAACTTGGCCTTGGCAGGATGGCCACATGCACAGAGTAATCCCTCACTTGTACTCAGGGCTTAAAATGTCTTGACAAAACACATACTATATTTAAAATAGGTGTTCCACAAGGATGTACTCTATAGCACAGTAAGATAAGATACTAAATATCTTGTAATAACCTATCATGGAAGAGAATGTAAAAAAAGAATTGTTGTTCAGTCACCAAGTTGGTCTGATTCTTTGTGACCCTATGGACTGCGGCATGCCAGGCTTCCCTGCCCCTCACCAACTCCTAGAGTTTGCCCAAGTTCATATTCATTGAATCGGTGATACCATCCAACCATCTCATCTTCTGTCATCCCCTCTCCTCCCGCCTTCAATCTTTCCCAGAATCAGGGTCTTTTCCAATGAGTCAGTTCTTCTCATCAGGTGGCCAAAGTATTGGCGTTTCAGTTTTAGCATCAGTCCTTCCAATGTATATTCAGGACTGATTTCCTTTAGGATGGACTAGTTGGATCTCCTTGCAGTCCAAGGGACTCTCAAGAGTCTTCTCCAGCACCACAGTTTGAAAGCATCAGTTCTTTGGCACTCTATCTTCTTTATGGTCCAGTTCTCACATCCGTACATGAATATACATATACATATACATATACATATACATATACATATACATATACATATACATATACATATAACTACATGAATATGTATATATATAACTACATGAATATATATATAACTACATGAATATATATATAACTGAATCACTTTGCTACACACCTGAAATTAGTACACCATTGTAAATCAAATGTATTTCAGTAAAAATTTTTAAAAATAAAATGAAAAATAAAAGAATCTAGAAAAAAATATCTTGACAACAGTATTTTTTATTTGTTAACTTCTCCACTTACCTAAATAAAGGCAGCCCAGAGCTACTTCTAGGCCTATCTTTTCTCCTGTGGGAAGAAAAGCCTGGTGGGTGGGCGCATGGGACAAGCCACAGTGAGCATTTCAGCCAATGGCTGGAATAGCCAGCCCACCTCGGAAGACTGAGGATCAGGTCTCTCGGAAGTGGATTCTTTGTGTCTTTGAGATTCCTTGTAGTGATTTCTGTCTCAGGCTAGGGCAGGAGTTCTGCATCACGGGCAGAAGTCAGTTGTCAGGTATTTCTTATCACAAAGAGCAGTGAAGACCTAGATCCCTCTGCTTTCTGTGACTCATTCTCTATTTCTTTTCTAAAAATGTTATTTATTTATTTGGCTGTGCTGGGTCTTAGTTGAAGCCCACAAGATCTTTGTTGCATCATGTGGAATCTTTACTTGCGTCATGCAAACTCTTAGTTGCAGTGTTTGAGATCTAGTTCCCTGATCAGAGATGGAACCTGGTCCCCCTGCTTTGGGAGTGTGGAGTCTTAACTACTGGACCACCAGGGAAGTCCCTCGTGCTCTATTTCTTCTTTTTTTAAAAATCATTCATTTATTTATTACTTATTTTTGGCTGCGCTGGGTCTCCGTGGCTTTGTGCAGGCTTTTTTTCCCCTCTAGTTGTGGTGAGCAGAGGCTATTCTAGTTAGGGAGTTTGGGATTGGCATGTATACTCTGATGTATTTAAAGTGGATAACCAGCAAGGACCTGGTGTATAGTACAGGAAATTCTGCTCAATATTATGTAACAATCTAAATGGGAAAAGAATTTGAAAAAGAATAAATACATGTATAGGTATAACTGAATCACTCTGTGATACACCTGAAGCTAACACAACATTGTTAATCAGCTATACTCCCATATAAAAGAAAATGTTTTTATAAAAAAAAAGAAAATGTTCCTCTCAGTTGAGACCTGAAGTGTACTCTAAGTGCTAGACTGTAATTATCTTGTTCCCTATCTGCTTTGTTTTCTCTGTACTTATCACAACATAACCACGCCTCACCCTACCCCCACCCAGCTCTCTCCCAGGTATGTCAACATTCTTGTAAAATGATTCATCTGGGAGTTCAGTCAATGTCATCCTCAGGAGGAGCTTTCTCCCAGAGCTGCCGATGCCATATCTAAACTCGAATCTCATACTTCTGAGGCACACGCCTCAGGATCATGGGGTCTCCTTCACAACCACCCTGGACATTTCTTTCACCTCTCCTTTACCTGAGTCCCTTTTCTTGGATCCAAGGTTTTTCTCTTTCTTGGTTTACTCCCTTGGTTTGATCAAGCACGACCTGTAATAGCTTCCTGAGATAGGCTGCATATGAAGTAAACATTTTTAACAACTTGCACGTCTAAAACTATGTTTATTCACATTTGAATATTAGCTGGACTTAGGATTCCATACTAGATATAATTTTCCCTGAAAATTGTGAAAACATGTACTCCTTCTGATTTCCAGCATTGCTATGGAGAAGTTGGAAACCCTTCTAATTCTTGAGCCTTTGTATGAAACTTAATTTTTCTCTCTGAAACTTTTTGTGATCTCTTCGCTATCCCAAATATTTTGAAACTTCATCATTGTGTATGTTGGTGTGGATTTACATTCATTCTTGGTACTGTTGACTTAAATTTGTCCCCTAATTATTTTTTCTAAAAGACTTATGAGAAAATATTCATCTAAAAATGTTTATTATCTTTATACAGAAATGACAAATGGGCTGGGTAAAAAAATTATTGGATTCTTTTTTCTATTTTTGTAATTGTGGTAAAAAAATATCACATTCAATTTTCCATCTGAACCATTTTTAAGTATACAGTTCAATATTGTTATATATATTCACAGTGCTGTGTGACAGATGTGAGATCATTTTCATCTTGTGCCCTTGAAACTCTTCACTAATTAAACATGACTCTCCATCTGTTTTCCTCTAGCCCCTGCAACTGCCTTTCTACTCTCTGTTTGTGTGATTTTAACTGCTTTAGACACTTTCTCTGAATGGAATCATACAGTTTTGTCCTTCTGTGACTGGCTTCTCTTGCTTGGTATAATGTCTTTGAGGTCCATCCACATTGTAGCATATGACAGAATTTCCTCCTTTTTTAAGGCTGCATGCAATCTCAAAGTGAAGAGCTGACTCATTGAAAAAGACCCTGATGCTGGGAAAGATTGAGGGCAGGAGGAGAAGGGGATGACAGACGATGAGATGGTTGGGTGGCATCACTGACTCAGTGGACATGGGTTTGGGTAGACTCTGGCAGTTGGTGATGGACAGGGAGGCCTGGCGTGCTGTGGTTCATGGGGTCGCAAAGAGTCGGACACGACTGAAACGACTGAACTGAACTGAACTAATATTCCATAGTGTACTATTTGCTGTGCTGTATCATTTCATATAAGGTATTTGGGCATCTATGGATTTGGTATCTGCAGGGGCTTCTGCAATCAATCCCCTGATGATTCTGAACGATGACTGTGTATTTTACATTTTTATTTATTCATCTGCCGATGGACATTTGGGTTGCTTTTACCTCTTGGCTATTATGAATAATGCTGCAGTTAACATAGAAATGCAAATATGTCTTTGAGATCCTGCTTTGATTTCTTTGGAAATTTACCCAGAAGTGGAATTGCTGGATCATAATTCTATTTTTAGTGTACTGAGGTGCCTTCACGCTGTTTTCCCCAGTGGCGTCACAATTTTACATTTCCACCAACACTATACAAGGGCTCCAGTTTCTCTGCATCCTCACAAGCATTTGTTATTTTCTGTTCTTTTTATAACGGCCATTCTGATAGCTGTATTGCTCTTTTCCTGAGGTCTTTGTATGAGTTGTTCAGCCCTCATATGATTTGAATTTGTCCTGAATTATCTCCTTATAAGGGCATTTGTCTTTTTATCTGCCTACCCCTCAAAAAATTAACTCTAGGATCAGTATCTGTCCTAGAGTTGATTTTTCTTTGTCATCATTTCAAAGAAAGGATGGTGTGTCTTCAACCCATAGATCCAAACCTTCATTAATTTCTGGAAAGTTGTCTTGAATTATATCTTTAAGTGATTTTTCTGTTTTTTCCCCCCTGTTTTCCTTCTTTGTGTACTTAAGTTATTTGTATTTTCGCCTGCCTTCCATATCTATGCTCTTCTGCCTCATCCTGATTGTTTGCATTTCTTTGTCACTTTGCTCCCTTTTCTTCTCCTGTCACCCGTGACCTTTACCCTGATTTTAGCAGTGCTTATCTCCCTGTTGTTGCTTCCGGTTTGCTTTCACCTCTGGCCCATGCTTACTTGTTTTCCTCCATTTCTCTTTTGAGCTCTGCGAATTCATGTCTCATCCTTTTCAGCTGTCTCAGTGTCTAATATCTGAGCTCAGTAAATTTCTGGAAATCGTGGTGAGATACTTGGGTATGACTTTGCACTGTTCTGTGGCATTTGGTTTTCCCCTGGTGAGTGTTACTCATGCTCCTTTCCTCATTTTACATTTCAGTATCTTTGTGTGTAGACCTATGCTTTTTCCTTTGGGATTACTCCTCTTTGAGTAGGGTGAGGTTTCTTGGATCAGAAAGAGGTTCACGTGGGTTAATGCCATGTTGCAGGCCAGGAAGAAACCTAGTGAGATTTTAGTCTTTGCTTTCCCCGCCGTCCATGGGGTCACACAGAGTCGGACACGACTGAAGTGACTTAGCAGCAGCAGCAGACACTGGGTTTGGGTACTATAGGGCTAGTCAAAGGGCAGAGACTCTCTTTTTGCACCTCACGGGGGACACTTTCCTGCAAAAACCAGGCCAACAGAGCTTCCCCTGCCATCACCCATCAACATCTTGACAAGAACAAGAAAGGACTGGGGAGGGGTGGGTAGCAGAGAGGGAAGAAGGAAAAACAAGAGGAGGAGAAGGGGAAGCAGGGAGGGCAAGGGAGAGAGAGCACATCCCAGTCACTTGGCATCTCTTGGTTGAAGGGACAGCCCCCAGGGAGGTAAATCTTGAGCAGGAAGTGGAAGGTGGAACATGGATCTGACCTCTCTGCCCTCTAGGGTGACCACGTGTGGCTGAACCCCACCCCTGCTGACAAGACCAGGGTGGCCATTGGGGGTATCATCAAAGAAACCAAGCCTGGCAAAATTTTGGTTGAAGATGATGAGGGCAAGGTGAGTATGGCTATACATTCCTCAGAGGCTCAGCCTTCTCAGCTCCCGTCCAGAACCCTGAGCCCCCTCCCTTCTCTGGTGCTGCTCCCAACACCAGGGATTCTAGAGCCCAAGTCTGGGAACCACGTGGCAGGATAGACCACAGGGGAGTCCTGTGACGGCGGGCATTGTGTGTCTGTCTAGGGAACTGTTTCTATAGGGAAGAAGCAGGGAGCAGGTTGGAAGACGGAAAATTAGGACAATTAGGGGAGCAGGAAAGAGTGAAGTGGGAAAAGGGTGGGGGCAGAGAGGGGGAAGGGCCAGAAACTTGTTTTCAAAGTAATGCAAGGTGAGCAGGAAGGACAGGAGAAGTGAGGGAGAGAAAGGTGCATGAGAAAGATGCCTGGATGGGGGCCCCCAAGCACATGAGGAGGAGAAGGAGACCCATCTCACATGAGCAACGCAGCCCAGATGATAGAGTAGGAAGCTCAGGGTGACCTGTTGGGGAACCAGCTTGGTCACCTGGCAAGCTGGGGAGGAGCAGGGGAGGGACAGAGGGGAAGGACTTGCAGACTGGGGCCTCCAGCTGGTCACTGAGGTCCTCCCTGGGCAGCCCTCTTTGCTGAGAATCTGCAAAGTGAAGCATGTAGAGACTTGGCCTCCGAGGAGAAAATTCTAGAGTGTGACCTGTGAACCCTATAGTATGTAAGTCAGTCAAATATTAACAATAATGTCTCCTATTTGCAAAATGACATAACATCATTTATATTAAAAACACTTTCTTGCACACTTTTATCCCAGCCATCTGTGAGACCCCAGCTGCAAGCTGCCCCGATCCCAATTGTAGCCATATCTAACTCCCGGCTCTACACTCCTCTGACCCTGGTCTGAACTTCACCCCTAGCCCCAGTACACACTGACCCCTGGCCCTAGACACGTGCTGACTCCAGCCTCAGCTTGACTCGATCCTTTGACCTTCACCGCAGACCAGCCCTGGCCAGGTGCGGGCCACCAGGTCAGCCAGTCCATTGAGGACATGGAGGAGAGTTTGGCCCTGGCAGAGGTCACCTCTCAGGAGAGCCTGTGCCCTTTGTTGCAGGAACACTGGATCCAAGCAGAGGACCTTGGCACTCTCAGCTCCATGCACCCCAATTCAGCTCAGGGCGTGGATGACATGATCCGCCTGGGGGACCTGAATGAGGCAGGCATGGTGCACAACCTCCTGATCCGCTACCAGCAGCACAAGATCTACGTGAGTCTCCCTTGGCCATGTGTGCCCCCACGGCATGCTTGGGCCACACATGCTGCGCTGGCTGGGGAAGCAAACCGTGCCCCAGGCACACCTGGCTTAGTCCCTGAGCCCCACACCCTTACGGTGTGAGGATGCTCATCAATCCCTGCTCCCCAATCCGAAATAAGCAGGGGCATAAAGGCTTCAAGGTTGCAGAAAGCTGACCTGCATGTGCCAGCACAGTGCACAGGATGCAGTATACAGATTAAGTGCTGCCTCTCTCCTGCATCCGTGGCTGAGGAAGAGGCCTGCTCTGATGGCCAAGGGGATCAGAGGCTGTGGGAGAGTAGTTTTCTGCCTGGTTTCTTTCCGGTTACGTGGCAGAGCCAGGGTCACCAAGCAGAAGAGCCCTGCCCTTCTATGAAGTGATGACCAGGAGGGTCGTGTAGGTAGATGCAGGTGCTTCTCCCAAGGCCTTGTGATGGATGCAAAGCTAGCATCCCTGCTCCAATGCAGACTTACCAGGTGAGGTGGTATTCCAAAACTGACACCAGCCTTGCCGTGAGTGGGTGTGACCCAGGGGTGTCACCACCTGCCTGGGCCTCTCACAGGGAGAGGCGGCTCACTGACCTCTGACCAGCCCTGATCATGGGATGCTCAGAGCAGGGGCCTCTGAATAGAGGGCAGGGTGGGAGAGGAGGAGAGAGGCCTTGGAGGGCAGGGACCAGGCACTCAGAGTTCATACTGGCTGAGTGTGCCTCGGCTCCTGGGACTAATAACAGCAATAAATTAAGTTGAATTGCAGCTTATCCTTTACCGAAGAGCTTACGCTTGCATTCTTTTATCTGGTTGTCATAGTCCTGAGTCCTCTCCTTCCCTAAAATGAAAACGAAGGCACTGTACACGACTATTGAGATGACTGTCCCCATCCCAATCCAGAGGGGCTGGCAGGCCCAATGGAGGCTCCACGTGGGCAAGTGACCCTGAACTAAGGTCCAGGAGGACTCTGAGGGCTCCGATGGTGGCCCAGCCTCACTGAGGCCCCTGTGGGAGGCAGGTGAAGACTTGCTTCATACATTCAGTCTAGTTTCATTGAGCCTCTTCTAAATCCCAGACAGAGCGCTAAACATTAACCACAGTGTTAATGTTAGTGCTAAACATAAACCACCTCATTTAATGTTCCTGTGAAGGCATCCTCACCCAGGAGCTCTTGTTCTTGGTGAGCATCCTTTCCAGGGGAAGGATCTGAGCTGCCAGGAGTGTCATCTCTCAGCCCAGAATCAGTCCCCGCCTCCCTGCCAGAGTCAGCCATGCCTGGTGCCCTTGCAGCTGCTGCTAAGTCGCTTCAGTCGTGTCCGACTCTGTGTGACCCCATAGACGGCACCCCACCAGGCTCCCCCGTCCCTGGGATTCTTCAGGCAAGAACACGGGAGTGGGTTGCCATTTCCTTCTCCAATGCATGAAAGTGAAAAGTGAAAGTGAAGTCGCTCGTCGTGTCAGACTCTTAGGGACCCCATGGACTGCCGCCCACCAGGCTCCTCTGCCCATGGGATTTTCCAGGCAAGAGTACTGGAGTGGGGTGCCATCGTGACATCCAAAGTCAGCACCGATCCTCAGATTAGGGGCCACTAACCACCTCCTCCCTTCCCCAGACATACACAGGCTCCATCCTGGTGGCGGTGAACCCGTTCCAGGTGCTGCCCCTCTACACCGTGGAGCAGGTCCAGCTGTACTACAGGCACCATGTGGGCGAGCTGCCGCCGCATATCTTTGCCATTGCCAACAGCTGCTACTTCAACATGAAGAAGAACAAGAGGGACCAGTGTTGCATTATCAGGTGAGGTTCTGGGTGGGCCACCCACCATTTCTGAGCATCTCGTAAAGAAGGGAGCGTCTCCTCTCCCAAAACCTCTCCAGACCAGCATGCGACTTAGAGACCCCCAATCAATGAGCTCCCCCTGCGTCTGGCGCCTGCAGCTCCTCCACCCTGAAAGGTCCCTCCGAGGTGTCCTCCTTCAGAACCTACTCTTCTCCTATCATCAGGGCCTGAATAGCCCCAGCCTTCTGTGAATGTTTCCTGAGACAAGAAAGGAAGAATGGGGATGGGTTGGTTTAGAAATGGGACCCAGGATAGGCACTTGGGGTGCAAGGATCAAACAGGTGAGATCCCTGAAAAACAACCTCAGGAGGACTTCCCTGGTTGTCCAGTGGTTAAGACCCCCTGCTTCTAATGCAGGGGGCTCGGATCCAACTGCTGATTGGGGAACTAAGATCTCATATGCTGCTACCAAAAATAAAAAACAAAAATGGAACAACTTTAGGCAGATCTCAGAGAGGATGGCTCTCAGGCTGCTGGACCCAGAAGGGATGTGTCCCTCTCCAGTCCAGACACTGATCCTGACTCAGAGAGAGACTCACTGCCTGGCCTGGCTTCTCTGCCTCCTGCCCTCCCAGCACTCATGGAAGGGAGGCTGAGCTGGAAAGGAAGGGGGAGAGGGAATTTGGCTTCAGGGCCCCTTGCTTGGGGCTCTAGTAAAGTCATCTCTTCATTCATTCATTTATTCATTCAAGATTCTGCTGTGCTCCAGTTGTGTGTCCTTCTCTGTCCTAAAATGGCTAGACAGCAGCCAAGGAAAGGGACTAAAATCCCTGCCTCATGGAGCTTACATTCTAGAAGGGGAGACAGGCAATAAATAGACAAATTGTTTTGGCAGATAATAAGAACTTTGAAGAAAAACACTGCAGGGAAAGAGGAAAGAGAGCGATGGGGTCACTGCCCTAGGTGGAAGGGCAGATTGGGTTGGCCTCTCTGAGGAGGGGCCATTGGAGCAGAGATTAGAATGAGGTCCTACAGTGTAGGTTATCCTGTTTCATGTTCTCAGCAACTCTCTCAAGTAGGTACTCCTATTCCCGGTTTACTGTTGGGGAGACCTCCCACCAGAGAGGTGGATATTCTTTCCTAGTGACACACAGCTGTCAAGCAGGAGCAGCAAACCCAGAGCTCTGGAACAGAAGATGGAGAGGTGGCTGGCCAGGAAGCGTCACCCCCCAGACAGCAGTGCCTGCAGAAGAGCCCAGGGCACCTGGGACGTGGGCGAGGCCCTGAGTCTTCCACCCTCAGAGCCACCTCCCCACGCAGGGGCATCATGTGAAGTGTCACTGCTTATGTCACACACACCTTCAGAGAAGACGAACATTTGGATCAAAACTTTTTAAAAACTTAATACTTTCAGATGAAACCTTGTTTGTCCGGAATTTGCTTCAGTGTAGTACAAGAGGGATGTCCCTGGCAGTCCTGGGGTTTAGAATTTGTGCTCTCAGTGCAGGGGCTGCAGGTGTAATTTCTGCTCGAGGAACTAGCATCCTGCACAATGTAGGGGGAAAATCTGTACAGAATGGGATCAAAATTGGTCAGGAGTTGCAGCTGGGAATGGGACGCTAGGAGTTCATTAAGAAGACTGTAAGGTGCAGGAGCCCCTTGGGGGGGCATTTCACAATCTGCATTGTGAAAATGCAGATTTGGCTGAGTAGAGCAAGGGAGCCTTGAAGTTTGCATTTCCAACTAGGCAGCAGGCGGTGCTGGCATATAGGCCATACTTTTATTAGCAGCATACTGCAGCATTCTGCCTTCATTTGTAATGTTTGACGATTTCTATAATTTAAAAAAGTTCATAAAAGCAACATTTCTCCCTTTATAATAATAATAGTGTTAATTACTGCAACCCTGAGTGTATGCTATGTGCCAGACATAAGTATAGTTTTCAATTTAAACACTCTAAGAAATTTTTATCTTTATACTGATTAATTATTTTATTGTTAAGGTTTAAAGCATGTAGTTTTATTTTGGTTTCCTCTTTAATTCATTATATTTTAGAAGAGCGCCTGTAATTTCTAAATATAAAAATACTTCCACCTTTTAACTCAATTTCTAATTTAATCATAGTATGATTAATATGTTCTATATGTTATTGACTCTGAAATACATTGACTTCTTTTACAGCCCTATTACTTGGTCAAATGTATGACTATTTTATGTGAGTTTCAAGACATTTATATGTTCTCTGTTAGTTCAAGAGTCTATAAATAATTATTAGTTTAAGTTTATTAGTGCTTTTTATATGTTTTAGATTTCTGATAAAAAATGTTTTAAAACCTCCTTTTAGTTTCCAAAGTTGGCTTTGTGTATTCGGAGGCTGTGTTATTAGGTGCATACCAATTTGTGATATTGATATTCTGGGAATGGTTTCTTTTATTATGTAATGCCCTATTTTTTCTATGAATGCTTTTTTTCCTTGTTATATTTTGTAGTAGTATTTTGGCTATTTTTGGATTATTTGTTTTTTCCCCAAACTCTGTGTGAGCACAGTGTGTGTTTTGGCTATTTTTTCTGATTACTATTTTATGGCATATATTAATGCTTTTTTTCTTCCAGTTTTATTGAGATATAATTGACATACAGTTAATTATAAGTTAAGTTTTGGCATACAGTTAATTATAAGTTAAGTTTAAGGTGTATAGCATAATTAATTGACATACATCATGGAATGATTATCACAAGAAGTTTAGTGAGCATCCATCATCTCTTATAGATACAAAATTGAAGAAACAGAAAAAAATGTTTTTCCTTGTGATAAAAATTCAGGATTTACTCTCTTAACAACTTTCATATGTGATGTACAGCAGTGCTAACTACATTTATCATGTTGTGCTTTGCATGAGTATTCTGTGTTGTAGAGTATTTTGTGTTGTAGAGTATTTTGTGTTGTAGAATATTTTGTGTTGTATGTTTTCCCTTTCACTACTTTATATTGTGCGACTCCCTTCTGGCCTGCAGACTCTCTGCTGAAAAAGTCAGCTGATAGCCTTTTGGGAGTTCCCTTGTATGTCGCTTACCGTTTTTATCTTACTGCTTTTAATATTTTCTCTTTGTCTTTAATTTTTGCCGCTTTAACCACAATTTGTCTTGGTTGGGTCCTCATTGGTTGATCTTGATTGGGACTCTGCTTCTGTACTTGGATGTCTGTTTCCTTTCCCAGGTTGGGGAAAGTTTTAGCTATTATGCCTTCGAATATGTCCTATGCCCCCTTTCTCTCCCTCTTCTCCTTCTGGGACCCCTATAAAGTGAACGTTAGTATTCTTGATATTGTTCCAGAAGTCTCTTAACCTGTCCTCGTTTCTTTTCATTCTTTTTTTCTGTTGCACATCAGTGAATTTCACTGCAGTTTCAGCTTGCTCATGCATTTCTATGTATCATCTGATCTACTGCTGTTTCCTTCTCTTGTATTTTTCAATTTGGTTATTGTATTCCTCAGATCTGTTTGGTTCTTCTTTATATGCTCTAACTCTCTGTTAAACTTCTTACTGTGTTCATGCATTTTTTCTGAGTTCTTTGAGCATCTTTACAATCATAACCTTGAGCTCGGTCTCAGGCAGATTATTTGTCCCCACTTTACTTGGCTCCTCTGGAATTTTTTCTTGTTCTTCTGTTTGGAACACATTCCTCTGCTGCCTCCTTTTGCCTAATTTGATGTTTTTATTTCTATGTATCTGTTAGGTTGGTTACAATTCCTGACTTTGGAGAAGAGGCCTTTTATAGGAGACAGCACACTACCCTCTGATCACCAGAGCTCTATGCTCTGGCGGTACCCTCTATGTGAGCAGCTTGGGTCATCCACTGTGGTGGGCTGCCTGCCGAAGGTGGTCTAATAGGTGTGACTGGCCCCTGGTCCAGTTTGTTGCCAGGCCCCGCCTCATATGAAGGCTACTGACAGCTGGTGAGGCCTTGTCACAAGGCTGCAGGCTACAGGACCCTGAGGGGTCTTGGGACTAGTGGTGAGCAGGGCAGGGTTCTGGAATGGGTGGTGGCAGGCCCGGGAATCCCAGACCCAGTGTTGGCCCACAGATGGGCGGGGCCGGCTCCTGACATGGCTCGCTGCAGGGTCTGGCATGTCCCAAATCTAGCTTTGGCCTGTTGACAAGTAGGGCTGTGCCTTGGGGTGTCCTGGCGCAAGTGCTGGCTCACAGTGGGCAGATCTGGGCTTCCAAGCTGTCTCAGCGCTGGTGTCAACCTGCTGGTAGGCAGGGTCCAGGGGTTTTCAAGGTTGGTGTTGGCCTGATTGTGGGTGGGGACTGGAGTCCAGAGGCTTCTGAGGGTAGTGCCAGCTCACTGGTGGGTGAGGCTGTATTCTGGGTCCTCTAGTGGACCGAGCCAGGTCCTGTCCAGCGGTGTGCTCTGGGGGCCTTAAGGCAGCAGGCCTGCTATGTGTGGAGCTGTGCCTGGCCCTGCTCATTGCTTGGCATGTGGTGTCCTAGTACTGGTACCAACAGGCTGGTGGCCAGGGCTGAATCCAGGCTGAATAAGCTAGAGGGGGGATTCCACCCTGGCACTCGCGAGCACCGGGGGCCGTGTGCTCAACAAGCTCCACAAAAAGGCTGCCCCAGTGTCTGTGTCCCAGGGCGAGCTGCAGTTGCCTCCTGTCTCCAGGAGACTCACTAGGATCAGCTGGCAGGTCTGACCTAGGCTCCTTTCAAATCCCTGCTTCTGCCCTGGGTCCTGGGGCACGTGAGATTTTATGTGCACTATTTACAAGTGGACACTCCATTTCCCACAGCCCTCTGGTTGTCCTGAAAGTAGGCCCCACTGCCCTCAAAGCTTCCTCACTCCTTGGGGAGAACCTGTGTGGTTGTTCTTCTCGCATCTGTGGGTCACCTACCGGGGGTATGTGTCTCGACTTTACTGCATCTCTGCCCCTCCTCCGACTGTCTCCTTGTGGGTCCTTCTTTTTTGCTGTTGTTTTTATTTGTTTGTTGATATATTTTAGCTGTGAATTAAATATATTTTATATAAACATAATGCCATTTAACATTTAGTCCTGAGACAATGAAGTAAACGTCTTTTGTTTGCTTTTTTCCGTTGTTGTTGTTTTTGGTTTTTTAACTTTCTTGGAGTATAGTTGACTTACAAAGTTGTGTTAGTTTCAGGTATACAGCAAAGTAATTCATATATATATCTCTCCATTCTTTTTCAGATTCTTTTCTCATATAGGTTATCATAGAATACTGAGTAGAGTTCCCTGTGCTATGGTTCTTTCTTTACGTATTATTTACACATTTCTTTTCTGTTAGTCTTCCAGTTTTTGTCATCAATAATTTCTCTGTAAATAGCTGTAACTTTGATGTGCCCATGGGAGGAGGTGGGCTCTGGGTCTTTATACATCACCATCTTGGCTAGTCCATGGCCATAAGTAATTTTTAAAACTGTTTTTCATATTTCGCTATTATTAAATTAATATATATTCACCATGAAAATTTCCAAAATTTTCAGAAAAATAAATATTCTCAGAAAACAAATTGCTAGACATTTCTGGAAGAGAAGTCTTCCTCCACTCTCTTGGATCAGTTCAGTTCAGTTCAGTTGCTCAGTCGTGTCCGACTCTTTGTGACCCCATGAACCGTAGCATGCCAGGCCTCTCTGTCCATCATCAACTCCTGGAGCCCACCCAAACCCATGTCCATCGAGTCGGTGATGCCTTCCAACCATCTCATCCTCTGTCATCCCCTTCTCCTCCTGCCCTCAGTCTTTCCCAGCATCAGGGTCTTTTCAAATGAGTCAGCTCTTCACATTACATGGCCAAAGTATTGGAGTTGCAGCTTCAACATCAGACCTTCCAATGAACACCTAGGACTGATCTCCTTCAGAATGGACTGGTTGGATCTCCTTGCAGTCCAAGGGACTCTCAAGAGTCTTCTCCAACACCACAGTTCAAAAGCATCAATTCTTCGGTGCTCAGCCTTCTTTAGAGTCCAACTCTCACATCCATACATGACCACTGGAAAAATCATAGCTTGACAAGACGGACCTTTGTTGGCAAAGTAATGTCTCTGCTTTTGAATATGCTGTGTAGGTTGGTCATAACTTTCCTTCCAAGGAACAAGTGTCTTTTAATTTCATGGCTGCAATCTCCATCTGCAGCTCTCTTGGATAAATTTTACTTAACAGTGCCTACATTTATCACTTCACTTAACTAGTAAGCATTGCTCATGTTGCTGCTCTGTGCAGACCTGGATTAAGTGGCTGCACTATATTCTCTGACTAGATGGACCATAATTTCCCACATTTATGTTACTTCCAATGTTCCACAATTGCAATGACAAAAAATAATGCTTTATAGAGCAGGAAGTATTTGTGGAGAAAGCTTTTTCTGATTTTAAGATTCTTTCTTTAGACTAAGTGAAAGTGAAAGTGAAGTCCCTCGGTTGTGTCTGACTCTTAGTGACCCCATGGACTGCAGGACTCCTCCGTCCATGGGATTTTCCAGGCAAGAGTCCTGGAGAGGGTTGCCATTGCCTTCTCCACCTGTAATTTCTCTTTTGTGAGGGGCCATTGCTCTGTCCAAATAGGCTCGTCATTCTTCCAAGTTATTTTAATAATTGTATTGTTTGTTAAATGAGCAGTGGCCCCCAGGAAAAATGTGGAATGTATATCTGAGCTTGCCATATCTTATATCTTTTTATTAAAAGCGTATATCTTACTTTTCCTTAGCAACTATGAAGTGTCTTTTATATTAGCATTTTATAGATTGGTGAATATATTTATTATGTCATGCTGCTGCTGCTGCTAAGTTGCTTCAGTCGTATCCAACTCTGTGTGACCCCATAGACGGCAGCCCACCAGGCTCCCCCGTCCCTGGGATTCTCCAGGCAAAAATACTGGAGTGGGTTGCTATTTCCTTCTCCAATGCATGAAAGTGAAAAGTGAAAGTGAAGTCGCTCAGTCATGCCCAACTCTTAGCGACCCCATGGACTGCAGGGCTCCTCCGTCCATGGGATTTTCCAGGCAAGAGTCCTGGAGTGGGGTGCCATTGCCTTCTCCTATTATATCATATTATAATATATATATTTATTATATATATCAATATATTATACATTATATAATATACTTATTAATAGTTTAAAATATCTTTAGTTTTCCTGTAAGAAAAACTTTTTGTAAGAGGAAGTTAATGTTTAGTAATTAATGTTTTAAAATCTTATTTTATTTGGAAATGACCTAGTTATTTAATAAACTTTTATTATTTAGTTTAGTACAACTCTAGAAATTTAAGTTATCCCAATCCTAAGAGATTATTTTAGATTATAAAAATAGATTATTCTACTAAAAATACAATTATTTTTTAAAGGATGCTTTACATGTGGAAATAAGAACCATTTAAAAAGGGACTGCCCTAAGAAAGCTAAAAAAAAAAGAAAAAAGGAAAAAATAAAAATAAAAAACCTCCAAAAATCTGCCCTCGCTGCCATAGAGAAATACATTGAGCCAAAGATTGTAAGTCTAAATTTGACACTGAAGGAAAACCTATTCCAGGAAACTCCAAGCAGGGGACCCCCCAGTTCCCTTCAGCAAAAACCTGGGGCAAATTCCATCTTTTACCTGAAACCCTCAACATCTGGCAGTGCTGCCCTCGATATACTAGCTTTGTTTTTAGATAATATGAAGTTAATGAGCACTATTTAAATTCAAACTCACGTGAACTAAAAAAAAAAAAAAATTCAGTATTAAATATAATGTTTATTTAAATATAAATATAATTGTTTGCTAATCTAATTAAGATGTCTTAAGTCATCAACATTATATAATACTTTTATTATGCCTAGGTTTAAGGTAAACTAAATTTGTCAACAAAAAGGTAACTCTTTAGACTAAAGGCGACATCATTCTGAAGGGGCTTGCAACTATGCCAGATTACTTTCCTGAAGGACTGACGCCATTTCCCTTTTGTCCAGCATGACCTTGCTGCTCATGGAGACAAGGTTACATCGGGGCGTGGCATCGCCCAGTCTCATTCATTCATCTAGGTGACTAAACATTGAGCCGTGACCCTGGGATGAAGCAGATATGAGCAGGACTGTGCAGTTGAGCAGAGAAGGAAAGATGAACACACCAATAACTAGCACAAAGTTAGCAGGGGATGTCAGGGCGGACGCAGTGCGATTTCTGCACAGGGAGAGAGCATCTTTGTTCAGAAAGTGGACCTGTGGTGGGTTTGCAGGAGAGTCAAGAGATGTTGAAAAATAGTTGTTTCATTGACTGACGTACCTGTACGCCTCTTTGCAGTGGCGAGTCTGGGGCAGGGAAAACAGAGACCACCAAGCTCATCCTGCAGTTCCTGGCCACCATCAGCGGCCAGCATTCGTGGATTGAGCAGCAGGTCCTGGAAGCCAACCCCATCCTGGAAGGTAAGCAGTCACCCACCAGACCAGCCTCCTTCCCAGGCTCTGCAGGCTGGTACCTTCCTGCCAGGTGGTGCTCGTGGGGAAGAAGGAGAGGGTGAGCCATAAACTTTCAGCAACTTCTCAGGATTCGCCAGGACATGAAAGACAAGGATGGGGTGGATGGTAGTGTGGCTGCCAGGAAGCACAGAAAAGAAAGACTGACAACCTTATTAGCTTTCACAGGTGTGTTTTCCACACACGGGATCTTAAGCATTCCTTTAAAAAAGAATCCAAGATAAAATCAATTTGGGAGATTCTGGGAATGGATTATTGATACACAGAAGGATCCCAAATGTATTATGCTAATAAAAGTAGCCAGACCCTCTATTTTTTTTCATTTACCCATACAAGTGAGGATGTGTGCACAAAAAGATCTTTCTTTATGCAGTCGCATCATCAAACAGCTCTATGGAATGCACTTCAGATCATACTGCAACCCAAATGCCATCTGGTCTAACCTCCTATCCACGCCCTGGCTTGTACCAGCCCTTGTCACTCTCCTTGCAAGCCGGCCCTCTCTAGCCCAGTCTCTACCCTGCAGCCTGAGCAATCTTTCTCAAATGCACCCAAACTCCCTCCGGAGGCTTCCTGCTTCCCTCATTGCCCCTGGGGCTAATTCTGAACTTCTTAGCTTCACGTTGAAGGTTCTTTGCTACTTGGCCCCACCTGGGAATGGTTCCATCCATCGTCCTCTGCTTTTCTCCTGTATCCTGTGGTCCAGCCGAATTTCCCTTCCTGAAGCACACTTCATGCTTTCTGACCTCCTAACCTTTAGCTGCCCTTTGACTTCCTCTTAGCAAACCCTTGGCCGCCACCACTGTCTGGTGTGAGCCTACCCATCCTTCAATTCTGGGCTTAGCTACCTCCTCTGAGAAACCTTCCCAGAAGATCTCACTAAAAGTAAAATTTCTATTCTCTGCTCCCATCGTGGGCATCATCCTCTGGCCCTTAGCCTTTGGAAACGCCAAGACAATCCGAAACGACAACTCAAGCCGCTTCGGGAAGTACATTGACATCTACTTCAACGCCAGTGGGGTGATCGAGGGGGCGCGCATCGAGCAGTTTCTCCTGGAGAAATCCCGGGTCTGCCGGCAGGTAAGGCCTCTGCCCACTACCCTGGTCCTGGGGAACCTCCCCTTGCCCCAGGATAGGAGTCCGGGGATTGGGGAGGCTTCCAAGAGAGTTCCTTTCCATCACTCTCATACCTCTCTCCCTCCTCCTGGGACTCCCACAGGCCTTGTCTCACTGCCATTGAACCCTGGCCTGAGATGGGCCAGGGACCCCTAGAATTGGGTAATGATGGTTCTTTCCCAATATTCAAGGAAATGATAGGATTTTCTGTTTTGAAATTTCCTTCTATACAATTGCCTTCATTATTTGGTGCTTACTACTCCTCACCTCTATTAGAATTAATTCTGAGGCCAGGTAAGTCCTCATCTGGGGGTGGGTGTGTCTTCAGATGTATAGGGGGCCCTGTCAGAAGGACCTAGATGACACCGTCCAAAAGACCGCTGGCCAGGAAATGAGGTGGCGTATGGTCTGTGTCGTCACATGGGCCTCGTACTCACATGGGCCCACATTTGGTTTAATGCTCTGTTGTCACCATCTTGAAATTCTTAATAACTTTTTAGAGAGACTCTCCATGTTTTCATTTTGCACTGTGCCCCACAGATCAAGTAGACAGTCCTGGCTGACAAAGACCCCAAAGTATGACAGCCACATCAGCAGAGTTAACACAGCCTTGTTGGGGGTAGGATACTCCTCTCATGTAATGGTATAACCCCTAAAGCGTGTGTATGCATGCTCATGAGGTTTCAGAATGGGGCCATGCCACTGAAGGGGCTGGAGATGTGTATGAGGACAGTCAGACACCTGGACACTGTGGCAAGCTGAAGAAGGAAGCTCACCTTTAGTGACCCCTGCCTGATGCCAGGGGTTTCCCCTGTGTTATCTCATTAGATCTTCACAACAACCACGGAGACAGGTCTCTTTGTCCCCATTGCATAGATGAGGAAACCGAGTCCAGGGTAACTTATCTAGGTCTCAGAACTAGTAGAAGGTAGAATCTCTCTGACTCCAAAGTTTGCCCTTTCCAGAAGCTTATAGTTCTTCACATAGTGGTTGGTGAATTCATGGAACTTGGTCCTCATAGAGGCATCCCAGAATGAACAGGAGACTTCTAAAGCAGATCAGAGACAAGTCCTGTCCATGATAAGATTAAAAATTTTGTGGGGATGGGGGGTGGTGGAGGGACTCCCCTTGAGGTCCAAAGGTTGGGACTTCATCTTCCAATACAGGGCATGCAGGTTTGATTCCTGGTCAGAGTGCTTAGATTTCACATGCCTCGGGGCCAGAAAATGTATAACAGAAGCAATATTGTAACAAATTCAATACTTTTAAAACGGTCCACGTCAAAAAAATTTTTTTGGTGTGTAAGTGGGATCGCAGAGGTGGACACGACCAATGGAGCAGGCATGCACGCACTCTCAGTAAACGTTTAGTGATGTGTAGAAAGGACGTCCAATGGTTCTGAGGAAGAAGAGGAGGTCGTCTGAGGAGTGGGAAGGCGGGGGGAAGAGAAACTCCCCCTTTAACACTCTATACTTGGAACTGCCTGAATTTCACAACAGATGTGCTCATAAATAATGTTTAAAAATGCAGAAGACCCAGCTAGGTAAACCTGTGGAAGTCAGGTCCCTGGGGGTCACGAGGTGATAGGAAAGCTTTGTTGTTTTTATTGTTGCTCAGTTGCTAAGTCGACCCCACGAGGCTCCTCTGTCCATGGGATTTCCCCGGCAAGAATACTGAGTGGGTTGCCATTTCCTTCTCTGGGGGATCTTCCTGGAGGATCAAATCTGTGTCTCCCACATCTCTTGCATTAGCAGATAGATTCTTTGCCACTGAGCCACCAGGAAAGGCTTTCCCTAGACTGTAGAGTTGGGAATTCTGAGTCAGAGAGCCTGGATCTGAATCCTGACACCTTGCTTTGCCTGTGACTCTGGATTGCGGGGGCAGTCAGGCTGCAGGGAAGTGCCAGGGAGTGACTTTCTGCACGGAGCTGTCAGGATGAACTGGCCTTGGGTGAGGACAGCAACTGAGCGTGCTCATCCCTTGGGTCAATGCCAGAGCCCTACTGGCTGGGGAGCAAGAAACTGGGACGGGGCTGGAGCCAGGAGACAGTCCTGAGGACCCAGAGCCTCAGGGAAGCTGCTGACAAGCTCCTGAACTCCCTGCCTGCCAGGCCCCGGAGGAGCGGAACTACCACATCTTCTACTGCATGCTCCTGGGGATGAGCGCCGAGGAGAAGAAGCTGCTGTGCCTGGGGACGCCCTCGGAGTACCACTACCTCACCATGGTGAGGCGCCTGCCCCCTCCCCGACCCTCCTCCCCTTCCCACCTCTCCCTGCCCTGCCTCTTACAATGAGGAAGAAGTAAGAAGGGCCAGTTCTTGCTCAGCGTTGGTTTACAGCCTCATAAAAGCCCAGACTCCGGGTAGGCCCCTGGGCGGGGACTGGGGGCTCCCTTTCCCCTTCTCCACCCCTCCCTTCTGTGTTTGACATCCACGTTACAACCACCAGAGGATTACTCTTGACCATCAGAGCCCTACCCTTGTCCATGTGCTTCCTTGTTTTCTGCAGAGCCTACAGTCCTGCCCCACAAGCCTCACCTTCCTTTGGTTCCTAATGGACAGAAGGCTCCTGGCCACCCTATAGCCCCTGCCTCATTTCATCCCAGTCACCGTCCTCCTGGGTGCCCCTAGAACTTGAACTCCAGGAGAGCAGAGGCCTTGCTCAGTTGTGTCCCCATGCCTGGAACATTGTCACACAAGCAGTCTCACAAGTTGGGCTTGCATTGTTGACAAGAAAATGAATGAGATCCACCTCTTGACGTTCTCTCCTGCCTCACCCCTGTCTCCTCTGTCTCTGCCTGAGGACTTTATCATCTCTTGCCTAGACCATGGTGCTACTTTCCTACTGGGTGCCCCCTCTCCCCAGACTTCAGCCCCAATCTATCATCCACCCCCCAGATCTCCCATACAGGGCGCCTGGCAGACCATATTCCTGGTCACAGCTCTTTGGAAGTTCCTTGTGGCTCCTTGGCAAGGTTTCCAAGTCCCTCCAGATCCCACCATCTGCCAATCTCTCCTCCTCCACATGACCCCAGCCTCTTTGCAACCTTCCTGCCTCCCATCTCACAGCCTAACTCAAGCTGTTATCTGCCAAAACCCTCTCTCCCTGTGCTACTATAAAGCTCAACCTGTGGAACCAGCTCAGGTGCCTCCTCCAGGAAGCCTTTCCCCAGTTCCCAGGAGGGCTGGCCAAGCCCCCTTTTGTCTCAGCGTCTGTAAAAGCCTATGACATAATCTTTCTGCCTCCTCTCCTGGATGCAACAGCATGCAGAACAGGGCCCGCTCTCTCCATTAATGAATTCCCAGTAAGTACCCCAGGGTCTGACACACAGTGAGCCTTAGAAGGTGTTTGTTAAAGGAATTAACCCAAGGTATTCCCCCGAGAGACTGAGGCAGGCATTACCATGGATGGTTGACAAGCAGAGGCTCAGAGAAACTGAGTGACTTAGCTATGGCCACACAGCTATCAAGCTACTATAGAATTCTGGGTCTATATCACCATAATTCTGCCTTTGGAAATACCTTTGTGTATTTTATGAGTGTGGTCCTCCAGGTGGTCCCATGGGACCCACCCAGAGCCAGTGAAGTATCACTTACCAGGGGCCTTTGGCTGAGTCCCTGATACATCCCTGCCTTGCTGGCCCTACAGTGGAGAAGGCCCCCCAAAGCTGATGTGTTCAATCTTTCAGGGGAACTGTACTTCCTGTGAGGGGCGCAATGATGCCAAGGACTATGCCCACGTCCGCTCGGCCATGAAGATACTCATGTTCTCTGACTCGGAGAACTGGGACCTCAGCAAGCTGCTGGCCACTATTCTCCACCTGGGGAATGTGGAGTTCATGGGTAATGCTGCTTCCACCCAAAGTACACCCCCTGGGGAGGAAAAATGGGGATGAGAGGAGGAAGAAATCCCTGTGGGTTCTCATCCAAAGGGCCCATCAAAGTCACAACGTGCTGGCAAAGTGCATTAGGAATTTTAGCTGTAATTTTGGGGGTCTTGTGGAGTTAGGGGGAAGATGCCAAAGCTTAGGGCCCTCCAAAGGTGAGGGTATTGATCAATCATCCCTAACTTTTGGCTGGAAACCCAAAGAGTAAACAACTTGGAGTAAGCAAAGCCATGCATGAACTTGCAAGCTGCAAAGTATAAAAAAGTGACATTACAGATTTTAAAGTGAACCACATCAAAATTCTAAAGTTAAAAATGTTAAAACCAAAATGAACTCTATGGATGAGTTTAACCACCAGTTTTATAATGTGAAAAAGGAGAAAAGGTCAGAAAAAAACTGTGTGTACAGCACAGAAAGACAAAAAAGATGGAAAATATAAAAGAGAAAATAGGAGACCTAGAAGATACAATGAGAAGATAAAGTATACATTTAATTAGAGTTCTAAAGGGAAAGAGAAACTGTGTGTGCAGCATGGAAAGGCAAGAAAGATGGAAAATGGGAACTTGCTTAGTGGCCCAGTGGCTAAGACTCCATGTTACCAATCCAGAGTTTCCAGGTTCGATCCTGGGTCAGAGAACTAGGTCTCACATGGCAACTAGGAGTTCACACGCCACAACTAAAGGACCCAACACAGCCAAATAATAAATAAGTAAATATTTTTTTAAAGATGGAAAATATAAAACACAGAGTAGGAGACCTCAAAGATAGAGTGAGAAGATGTAGAATACATTTAATTAGAGTTCTAAAGGATAAGAGAGGGTTGGGACTTCAACAGCACCTGAAGAGATTATGGCTGGCTCTAGAGCTAATGAAAGACACCAACTCACACAGCAGTGGGGAAAAGACAGACCTTTCAATAAACTCTTCCAGAGCGATTGGGTATTCATGTAGAAAACATGAACCACTATCTCAGATCATATAAGGAAATCTACTCCAGCAAGCTGTTGCTGGGTGACCATGTAATCTATCCACCAAACCGGGCACCTCTGCTGGTAAAAAGGGGTGCTGACAAGCAGGGCGCGTCAGGACGTGGAATACTACCAAATGTGATGTTGAGGAGACGAAACCAGGCAAAAGAATGCAGAGAGCTCACACACAAAATTTAAACACAGATAAAATTAAATGCTACAGGGCTTCGCTGGTGGCTCAGTGGTAAAGAATCTGCCTGCCAAAGCAGGAGACTCAGGTTTGATCCCTGATCTGGGAAGATCCCACATGCTGCGGGGCAACTAAAATACAGCTTTAGAGCCTGTGCCCTAAAGCCCAGGAACCGCAGCAAGAGAAGCCCACACGCTGCAACTAGACAGTGGCCTCCGCTCTCTAGAGAAAAAGCTGGTGCAGCAACCAAGACCCGGCATGGCAAAAAATAGATAAATAAACTTTTTTTTTTTAATGAAATGCTACAAAGGAATGCAGGTAGTTAGATGACACATAAGTAAACGGGTAAAATTAAATGCAGCTTAGTGGTTAAATCAGTGAGGGACAGGGAGGCCTGGGATGCTGTAGTCCGTGGGGTCACAAAGAGTCAGACTCGACTGAGAGACTGAACAACAACAGGGATTAACATATAGGTAGTAAAAAGATAAGGAAAAACCAGGGAAGTGGTTTCTGTGATAGTCAGGAGAATACTGCCTTCGGTGGAGGAACTGGTCTAAGCAGGAAAGGTCGTGGGAGGCCCCGGCTGTTCCTGAAGCTCTGGGTTTGGCTTTAGTGGTTGATTCACAATATTGACATAATAATTATCCTTTATAACATACCTTTGGGTTTTATGCATTTCTTATCCATACGCATTAGTTTACAATCTGTAAGTCTAAAGAAGGAAAAAAAAATGACAGAAACAGCTTTCTTCCGTCCCTGCAGCTCAGCGGCCCTAAAGGGAGGGACTCAAAGGGGAGGGATTGAACCAGGAGGTGGGTCAGGAGACTTGCAGCAGAGCTGGGCCCTGCTTCCTCCTTTGCTGAATGCATGAACACACCTGGGTTTCTAAGGACAGCAGAGTGGATGGAAGGAGACCAATGGGTCTTCCTCTCCCTTGATAGACTCCACCCACCCCACTGGCACCAGACTTCTCCCTCTGATAGCTCCCCACTCCTCTTTGAGTCAGGATCTCAATCTGGGCAGCGGGGGACATACCCTGTGAACAGCGGTTAGAAGCAAAGTGTTGATTGTCCCCAGAGAGGCCATGGTTCTCAGAGGGGGCCTGGGAGAGGCAGTGCCTGGCACCCAGGGATGGCTGTCTCTGAGCCATGCATCTGGAACAGCCTCCCCGGGGCCTCTGTCCCGTCCCTTCAGGCCACTTTGCCTCTCAGGGTCAATTGCTTCTCTCTGCAGCTGCGGTCTTTGAGAACCTGGACTCCTCTGATGTGATGGAGACCCCTGCCTTTCCTACTGTGATGAAGTTACTGGAGGTAACTCTGCTCTTCTGTCCGCTAGCCTCCTTCTTTTGTGAGCAGCCCCAGGGCCTGGGCTGGCAGCCCTTGCCAGTCTCCAGTTCCTGCCTCCCAGGCTCTCGCTCACCCTTTCACCTCCAACTCCCCTGTGGAGCACTGCAGGCCCTAGGCATGGGAATCAGGCCCGTGGAACTAATCATTAACAAAGTCCTGGAAATGATCAGTTTGGCTTGAACATGTGTTTCTTGCCCTTTCCCTGACCTTCTTGCTCTTCCAGGGCCTTTGCTCAACTTTCTACCTCACCCATTCCCCAGGTTGTCCCCACTCAACCAATCTGATGCCTATACAGCAAGACATCCTCGCCCCATATCCTGGTCCCCAGGGCTTCTCCATGAGTTGTGCTCTTCTGGGCTGACGGAATGTACTCAGACCATTCCCCCTGCTTGTTATTTCTGCTGTTGTTAGTTTTTGGCTTTGCCACACCTGCTGGCCCTGTAGGCATTTAGCCTGTGACCGCTGATACTTGTACTTTCTATATAACTTGCAATGCAGGAAACTCAGGTTCAATCCCTGGGTCAGGAAGATCCCCTGGAGATGAAAATGGCAACATACTCCAGTATTCTCGCCTAGAGAATTCCATGGGCACAAGAGCCTGGTGGGTTATAGTCCATGGGGTTGCAAAGAGCTAGATGACTGAGCGACTGACACTTTCACTTTCACACAGCATGTGGGATCTTAGTTCTCCAATGAGGGATAGAACCTGTGTCCCTTGCATTGCAAGCACGGAGTCTTAACCGCTGGACCACCAGGGAAGTTTCCCCTGCACATTATTAAAGAGATCAAATAGAGCCTTGACTTGGAGGACAAGTGATGGGGCTTTGTAATCACACCCCACTAACAGGTTCAGTGGGAAATTAATAGAATCAAAGGGGGGGAAAAGGCAATCACATTAGTTCGGCACATTTTGCTGCTAATGTTTTTCATGTGGTCGCAGGGTTCTTAGAAACCTTGGGGGTTTGCCAGCCAAGTCTTCTCTGCATGTGGGAGGCACTTCATCCAGACTCCTCTTGTTAACTTGGGCCTCCAGATTCCAGGCAGGAGTGCCTTCGGTTGAGGTGTATTCAGATGTCAGTGGCCAGGCCTCAGAGTCCTCCATGGCCACTGTTTTCCAGGGTCCACCGGTTGGTGGGCCCAGTACCAGGAGACCAGCACAAGACTGGTCAACCAAGCAGCCAGCATGCTCAGGGCCCACCCAACTGGCCCATCCTTCCCTGACACTGATATCCCCGTGCTCAGACTGACGCTGGACCAGTCCTGCCAGCATCCTGACTCTGGTCCTAGTCACAGGCATCTCCCATCCTCAGGCTTTGGGCACGGGATGTTTGGTTATGAGAGAGCATGTTGGCACCAGGCCCTGCTCTATCAGCTGTGATGCCAGCCCCTACCTACCTTCCAGGTGAAGGACCAGGCCCTCCGAGACTGTCTTATCAAGCACTCCATCATCATCCGCGGGGAGTTTGTCACCAGGCCCCTGAACATCACTCAGGCTGCAGACCGGAGGGACGCCTTTGTCAAGGTGCGGAGCTGTGGGAGAAGGGGCCTACGTGTCTAGGTATTGAGTGTAGCTCCTTGCCTGGTGAGTGGACAGCAGGAAAGGGCAGAGAGCTGGGCAAGTCCTGACTCTGCCAGTCCCCTGGCTGGTGACCGTGGGCTGCCCAGGCTCTCCAGGGTGGTTTCTTGCCGTAAAGTAGGGGTGATCTCCCTCAGTTGGTCCAGTGTGCCTGCGGCCTTTCCAGGTAAACTTGGAGAAAGCAGCCGCCTTCCTCTCGTGCATCAAAGCCTGTGGGTTCTACCCATGTCTCTACAGGGCATCTATGGGCATCTCTTCCTGTGGATTGTCAAGAAGATCAATGCTGCAATCTTCACCCCACCTGCCCAGGACCCCAAAAATGTGCAAAGGACAATCGGCCTCCTGGACATATTTGGTTTTGAAAACTTCCAGAAAAATAGGTATGGAGGTCCCCGCACCTGTTTTCAGAAAAATGAGAGATAAGCTTAGGTCCTCCCTGAGCCAACTGGAACTCAGCCATTCCTCCCCAGACTGGCTGGGAGCAGGGCCTCGCCTCCGCTCACAGACGCCAGGGTGAGTCCCTCAGCAAGACTGTGTCCTTCCTCAGTGAGGCAGTCCACGCTCATCCCCTGGCATCCACAAGGTGTCTAGAAAAGGCCATATAGCTAAGAGCATCATGAGAGTCAGGCTGACACTCCAGCACTCATTGCCCATCTCGAGCCATCCACTCTTCCTTCTCACAAACTAGAGTGAATTATCACGTGTGGTTAAGGCGAAAGTGGAAATCAGTGACACTAATGTGACTGCATCCTTGGGTGGGCTATCATACTAGGTGATGGGGAAGGCAGGGGATTTGTGGCCCATCCCCAATTTTTCAGTCTGACAAGGGTAAGGTGAGGCAGGACACTTCTGACCCACTGTCCCAGCCTGGAGGCTGAAGAGCTAGAGAAATGAAGCAGGTCAGAAAAGTAATTCCCAGCGAAGACTGCGATGAAGACTGGGGTGGAAGTAGACAGAGGCAGCAAGGGGAGCCAGGCCGTGGAGCTGGACGAGGGCAGGTGATGCTCTGCGGAAGTATCATCAAAGGGCCAGAAGAGGACACAAGGACGGGGGACAAGCAAGCAGGAAGTGCAACCTAGCTTCCCAACGTGAGCCTGGCTCGTTTAAAGCATCGATGAGACAGAGCCTAGGCCTAGTTCCATTACCAAATGGAATTCAGGTCTGCTCACCCAAAGTACACCAAAGCCAGTGTACTGACACCAGGGTGTGGTGAAGCAAAGCACAACACTTATTGCAGGGCCGAGAAGGAGAGCAGGCAGTTCATCCAAATTTGAGGCAGCTCAAAATCCAAATTCCTTGATGGCTTTCAAGTAAAGTTTTTTAAAGGCAGTTTTAGGAGTGAGAGTCACAGGGTACACAATCAGCTTGTGGACTTTCTTCTCATTGGTTGGTGGTGAGGTAATGGGGTGATGTTTAGGGAATCTTAATCATCCACATCTGGTTCCAACCAGTCTGGGGTCTACATGCTTGTGACCAGCACGTAGTCACTATACTCCACCTGGGCAGGGGTCTTAGTTTCTGCAAAACAACTCTAAGAGATCCCTTGAGGAAGAACTAGGACTCTGTTTTATCACTGCACTATTGCTTCTTGACTGCATTTCTTCACTTCCCTAATTGGTCTTGAGTCTGCTCTTAGGACTCAGAGATGTCATAGGAGACTAAAGCCTTTTGCTACAAATAAGAAATGGGGGACAAGGAGGGAGTTTTGTATTCAGGAGGGCCCCACAGGGTTCTGCTTGGTTTCAGTCCCAAGTGGAGGTCTCCGGGCACTGTCAGAGATGCCAAAGGGCTGTCCTGACCTTGGCATGCCCCTGCCCAAGGCCCTGTCTCCAGCTGAAGGCTGAGAAGGCCCCTTGGTCAAGATGCAAGCCATTCTGAGTGCATGCACATTGGGATTGCAGGTTCCTAGGACCAGCTCACCATGGGCAGGTGGAATGGGGCAGGGCTGGCAGAACTCAGCCCAACATGACGGAAGCTCTAAGGAGCAGAAAAATAAAAAATGATTCTGATCATTGGTTTCTGGCCCTGAGAGGGGCAGCTAAGCAGACCAAGCATATCTTTGGCCACTGTGGAGCTGGATGAGTAGTTTATTTTGGGGGATCTGGCCATTTATTAAGGGACACCCTCCCCTCCACCCCCTGTGAAGAAGCCACAAGCTGGGTTTATGGCAGGGCTGCAGTCTGGGGGCCACCTGAAGGAGCAGGGCCATGTCACTCAGCACCCAGTCACTTACCCGAACTGCCTTCTGCAAGGGTGCACCGAGTACTCTTGTCAACTGAAACAAAGTGCATGACCTAAAAGTTGAGACTTGTGTTTTATTCAGCAGACATTCCTAGAACTTCAGGCCCAGGAGACAGCATCTCAAATAATTCTGACAAAAATGCTCCGAGGAGGCGAGGGTAGAGCCAGGATATATAGGAGTTTTTTGCAACAAAGGGCAGGTAGAACATCAAAAGATTATTGTTAATAAAAGAAAACTAGATATCCCAAGTTAAGGTATTTGGCACTTTTCTGTGTATGGAAAGATGCAAGAGTCTGGGTTCACTGAAATCGTTCCTTTGATATGTATCTCAGATATCTGGGGCCAGCATTCTGTGTTTTCACATCCTGAGTTTCTTCAAGCTCTACTGTTGTGAGTGGCTGCAATCTAATGGGACATCCCCAATGGCTCAGCAGTAAAGAATCCACCTGCATGCAGGAGACGTGGGTTCGATTCCTGGGTCAGGAAGATCCCCTAGGGGAGGAAATGGCAACTCACTCCAGTATCCTTGCCTGGAAAATCCCATGGACAGAGGAGCCTGACAGGCTACAGGCCAAAGGATCTCAAAGAGTTGGGCGTGACTGAGTGACTGAGCACACAGGCAGTCTGATGACTGCTAGGTGGCCAGTATTCCTGGTCTCCATCCTGAGTTCCCTCAGGGCTCATTGTCCAGGGTGGCTGCAATCGCTGATGGCTACAGCATCACTCCACGATGTCCAGGCAGTGTGTTAACTCTCTTGGGTTAACAGACCTGAACAACCAGCCTGAGGAACCATAAGGTTTTGCATAAATGGGCAACCCATCCTGAGGAAGAAATGCCTAAGTGAGACCCAAAGGATGAACCAAAAGAGCAGGTCAGAGAAAGGAGGGTCTCACATGTGTGAAGACTTAGAATTAGAGAAGGGCAGGGCGCCCTGTTGGAGAAGGAGGTGGCAACTCACTCCAGTATTCTTGCCTGGAGAATTCCATGAACAAGAGGAGCCTAGCAGGCTATAGTCCATGGGGTCACAAAGAGTCAGACATGGCTGAGCAACTATCACTCACAGAGTCCCCTGCGTCCATTCCCTGGCTGTGTTGGGCAGGCTTTCCACTGTGTCACTGTCTGTCTGGATCATGAAAATAATGGGAGCTCAGGTCCACAAGGATTCAAGGCAGGGGGAGAGCAGGTCCCTGCTCTGCACGTCCGAAACCTCTGTCTGGTGGCCACAGAGAATGGTTGGAGGGGTGAGGCTGGAGGCAGAGAGAGCCATGAGGCGGTTGTTATTGCACTCCAGGTGAGAAAGAGGGTGACCTGGATTAAGGGAGCAGCAGTGGGAGTGAAAAGAAGTAAACAGGTTAGGCGCTGTGTTGGAGAGAGCGCAGCCGGACTTTGGCAACGGGTTGGAGTTGGGAACGAGGGAGAGGTGTCAGGTATGACGGCCTGGTTTCTGACCTGAGCCGGGGTGATGAGTGGAGGGGCCACTTCAGGAGGTGAAATGGAGCCCAGGAGGAAGAACGAGTGGGAGGACTCGGGGAGGGGAAAGGGGTATGTCTGACTGATGCAAAGGAGCCCAGCCATCAATGACGGGTCTCCAGAAGCTTGTCTTAATACCCAAGCCACTTGCCCATGGGGCAGGGTGGCTACTGGACCCTTGGCCCCCAGATATTGTCTCCATGTCAGGACAGCCTAGTTTGGCAGAGGATCCTGCTGGGGACCTTATGGAGTCAAAGTCAGGGCTTGATGCTAAGTGCAGCCTCCACATTTCTCTGAATCTGTTTGCTGTGGGATGGAGGAGGGGATGGAGGCAGAGGCAGGGGAAGAGGGAGGCTATCTCTCGGCCTGTATGGTGTTTGGGGGTGTGTTCTGTGGGTACACATGTGTGGGGCTGTGTGCCAGGGGTTGGCTACAGTGGCAGCCAGGCCAACCTTGCCCCCCTGGGGCGGTGCTGCGCCTGCAGCTTCGAGCAGCTCTGCATCAACCTGGCCAACGAGCACCTGCAGCAGCTGTTTGTGCAGCACGTGTTCACCGTGGAGCAGGAGGAGTACCGCGCGGAGAGCATCGCCTGGGACTACATTCACTACACCGACAACCGGCCTACCCTGGACCTGCTGGCCCTCAAGCCCATGAGCGTCATCTCCCTCCTGGATGAGGAGAGCCGCTTCCCACAGGTGCCCTGGGCCCACCCACCTCGGGGGAGACCCCTTGCCTGGGAAACTCCACTGCCCGGAAACCGCGGGGGCTGGCAGAGGAGCCCCCGCCTTCCAGCCTCCCTCTCCCTCAAGGCTCGCCTCCTGGAGGAAGGCACCTGAGTCCGCCCTCACTTCTGCTCCTCAGCATAGATTATTTAGATTCAGGAACACACCCCCAGAGAGGGCTAGTTGAGCCTTGTGGGCCAAGGGCTGCATGGAGTGCAAGACGAGGCAACACTTTCCTTCTTGCTTTGGGGGACTGTGCATGTTTCTGGGGAGATGGACTCTCAGGGAGTCAGTAAGAGCTCTGATCCAGAGAAAGGAGATGCTCTGCTCCCGGGGAAGGCTACAGCCAGCGAGCTGGCAGCCTCTCGTCCTGCCTCGGCCCTCACTCAGGGAACAAACCCCTGCCCCTGACACATCCTCTTGCTGTCTGTAGAAAGGCCCTCAGTCATTCTGAACCCAGTTGCTTTGCCCTTTGAGGGAGCCCCTGAGACCTGGGGGTGTACCCAGTGGCTGGGCTGTGGGTCCTTGGCCCATAGGGCATCCGTTCTTCCAGGGGACAGATACCACCTTGCTGCAAAAACTGAAGAGTGTCCACGCTAACAACAAAGGCTTCCTGCAGCCCAAGAACATCCACGATGCCCAATTTGGCATTGCCCACTTTGCTGGCGAGGTGCACTACCATGTAGAAGGTAGGTGAAGCTCCTCTCCACAGTCCCTTCCTTCCAAATCTGGAGCACCCCAGGGAGGCCATGGAAAGAAGGCTAGGTCATTTTGCAGAGCCAGCAATGGGAGAGAGGGAATGGAATGGACCAGGAATGTATGTTTGTGTTTTGTTTTGTTGGTAATAGTTCTACTGAGAGATAATTCACATCCATAGAATTCACTCATTTGAAGTCTACAACTCAATGGTTTTTTAGTATATTCATAGACTTACGTAGCTGTTGCCACAATTTTAGAACATTTACATCACCCCTCAAAAGAAATCCCCACTAGGGACTTCCCTGGCAGTCCAAAGGTTAAGACTCCATTCTTGCGTTCAGAAAAACAAAAGGAACTCCCATTAGCAGTCTTTCTTCATTGCTTCCTAATTCTCCCCAACCCCAGCAACTGCTAACTTCGGTCTCTGTGGATTTGCCTGTTCTGGACATTTCACATAAACAGAATCGTGCATCGTGCGGCCTTTGTGACTGGCTTCTTTCACTTGGCATGGCGTTTTCAAGGTTCATTCACACTGTAGCGTGTTTCTGTACTGGTTCTTCACACTGCATACAACGGTCTGCAGCACAGATATGCCACTTTCTGTTTATCCCTTCATCAACTGATGGATGTTTTTGGCCATTATGAGTAACGCTGCTATTAACACTCATGTACAAGTTTTTATGTGGACATACGTTTTCACTTCCTTGGGACACATACCTAAGAGAGGAATTGCTGGGTCATGTGGTATTTCTATTTAACTTTTGGGATAAGCACCAAACTGTTTTTCAAAGTGGCCGCACCATTTTACATTCCCATTAGCAATGTATGCAGTTTCCAATTCCTACAGCTCCTTACCAACACATGTTAATTGTTTTCTTTTTTATTGTAATTACCTCATCAGATATAGAATTTGCAAATATTTTCTCCTCTTCTTTGGGATATCTTTTCACTCTCTTGGTAGTGAAAGTGTATATGTGGAGATAAGGTCAGGCATGTTTTTAAAGATTTTATTTATCTATTGGCAGTGCTGGGTCTTCATTGCTGCACGTGGGCTTTCTCTGGCTGTGGCAAGCAGGGGGTCCTCTCTAGTTGCAGTGTGGTGTGAGGGCTTCTCAGTGTGGGGGCTTCTCTTGTTGCGGAGCACAGGCTCTAGGGAGCAAGGGCTTCAGTAGCTGCGGCACTAGGGCTCAGTAGCTGTGGCCTGTGGGCCCTAGAGCTCACAAGCCCCGGTAGTTGTGGTGCTTGGGTTTAATTGCCCCATAGCGTTTGGGATCTCCCTGGACCCTGGATATAACCCATGTCTCCTGCATTGACAGGTGGATTCTTAACCACTTGACCACCAGGGAAGTCCCAAGCCTAGTTTTGATTAGAGAAATAAGGGGCTGAGGTGGTCAAGCTGCTGGTGTGCTTAGAAAAATGGGAGAGGTGGCCAGTGGGTGCTGTGATCAGGAAAATGAGGCGGGAAGCCAGAGGGTGACTCTGTGTGGCTTGTAAGGAGAACTGAGGGGCTACTGTGGTCTAACTGGAAACTTGGAGTCAGGGATGCTCCAAGTACACTTTTCAGGTGGAGGGACAAGGCAGCAGGAGGGGCTGCTGTTTTCACATGGAGGAAGGGAGGTGTTCCGAGACCAGGGGATTATTTCTGTTGGAGAAATGAGGAGGTAAGGGGGGTGCTCCTTTATAACTCCCACCAGATCCTGGCTTTGGGGCTTTTCCAAAAGGGGGAGCCCAGAGCTAGTGGGACTTCGGAATTCCAGAACACAGAGACACTGAGCACATCAACCTCCGTGGGCTACTCAAGGCCAAGTTTTAGTTTTTGAAGTGAACTGCAACTTCCATGTATGCTAAGAGTAAGGTCGCTTCTTTCTAGGCTTTCGGAGCACAGAATTCCATTAATGCTCCTGGAAACTGAGCCTGCTGGGTGTTTTTCAGTGCTCTGCTATCTTCATGACCTAAGCCCATTACTCTGTCTTTTGGCGGGGATGGGGTGGGGGGAGGTTTGGGCCCAGGTGTGCCTCAATCATCCCCCCAAAAGCACCTGGGGCTGGGAGGCTCTGTCTAAGCCTGGAAGGGCACAGGGTAACATCACGTGCCTGCTCGCCCCGTCTGCAGAAGGCTGTCTTCCAGCATAGGGCTGAGAGAGGGGCTTATGTGCCAGCCTCCTCTTCAGGTGGCCCTGGAGCCTGGGAAAGCAAGCTTGTTGTCACCACACTCAGCTTGGTGAGGGCAGCTCGGTTTGAGCTCTTGGTCCAGTGTTCCCCTCTCATAGCACCTGCTGGCAGAGAGGGAATCAAGCTTCCTCTTCCACCATTGACATGGCCTTCCCAGACCCTACACGAGGCTGTGCAGGCATGCACAGAGCACCCCACTAAAAAGGGGTGACTTAAAGGGAGAAGACAAGTTGGAGTCAGGCGCTTGTGGGGTGCAGCCTTCAGCAGGCCCCCAGTCATCGTCTGGCCTGGTTTTGAGAAGCAACCGTCCTCTGGCGCCTTCTTCTTGCCGTTCCATGCCCTGCCTCAGACAGGTCCACTCTCTCCCACGGCGGGAGGGAAGATGGGCTGTCCACTCATCCCCAGACGCACGCTGTGTCCCCTGGCCAACACTCCCATAGCAACGTTCCACAAATAGATACAGGGATGCATTTTCTCACGGTCCCAGAGGCCAGGAGTCCAAGACAAACGTCAGCAGGACTGGAGCCTTCTGAAGTCTCTCCCTGGCGTCTCTCTTGTTCCCATGCGTGTCTGTGTCCTAATCTCCTCTTCTTGTAGCACACCACTCTGACTGGGTTAAGGCCCACCCTAACAGCCTTATTTTACCTCCCTGACCTCTTCAAAGGCCCTCTCTCCACACACATTCTGAGGTACTACGGATTAGAGCTTCAGCATATGGATTTGGGGGGCAAACAGCTCAGCCCATACACAGCCCCCTCCCTAATTTCTAGAGTCTCACTCCTTAAGCTGGAGGGCCCTCCGACTCTAGCATGTTGCTAGAGAAGGGCCTTGGGGCACCCAGGCCCTCAGGGTCTCCTTAGTGAGCGGCAGACATGCTTCATTCCCAAACCTACTGGGTCCAGGCCCACGCATGTGCCTGCACATGTGCATTCACGCAAGTGCTCGCGTGTATGTGCACACACTGCCTGTGGGCACACGTTCAGTTCCAAGACCAATGCAGTTTATACTTATAATGAGGAAAGAAATACATTTTAGGACCTCATAATCAGCAAGTCACCTACCCCTGCCCCCTATCCTTGAAGCCAGGAAGCCAAGTCATGTTTAATTTCTTTCCTTTCCCCATTTTGGGCTTCCAGGAAGAGCAAAGCAGCGATTTCTCCCCCTTGCTGGTTCCACAGGGACATGTGAAGCAGCTGCTCCTTTTCAGACAGGCTGCTGGGGAAGGGTGGGCCTCCCAGCAGGAGTGTCCAGATTGCAAGCTCCCTGGACGCAACCAGGTTGCCAGATTTTCGGAAGTTACGGGGCTGGGCAGCCTTCTTCGCTTTCTCCTTTTCCTTCTCTTCTGTTTTGCTCCCTTATGTAGACAAGCGGTTGGCTCAATCAGATTTGCCCAGGGTTCCCCAGAAATTCAGAGCCCTGACGAGAATCCACAGTCTCCACCCTCGGGAGGTCCAAACCGCACAATGATTGCACAGTCCGTCTGCTGTGCTGCTAGTGGGCTCCTAGGTGGACGCGGGAGTGACGGTGGGGGCTGGGAGGGCCAGGATGTTGAGGGGAAGGGGCTCGGTCCCACCCGTGGTCCACCCGGGGAGCTGCGGCTGATGGAACAGATGGGAAGGCCTCAGGCTTCCCTGAGCTGAATGACAGGGCCCAGGTGAAGGGCCACACGGCGCAGGTGGGAGCCACGTGTGGGTCAGTAGGGCCTCCCGGAATAGATGATGCTCGAGCTGTCCTTGAAGCACAAGCCAGCATTATCCTGGAGGGCTTAGAAGGGAAGAACGCCCCAGAGATCTCTTGGGGGCCATAGGCCATCAGGAGAGGGGAGACCCGTGGGGTGGGGCACAGGTACTAGGGGAGAGGAGACCCCCGGGGTGGGGTGCAAGCTTGGATGAGGGAGTTTGGGGTGGGGATGGTGGGTTGTGGGGGCTGCAGGGTGTGGATGTGACATGACTTGGTGCTGAGCGGAGGCACTGGATGCCAAGACGTGGGGAGATGGAGGTGGGCATGGTGGCCTTCTGCCTGCGCCTCACCCTCCCCTCCCCGGTCTGAGCTGGCGGGGGCTGGGGGCTCTGCTTCCCCACAGGCTTCCTGGAGAAGAATCGGGATGTGCTGAACAGGGACATCCTCGCCCTGGTCCACTCCTCCCAAAACAAGTTCCTGCGGGAGATATTTGGGCTGGAGTCGGAGGAAAGCAGGCGGGGCCCTGGAAGCATCGTCCGGGTGAAGTCGAGCAGCCAGCAATTCAAGGTGGGCTCTGGTGGCCCTGCTCTGCCCAGGGCCTGGGGGGCAGACAGGCATGGAGAAGCCCCGCTGCCTGGAGTCTGGGGTGCAGAGGTGACTGCAAAGGGGCTGAGGTACTGTGGGGGTAGTGGCCAGGGGCAGGAGCAGGGGGCTCTGCCTGCTTCCAGTGAGCAGTGGTCTCTGTAGGGCTCACTGAGTTTGTTTGTGTTATTTCTTTCTATATTGGTCTCTGTGTATGTTTTATGGGGGGGGTGTGGTGTATGTGGTATATATGTGTGCTTTGTCTGGTGTCTAGTATGTGTGTGTGTGTGGTATGTGGGGTACTTGTGTGTTTTGTGGGTGTGTGTGTGTGGTAGATGGGGTGCATGTGTGTGTGTGTGGTATGTGGGGTACTTGTGTGTTTTGTGGGTGTGTGTGTGGTAGGTGGGATACATGTGTGTTCTGTGGGTGCGTGTGTGTGTGGTAGGTGGAGGGTGTATGTGTGTGTGGTATGTGGGGTACATGTGTGTTTTGTGGGTGTGTGTGTGATAGGTGGGGTACTTGTGTATTCTGTGTGTGTGTGTGTGTGTGGTACGTGGGCTGTGTGTGTGTGGTGTGTGTGTGGTATGTGGGGTACTTGTGTATTCTGTGGGTGTGTGTGTGGTAGGTGGGGTGTGTGTGTGTGGTGTGGTGTGTGTGTGATATGTGGAGTACTTGTGTGTTTTGTGGGTGTGTGGGTGTGGGTAGGTGGGGTGTGTGTGTGTGTGGTGTGGTGGCAACAGCGCTGGGCCTGCTGACCAGAGAGGAGGGAGCAGAGAGCCCCTGGTGCTCCTCAGAGCAGCCTAGGACATCCTGGCAGGGTGGGGGTCTCCCTTCACCCCTTAACAGTGACTGTTCCAGAAGAGCCCTGTGGGTCATCTGATGAGGAGCTCCCCCACCCCTGGGCTGGGAGACGGGGTCGGCACACTGGCACAGGAACTGTGGGTGCAGACATAGGAACCTCCCGCCCCCTACTCCATGCTGTAGTCCACACTGAGGCGCCCCACCCCCACCCCCACAGGAGCTCCTAACACTTTAGTGCCCAGGGCCCACAGCATGACCACATGCAGAGCCAGCCCAGAGAGGCACCAAGGAGCTATGAGGCTTGCAGGAACTACCCAGGTCTGGAGCCAGCTGAAGCTGAGCCAGATCCTCTGCCCTCATGGAGCCAGGCTGGACTCCACAGCTGAGGCCGGAGCACAGCCTGGTCCTGGCCCTGTAGGGCCTCCAAGGCATGTCCACAGGTTTCAGGGAGCCGGAACAGGAGGAAAATGCATTATTTTAAACCCAGGAGAATGCTGCCCATTGTTATACCTGCCAGGGATTGCATCCTATTCTCAGAGGCGTTAAACCATGAATTTGAGTCTCCAGACTGATGCAATTTGTCAGTACATATGTTTGCCAAGCGCATTTGACCTTGGAAAAAGTTTGATCAAGGAGCATCACCAAGATCAGTATGGCACAAAAGCACACACTACTCTTGGCCCAAGGCTTTCCCAGTGGCTTAGCGATAAAGAATCCACCTGCAATGCAGGAGACGCAGGAGACTAGGGTTCGGTCCCTAGGTTGGGAAGATTCCCTGGAGGAGGGCATGGCCACCCACTCCAGTATTCTTGCCTGGGAAATCCCATGGACAGAGGAGCCCGGTGGGCTACAGTCCATGGGTTCACAGAATCAGACGTGACTGAAGTGACTGAGCACCCACTTACGCACTCTTGGCCTGGGTTTTTTGTTTTCTCTTGCAGCCATCATTTTAATACATTAAAAAAATACTGTATACATTTACAGTAATGCTTACAATGTACAGTACATAACATTCAAAAAGAGCATACAAAATCTATTCAAAAACTGAAAAATGTAGAATGGCAAGGTAAAAATTGACATTGTCTCCTCACCCTGGTGCATCTCACTCTGGGGTCCCCACTCCTAGACAGGAGGCTTGCCCAGCTCTACTTGCCTCTGGGTTCCCAGTGTCTCCTGGGTGCCTGCACACAGTAGGCACTTGGGGAACCTATGCTAAACGAATGGATGAGCGACTGGGTAGGGATGTAGCCCTGCCCACCTGTGGGACCTCAGCAGAAGCCCTCGCTGTGCCCTGAGTCAGCTGTGCCCTGGACCGAGCTCCACTTGTGCCCTGTGCTCTGTCTAGTCTGCAGACTCCAGCAAGCGGCCCTCCACCTTGGCTGGCCAGTTCAAGCAGTCTCTGGACCAGCTGATGAAAATCCTCACCAATTGCCAGCCCTACTTCATCCGTTGCATCAAACCTAATGACTACAAGAAGCCGCTGGTAATGAGGGGAGTCTGGGGACCTGCACAGGACGAGGGGAGGTATCTAAGGGAATGAATCTGATGGCATCTGGAGTCATGTCTCTCCTTTCACCAGTGCCTGGGCAGCTTTGAAGCTATCTGCCCCCATTTTACAGATGGGGACACTGAGGGCAAGGTGGCCAGTCTAGACCATTTGAAGGTTGGTGACCTTCAAGGCTTTGGATCTCCCAGACCTCAACTGTTTCCACACTGCCATTTGCTTGCCATTGGCCAAGTGTGTTGCTTCTCTGAGCCTCAGTTTTCTCTTCCATAAATTCTGGATCTGCCAGCCTGCGGGGAGCAGCAAGGGTTGCACATGACTTTGTGTGTGTGTGTGTGTGTGTGTGTGTGTGCGTGTACCATATCTGCATAATTAAGCCACATTCCATAAGGGCAGCAACCAGTACTGTGATTTTAGAGGCTGACACCAACTACTGGTCACCGAGACCTGAGGCCATTAAACCCTTGGAAAGTGACTGTATCTACTTATGTGCTGGGTGGGAGCCTGCTGCCTACCCAGTCCCTGGGATTCCAGCTTGGGAATCCCACCCAGAGACCACAAATTTAAAGGCTTCCAGACATGGGAAGATGCCATCTGAAAGGAGATAAAATGATTTTTTTTTAAATGTCTTATAAAAGAAAAAAATAATATTACATTAAATAAAGTTTCTTTTTTGAAAGTATAAAATTACATGAGTTTCAGGCTGGCCCAGGAAATCCAAAATGCATCTTCCTTAAATCACAGTGCACAGATGTTAGATAGTAACAGTGCTCCCAAAGGCCCTCTGCCACAGAGGCTTGTGGGTCATGCTCAGGTCTTGTGGGTGCCCCTGGCTGAAACACCCCTGGGAGACGCAGCTCCTGTGCAGGTATAGGGGAACCCAGGCTGAGGGGCCAGACAGGCTTAAGGTTGAAACTCTGGCTCTGCCACTTAAGAATATGTCTCTGAGGCTCAGGCACCTCATCTTTAAGTTGGAGCTAAGTGCCCCATCCAGGTAGAGCTGTTGTAAAGATTAAACAAGAAATACCAGGTCCACCAGAAATACTGGACAAATGGAAGAAATCTAGTTGCCCAAAACTGCTGGGTGGTCCTTGACCGCATTAGCAGTTGCCTCGGTGGCCCTCCATGTTTCCAAGTGGGTGACTGCCTGCTGGTAGGCTTGCCAGATTGGAGGGCATGCACCTAGTCCCCAGACACTCCTGGTTCCAGGTGGAGGGGGCCCCTCTAGGGTGCCAGCCATGGCTGAGCCCCCATACCTGTGCAAAGCATTGTGACCAAACTCCTCTCCAAATAGCTGTCTCTGGAGGATGCAGAGACTAAATCCATTACAATATTTTCTGAGTCTAAGTAGGGAATGTACTTCTTCTTTCCACTAAAGTGGGAGGCATAATGGTGCCCCTGCCGGAAGGACCCCAGGGGCAGTGGTCACCCCAACATTGGCAAGGTCAGGAGGAAACCGTGTTCTTTGGGATCACTGTTTGGGGGCATTTAACAATATTTTAAATGTGACATATGCAAAAAAAATTTTCTATTCCTCATACTCTGCATATCCTGAAAATGAGGGAAATATTTGCTCTTCTTATGGATGTCCCAGTTTGTATGTGATGGACTTTTATCTCCTTGGAAACACTTCCAGGACTTTCAGCGACTTCAACCAAATATCTCTCTTCAGAATAGAATTTTTATGAAACCAAGTGTTTGTTTCGTTCTCCTGCATTTGGGGACAGCGGCAGAAGTGGTGGCTCAGAGCTGGTGGCGAGTGGTTGGGAAGGGGGCGGCCCGTGCTATCAGCCCCTCGCCTCTGCACCCGCAGCTCTTCGACCGGGAGCTGTGCATCCAGCAGCTGCGCTACTCGGGGATGATGGAGACCGTGCACATCCGCAAATCCGGCTTCCCCATCCGCTACTCGTTCGAGGAGTTCTCACAGAGGTTCCGCGTCCTGCTGCCCAGTGCCGTGCGCACGGAGGTGTGTGTCCCCGCAGCCCGGCCGCAGGCCGCAAGACGCGGCGTGCGCATCCTGAAAACCCGGGCGCCTCTGGGAGCCCCCAACCTCCCAGTTCCAAGAGGGCTCAGGGCCCCTTCTTGATGCCCAGGGGCCGAAGCTTTGAAATGACCCCTGTTCCTGCTTCCTGTCTCTGGAGGAGGCTAGCGGCTGAATATGTTGCTTCTAGGAGCAACAAAAGTTTAAAGCAAATACTCCCTTTTAGGGCAGAATGTCACAGAGGTGATGTGTGGTCGTCCTATCCTTCCCCCAAACACTCAGCCATCCTGAAGTTTGGACTGCCCGTGTCCAAGGGCCACACTGAGACCCCACACCCTTGGGGCATTGTGGTCTCGTAATCCTCTGGACCCCATCCTTGATCCAGGGTGCTGGGGGCTTGTGCCCTGGCCCAGCAGCCCCTGACGGTGACCCCTGTGGGAGCAGAAAGACCCCGATCCCTACGAAGGCCCTGAGGAGGGACCTCAGCCTCCTGCGTGACTCCACTGAGCCACTCGTTTCCTCCTGTTAGCTCCGGAACAAGTTTCGCCAAATGACCCTGCGCATCGCCGAAAGGTGGCTGGGGACAGATAAAGAATGGAAGATGGGAAAGACCAAGATCTTCCTGAAGGTGAGAACCTGAAGCCTGTGTGGCTGGTCTGGTGCCCGTGGGTGCCTGCTGCATGCCTAGCCCCTGCCCTCAAGGAGCCTGGTCGTAGAAAGCTATGCTAGGGGAAAGGGAGGCAGGGAGTCACAGAAAGGGCCCTGCCCAGCCTGCGAAAGCCCGGGCGGCTTCTTAGGAGAGGACGTTTAGGACAAGACCTAAGGAGACAGAGGGGCTGCCTCCAAGCTACTGGGCAAGAGCAAACAGGACCTGAGGGAGGTCTTCCACTGTCCCCCAGCCCTGGAGCAGTCTTTGCTGCCCGAGCCGGAGCCGAAGCGAAGTCTGCAGTCAGTCCTGGGGAAGCCCCGCCCCTGCCTCCCTGGGGAGGCGGAGCTTCAGGGAAGGCGGCAGTGCGGACCCTGCCCTTTGACAGCTCTTCCTTGGCAGGGTCGGGCAAGCAGCATCACTTCCCACCTCCCACCTCCCTCTCCATCAACTTACAGGGAGGCCCAAGGTCACAGCTGAGGCAGCCTCCAGCCCCTGAGGCTGGCCTTCCGGCCCTGCAGGATTTTGAGTTGGGTCTAAGGGAGAGAGTATCAGTGTTTCCTAGCCCCACACACCTTGAGTAGGTCAGCAGGGTGCGGAGGAGGAACAAGAGAAGATCAGGGCCAGAATCAGGGCTCTGCCAGGCCACCTGGCACCACACCCCATCCCCACTGCCCCTTCCTGAGGCTTCCACTCTCTCCTCTTACCCCATGGAGCCTGCCCACCAATCCTTGTCTGTCCTCCCAGCCCCAGCTCTCCAGTGGGCCTATTGTCGATCCATCACTAGTTAGGCTAGAGCTGGGACTGTGGGGCTTAAAAAGGAAAGAAACAGAGGGGCTTCAGACTCCACTGGGGCAGCTGACTCCACAGAGGGAAGAGGTCTGGAGAATCCCAGGGTACTACCTGGTAGGGTGTGCTTTAGAGCAGGGGTCCCCAACCTCTGGAATCTAATGCTTGATAATCTGTGGTAGAGCTGATATAATAATAATAATAGAAATAAAGTGCACAATAAATGTAATGCACTTGAATCATCCCCAAACCACCCCCCACCCCTCAGTCCATGTAAAACCCAGTCCATGAAAAAATTGTCTTTTCCGTGAAACCAGGATCCAAGGGGAGCATCAAGGTGGGCCTGGGAATGTCACCACTCAGGGATGAATACAGTCCATCACCTCACACTGTGAATTCTCTGCAAAGGCTGGGGAAACATGTTAATATTTAAACAAGCATGCGTCTATATTACAGCTGACTGCGTGTTTCACATAATTTTTAGGAAATAAAACACAGCTTTGGGGACAGTTTTTGCCCCCCTCTTGGGTTTTCCAGAGCAGAAATGAAATTTTCCAGATTGAATTAACAAGAAGAAAGAGCTAAAATGGGAAGTTCTTGGATTGAGGGGCTGGGCTGCGGCTCTGGGCTCGGAGCCATATCAGTGGCATCTTAAGAGCAGGTCTTTCAACCCCATGTCTTTCAACCCCTGCCCGCTTCTCCCGGGAAGAGTCTTAGAGTTCCTGACTTCTGGAGACAGAGCCCTGGCTGCAGGTAGGGGCTTGAGGGTGAGGCAGGGCAATTATGCGATGAGAACTCTTCTGTTTCAGGAAAACCAGGACACCCTGCTGGAGGTACAGAGGAGCCAGGCCCTGGACGAGGCTGCCATCAGAATCCAGAGAGTCCTGCGGGGCTACACACACAGGTGCAGGCCCTGCCCCAAGCCCCTCCCCACCCACACATCCACACGCCCTATCCCCTGGGCAGGCCTGTACCCCTTAAACCAGGGTGACATGTTCCCTCTGGTCTCTCTCTGGGGGTGACTGAGGCAGAAGAGCTTTTGCAACCTGCTGACCAGGGACACTGCCGTCTGTGTTGGCAGAGAATTTCTAATACACAATTTGAATGTTTAGGGGTGAAGGGCAGAATCTACCAGTGTGGTCTCGACTGTGTTTTGATTCTCCTTCAATTATCTTAGAAAACATATGGATTTGGGTTTATGAGGTGGTTGGTTTTGGAGGGAAGAAAAGAACCATCTTTGACTCAGTTCCCTGGTCAGTAAATAGGTAACGTGTGAATTTCAGCCCAGGTTCAGCAAATCAGCCATATTACTGCCTCCCTGACCCTCACCATGTCCAGTGAAAGTGAAAGTTGCTCAGTCATGTCCCACTCTTTGCAACCCCATGGACTATACAGTTCATGCAATTCTCCAGGCCAGAACACTGGAATGGGTAGCTGTTCCGTTCTCCAAGGGACCTTCCCAACCTAGGGATCAAACCCAGGTCCCCCACATTGCAGGTGGATTCTTTACCAGCTGAGCCATCAGGGAAGCCCAAGAATACTGGAGTGGGTAGCCTATCCCTTCTCCAGGGGACCCTCACCATGTTCAGAGGACTCTGCAGATACCACGATGCTCTTCCCTGCTGTCCCACTGGCCTGTTACCAACCACAGGAAAGCCTGGAAACCCAGACAGGACAAAATAGGAGGAAGTGGCTGAGTCACAGGAACAGAGGCTGTGGGCACCTGTAAGAAGTGTCAGGAGGCAGGGCAGTGTGGCTTGGAAGGCCATACAGGTGCAGGAGTCCCCAGTGGTCTCCAGTGACATTGTGGGGGATGGACTCATTGCTGCCCATTGAGGATGACTTCCTGCTTAGCCTTTTCTGACACAATACAGGTGAGGGTGGGAATCTAGGCTTCCCACTGGGCATTTTCTGGTGTAACTGGGGGTGAGAACCACAGTTGTTTAAATGGTGTTTCACTGGAGCAGACTGGTTATTATCTAAAAGTTTTGTGTCTTGCTAAACTGTCCTTTTTCTGGTCTTTTTACTGGAGAGAGAAGGCTTTTCTTGGCTTTTTTTGGTCTGTTCCCATTGTTATTTCTGGATTTTCTACTTCTTTAGCTCCTAGTCTGGGGTTCATGAGACAAAAAGAAGCTCAGAGAAGTTACCACTGTCTGAGATCCTTAGCTTGTCTTCCTTCTCATCCTCCATCTTTCAGGGTCTTCTTCATATTTGTTTTATGTATAATGTCTAAGGGTTTTTAGTCATAGTTAGCAGGAGAGGTAAGGAAAAGTATATTTACTCCATCTACCCAGAACTGATCACTATTGATAATTGCAGTGTTATTGCTGTTCTGGCCAATGCAATTAGACAAGAACTTTTTTCAAAAGATATAAATAGAAATCAGGGTTTCTCAACTTCAATACTATTGATATTTATTTTCTTTATCTACTTATTTTTGGCCGTGCTGGATCTTCATTGCTACACACACACTTTCTCTAGTTGTGGTGAGCAGGGGCTGCTCTCTGGTCGCGGTCTACGGGCTTCTCACTGGGGGCTGCTCTCTGGTCGCGGTCTACGGGCTTCTCACTGGGGGCTGCTCTCTGGTTGCAGTCTACGGGCTTCTCACTGCACTGGCTTCTCTTGTTGTGGAACATAGGCTCTAGGGTGGGTGGGCATGGTTTGCCGGCTCCAGAACACAGCCTCAGTAGTTGTGGCGCATGGGCATAGTTGCCCCTCAGCATGTGGAATCTTCCCAGACCAGGGATTGGATTGATGTCCCCTGCATTGCAACGTGGATTCTTAACCACTGGAACCCCAGGGAAGTCCCACTATTGACATTTTGCTTGGATAACTTTTCATTATAGAGGGCTATCCTGGGCATTGTGGGATGTTTAGCAGCATCTAAACTCTACTTACTAAGATGCCAGTAGCATTCTCCTCCCCAACCCCTCAGTCATGGCAACCAAAAATGTGTCTGGACATTGCTGAATGTGCCTGGGGAGCAGAATCACCCCCAACTGAGGACCACTGGTACATTCGAAAAGAGACAAAATTTTCTTTAGACTATTCGGTTGTTTACTTTGGCCTTATATTAGAATCATCATGTACGTGTGTGTGTACATGCATTAAAACTATTATATGTGCATGCATATATTCTTTGCCCATCAACAAAGATTCTGACTTAATTGGACTGGGTGGCACCCAGACATCAATAAATATTGAAGCTCTCCAGAAGATTTTTTTCTTGTTTTTTTTTTTTTTTTTTGTCTCCCAGTTTTATTAAGGTATAATTAACATACAATACCATATAAGTTTAAGGTGTACCACATAATAGGGAGGCCTGGAGTGCTGCAGTCCATGGGGTCGCAAAGAGTCAGACATGACTGAGCAAATGAACAACAACAACGTAATGATTTGACTTATATCATGAAACGATTACCACAGTGAGACTGTTGTTGTTGTTTAGTCACTAAGTCACGTCCAACTCTTTTACACCCCGATGGACTGCAGCCTGCCAGGTTCCTCTGTCTATGGGATTTCCCAGGCAAGAATCCTGGAGTGGGTTGCCGTTTTCTTCTCCAGGGGATCTTTCCAACCCAGAGACTGAACCCACATCTCCTGCATTGGCAGGCAGATTCTTTTTTTTTTTTTAATATAAATTTATTTTAATTGGAGGTTAATTACTTTACAATATTATATTGGTTTCGCCATACATCAACATGAATCCGCCACAGGTATACACGTGTTCCCCATCCTGAATCCCCCTCCCTCCTCCCTCCCTGTACCATCCCTCTGGGTCGTCCCAGTGCACCAGCCCCAAGCATCCAGTGCCATGCATCGAACCTGGACTGGTGATTCGTTTCATATATGATATTGTACATGTTTCAATGCCGTTCTCCCAAATCATCCCACTCTCTCCCTCTCCCACAGAGTCCAAAAGACTGTTCTATACATCTGTGTCTCTTTTGCTGTCTCGCATACAGGGTTATCATTACCATCTTTCTAAATTCCATATATATACATTAGTATACTGCATTGGTGTTTTTCTTTCTGGCTTACTTCACTCTGTATAATCAGCTCCAGTTTCATCCACCTCTTTAGAACTGATTCAAATGTATTCTTTTTAATGGCTGAGTAATACTCCATTGTGTGTATGTACCACAGCTTTCTTATCCATTCATCTGCTGATGGACATCTAGGTTGCTTCCATGTCCTGGCTATTATAAACTGTGCTGCGATGAACATTGGGGTACATGTGTCTCTTTCAGTTCTGGTTTCCTTGGTGTGTATGCCCAGCAGTGGGATTGCTGGATCAAAAGGCAGTTCTATTTCCAGTTTTTTAAGGAATCTCCGCACTGTTCTCCATAGTGGCTGTACTAGTTTGCATTCCCACCAACAGTGTAAGAGGATTCCCTTTTCTCCACACCCTCTCCAGCATTCATTGCTTGTAGACTTTTGGATCTCAGCCATTCTGACTGGCGTGAAATGGTACCTCATTGTGGTTTTGATTTGCATTTCTCTGATAATGAGTGATGCTGAGCATCTTTTCACGTGTTTGTTAGCCATCTGTATGTCTTCTTTGGAGAAATGTCTATTTAGTTCTTTGGCCCATTTTTTGATTGGGTCGTTTATTTTTCTGGAATTGAGCTGTAGGAGTTGCTTGTATATTTTTGAGATTAGTTGTTTGTCAGTTGCTTCATTTGCTATTATTTTCTCCCATTCTGAAGCCTGCCTTTTCACCTTGCTAATAGTTTCCTTTGTTGTGCAGAAGCTTTTAAGTTTAATTAGGTCCCATTTGTTTATTTTTGCTTTTATTTCCAATATTCTGGGAGGTGGGTCATAGAGGATCCTGCTGTGCTGTATGTTGGAGAGTGTTTTGCCTATGTTCTCCTCTAGGAGTTTTATAGTTTCTGGTCTTACATTTAGATCTTTAATCCATTTTGAGTTTATTTTTGTGTATGGTGTTAGAAAATGTTCTAGTTTCATTCTTTTACAAGTGGTTGACCAGTTTTCCCAGCACCACTTGTTAAAGAGATTGTCTTTAATCCTTTGTATATTCTTGCCTCCTTTGTCAAAGATAAGGTGTCCATCCACAAAAAAAAATCCACAAAGATAAGGTGGATTTATCTCTGGGCTTTCTATTTTGTTCCATTGATCTATATTTCTGTCTTTGTGCCAGTACCATACTGTCTTGATGACTGAAGCTTTGTAGTAGAGCCTGAAGTCAGGCAGGTTGATTCCTCCAGTTCCATTCTTCTTTCTCAAGATTGCTTTGGCTATTCGAGGTTTTTTGCATTTCCATACAAATTGTGAAATTATTTGTTCTGGCTCTGTGAAAAACACCATTGGTAGCTTGATAGGGATTGCATTGAATCTATAAATTGCTCTGGGTAGTATACTCATTTTCACTATATTGATTCTTCCGATCCATGAACATGGTATATTTCTCCATCTATTAGTGTCCTCTTTGATTTCTTTCACCAGTGTTTTATAGTTTTCTATATATAGGTCTTTAGTTTCTTTAGGTAGATGTATTCCTAAATATTTTATTCTTTTCGTTGCAATGGTGAATGGAATTGTTTCCTTAATTTCTCTATTTTCTCATTATTAGTGTATAGGAATGCAAGGGATTTCTGTGTGTTGATTTTATATCCTGCAACTTTACTATATTCATTGATTAGCTCTAGTAATTTTCTGGTGGAGTCTTTAGGGTTTTCTATGTAGAGGATCACGTCATCTGCAAACAGTGAGAGTTTTATTTCTTCTTTTCCTACTTGGATTCCTTTTATTTCTTTTTCTGCTCTGACTGCTGTGGCCAAAACTTCCAAAACTATGTTGAATAGTAGTAGTGAAAGTGGGCACCTTTGTCTTGTTCCTGACTTTAGGGGAAGTGCTTTCAGTTTTTCACCATTCAGGATAATGTTTGCTGTGGGTTTGTCATATATAGCTTTTATTATGTTGAGGTATGTTCCTTCTATTCCTGCTTTCTGGAGAGTTTTTTTTTTTTTTTTTTATCATAAATGGATGTTGAATTTTGTCAAAGGCTTTCTCTGCATCTATTGAGATAATCATATGGCTTTTATATTTCAATTTGTTAATGTGGTGTATTACATTGATTGATTTGTGGATATTGAAGAATCCTTGCATCCCTGGGATAAAGCCCACTTGGTCATGGTGTATGATCTTTTTAATGTGTTGTTGGATTCTGATTGCTAGAATTTTGTTAAGGATTTTTACATCTGTGTGCATCAGTGATATTGGCCTGTAGTTTTCTTTCTTTCTTTTTTTTTTTTTGGCATCTTTTTCAGGTTTTGTTATTAGGGTGATGGTGGCCTCATAGAATGAGTTTGGAAGTTTACCCTCCTCTGCAATTTTCTGGAAGAGTTTGAGTAGGATAGGTGTTAGCTCTTCTCTAAATTTTTGGTAGAATTCAGCTGTGAAGCCGTCTGGACCTGGGCTTTTGTTTGCTGGAAGATTTCTGATTACAGTTTCAATTTCCGTGCTTGTGATGGGTCTGTTAAGATTTTCTATTTCTTCCTGGTTCAGTTTTGGAAAGTTGTACTTTTCTAAGAATTTGTCCATTTCTTCCACATTGTCCATTGTATTGGCATATAATTTCTGATAGTAGTCTCTTATGATCCTTTGTATTTCTGTGTTGTCTGTTGTGATCTCTCCATTTTCATTCCTAATTTTATTGATTTGATTTTTCTCCCTTTGTTTCTTGATGAGTCTGGCTAATGGTTTGTCAATTTTATTTATCCTTTCAAAGAACCAACTTTTGGCTTTGTTGATTTTTTCTATGGTCTCCTTTGTTTCTTTGCATTTATTTCTGCCCTAATTTTTAAGATGTCTTTCCTTCTACTAACCCTGGGGTTCTTCATTTCTTCCTTTTCTAGTTGCTTTAGGTGTAGAATAAGGTTATTTATTTGACTTTTTTCTTGTTTCTTGAGGTATGCCTGTATTGCTATGAACTTTCCCCTTAGGACTGCTTTTACACTGTCCCACAGGTTTGGGGTTGTTGTGTTTTCATTTTCATTCATTTCTATGCATATTTTGATTTCTTTTTTGATTTCTTCTGTGATTTGTTGGTTATTCAGCAGCGTGTTGTTCAGCCTCCATATGTTGGAATTTTTAATAGTTTTTCTCCTGTAATTGAGATCTAATCTTACTGCATTGTGGTCAGAAAAGATGCTTGGAATGATTTTAATTTTTTTTGAATTTACCAAGGCTAGATTTATGGCCCAGGATGTGATCTATCCTGGAGAAGGTTCTGTGTGCACTTGAGAAAAAGGTGAAATTCATTGTTTTGTGGTGAAATGTCCTATAGATATCACTTAGGTCTAACTGGTCTATTGTATCATTTAAAGTTTGTGTTTCCTTGTTAATTTTCTGTTTAGTTGATCTATCCATAGGTGTGAGTGGGGTATTAAAGTCTCCCACTATTATTGTGTTATTGTTAATTTCCCCTTTCATACTTGTTAGCATTTGTCTTACATATTGCAGTGCTCCTATATTGGGTGCATATATATTTATAATTGTTATATCTTCTTGGATTGATCCTTTGATCATTATGTAGTGTCCTTCTTTGTCTCTTTCACAGACTTTGTTTTAAAATCTATTTTATCTGATATGAATATTGCTACTCCTGCTTTCTTTTGGTCTCTATTTGCATGGAAAATCTTTTTCCAGCCCTTCACTTTCAGTCTGTATGTGTCCCCTGTTTTGAGGTGGGTCTCTTGTAGACAACATATATAGGGGTCTTGTTTTTGTATCCATTCAGCCAGTCTTTGTCTTTTGGTTGGGGTATTCAACCCATTTATATTTAAGGTAGTTATTGATAAGTATGATCCCATTGCCATTTACTTTATTGTTTTGGGTTCAAGTTTACACACCCTTTTTGTGGTTCCTGTCTATTGAATATCCTTTAGCATTTGTTGGAGAGCTGGTTTGGTGGTGCTGAATTCTCTCAGCTTTTGCTTGTCTGTAAAGCTTTTTATTTCTCCTTCATATTTGAATGAGATCCTGGCTGGGTACAGTAATCTGGGCTGTAGGTTATTTTCTTTCATCACTTTAAGTATGTCTTGCCATTCCCTCCTGGCTTGAAGAGTTTCTATTGAAAGATCAGCTGTTATCCTTATGGGAATCCCCTTGTGTGTTATTTGTTGTTTTTCCCTTGCTGCTTTTAATATTTGTTCTTTGTGTTTGATCTTTGTTAATTTGATTAATATGTGTCTTGGGGTGTTTCGCCTTGGGTTTATCCTGTTTGGGACTGTCTGGGTTTCTTGGACTTGGTTGATTATTTCCTTCCCCATTTTAGGGAAGTTTTCAACTATTATCTCCTCAAGTATTTTCTCATGGTCTTTCTTTTTGTCTTCTTCTTCTGGGACTCCTATGATTCGAATGTTGGGGCGTTTAACACTGTCCTGGAGGTCTCTGAGATTGTCCTCATTTATTTTAATTCGTTTTTCTTTTTTCCTCTCTGATTCATTTATTTCTACCATTCTATCTTCTAATTCACTAATCCTATCTTCTGCCTCTGTTATTCTATCCAAGTAAAAATGGGTACTGAAGATTGGGTTCTTAAAGGTACAAAATTGATAACAAATACCAAAAGCAAAGATTAAAAATCTAGAGTAAAGTTTGGAATTTCAAAAATACAGTATTAAAGAAAAGAAGAAAAAAAAAGTCACAAAAATTATAAAAAAATATATATATGAAGTTTGCTTTTAAAAAATAGGGTCTTTTTTTTGCAAAGTAATAGTAGGTTATAAAAGTGAAAATTAAAAGAGTAATAGAGACTTAAATTTTTTTAAAAATTAAAAAAAAAAGAATGATCGTAAAAATAGTAAAAATATATCTAGGACTTTCTCTGGTGTTGTTGTGGGTATTGTGGGATCAGTTCATTTTTGGATAGTTCCTTGGTCCGGCTTATATTTCTCAAGATCTATAGGCCCTTCCTATGTAGTCGGTACTAACTACAGGGTTTTAATCTATTGCACCTGTCACTTCCAAGGCGGTTCCCTCTGTTATAGCTTCTTCTGTTTCCTGGTCTCTTCAGTGTCTGATTTCTGCCCTGACACACAGCGGGTGGTGGTGGACACTTTTTTAGGCTCACTTGTTCAGTCATGCTGTGGGGAGGGAGGGACGCTGCAAACAAATTACACTGGCGTGTGTTCGCAGTGTCTCAGCCACACTGGGTCTGCCACTGCTCTCGGCGCGTGTGCCTTCCCTGCCCACACTGCTCAGGCTCTAGGTTGCTCTGCCGGGAACCATCTGAGGCCAGCCCTGGGCTGCATGCACCTCCCAGGTCTAAGCTGCTCAGGTTCAGGCACTCGGGTAGTCCTCAGAGGCGGAGACTCGGTTGGGCCTGAGTTTTGTGCCCTTCCCAGGTCCGAGCAGCTCAGGTGATGAGGTATTTGGCGAGTGTGGTCACTGAGACTTATTGCCTCCCCTGTCCCTGCCGCTCGGTTTTCTGGGTGTACAACCGGCGCACCTTCACAGGCGGATGTTGACTGTCCAGAACCCCAAGAAGTCTTGGTTAGCAAAGAAGCCTGCTTGCAGTTTGGTAGATAATGTCTCTCTGGGGCTGCGATTGCCCCCTTCCGGCTCTGGCTGCCTGTCACTGGAGGGGGATGGTCTGCAGCCGGCTAGTTCTGTTCAGTCCTTTGTTCCATGAGTGGTCCTGGTGGTGTCTTAGGGCTTTTCACATGGTAGCTATCCCACAGTCTGGTTTGCTAGCCCAAGTTAGTTTGCTCAAATTGCCCTCGGGGCATTCAGGCCAGATTCCTACTCTAAGCAATGCAGCCCGCGCCTCCCTGCCCAGCCCCCGCTTGCTAGTGGCGGGTGCAGGCATCCGTGCTGCTTCTCTGCTGGGGGAGTTACTGTTGGGCTCATAATCTGTGGGTTTTAATTATTTATTTATTTTTCCTCCCTGTTATGTTGCCCTCTGTGCTTCCAAGGCTCGCCACAGACTCGGCAGTGAGAGTGTTTCCTGGTGTTTGGAAACCTCTCTTTAAGACTCCCTTCCCGGGACAGAGCTCCGTCCCTACCTCTTTTGTCTCTTTTTTTTGTCTTTTATATTTTTTCCTACCTCCTTTCAAAGACAATGGGCTGCTTTTCTGGGTGCCTGATGTCCTCTGCCAGCATTCAGAAGTTGTTTTGTGGAATTTACTCAGCATTTAAATGTGCTTTTGATGAATTTGTGGGGGAGAAAGTGGTCTCCCTGTCCTATTCCTCCATCATCTTAGGACCGCCTCCTAGCAGGCAGGTTCTTTACCACTGGGCCACCAGAGTTATTATTATATCCATCTTCTCATATAGATACAAAAACGAAAGAAAATTTTTTTTCCTTTTGATGAGAATGCTTCTTAGGGTCTGCTCTAACAACTCTCGTATGTGCCTTGGAGCCGTGTTCACTCTGGTCACCACGTGCATTTCATCCCTCAGATCAGATCAGATCAGTCACTCAGTCGTGTCCGACTCTTTGTGACCCCATGAATCGCAGCACGCCAGGCCTCCCTGTCCATCACCAACTCCCGGACTTCACTCAGACTCACGTCCATTGAGTCAGTGATGCCATCCAGCCATCTCATCCTCTGTCGTCCCCTTCTCCTCCTGCCCCCAATCCCCCCCAGCATCACAGTCTTTTCCAATGAGTCAACTCTTCACATGAGGTGGCCAAAGTACTGGAGTTTCAGCTTTAGCATCATTCCTTCCAAAGAACACCCAGGACTGATCTGCTTTAGAATGGACTGGTTGGATCTCCTTGCAGTCCAAGGGACTCTCAAGAGTCTTCTCCAACACCACAGTTCAAAAGCATCAATTCTTGGGCGCTCAGCCTTCTTCACAGTTCAACTCTCACATCCATACATGACCACAGGAAAAACCATAGCCTTGACTAGACGGACTTTTGTTGGCAAAGTAATGTCTCTGCTTTTGAATATGCTATCTAGGTTGGTCATAACTTCTCTTCCAAGGAGTAAGCGTCTTTTAATTTCATGGCTGCAGTCACCATCTGTAGTGATTTTGGAACCCAGAAAAATAAAGTCTGACACTGTTTCCACTGTTTCCCCATCTATTTCCCATGAAGTGGTGGGACCAGATGCCATGATCTTCGTTTTCTGAATGTTGAGCTTTAAGCCAACTTTTTCACTCTCCACTTTCACTTTTGTCAAGAGGCTTTTGAGTTCCTCTTCACTTTCTGCCATAAGGGTGGTGTCATCTGCATATGTGCGGTTATTGATATTTCTCCCGGCAATCTTGATTCCAGCGTGTGTTTCTTCCAGTCCAGCGTTTCTCATGATGTACTCTGCATATAAGTTAAATAAACAGGGTGACAATATACAGCCTTGACGAACTCCTTTTCCTATTTGGAACCAGTCTGTTGTTCCATGTCCAGTTCTAACTGTTGCTTCCTGACCTGCATACAGATTTCTCAAGAGGCAGATCAGGTGGTCTGGTATTCCCATCTCTTTCAGAATTTTCCACAGTTTATTGTGATCCACACAGTCAAAGGCTTTGGCATAGTCAATAAAGCAGAAATAGATGTTTTTCTGGAACTCTCTTGCTTTTTCCATGATCCAGCGGATGTTGTCAATTTGATCTCTGGTTCCTTTGCCTTTTCTAAAACCAGCTTGAACATCTGGAAGTTCACGGTTCACATATTGCTGAAGCCTGGCTTGGAGAATTTTGAGCATTACTTTACTAGTGTGTGAGATGAGTGCAATTGTGCGGTAGTTTGAGCATTCTTTGGCATTGTCTTTCTTTGGGATTGGAATGAAAACTGACCTTTTCCAGTCCTGTGGCCACTGCTGAGTTTTCCAAATTTGCTGGCATATTGAGTGCAGCACTTTCACAGCATCATCTTTCAGGATTTGGAATAGCTCAACTGGAATTCTATCACCTCCACTAGCTTTGTTCGTAGTGATGCTTTCTAAGGCCCACTTGACTTCACATTCCAGGATGTCTGGCTCTAGGTCAGTGATCACACCATTGTGATTATCTGGGTTGTGAAGATCTTTTTTGTACCGTTCTTCTGTGTATTCTTGCCATCTCTTCTTAATATCTTCTGCTTCTGTTAGGTCCATACCATTTCTGTCCTTTAACTGGAAGTTTGCACATTTTGATGACCTTCATCTAAATCCCCCTCCCCTATTCCCTGAGGGTGACTTTTAATATGATCGAAATCTACTGTTCTAAACCTAAGAAAATACCCTGAAAAATTATTAGAAGTGATAAGAAAACTCAGTTAAGTGTGGGAAGAGAGATACAACCATATGCACCTCTGACTCTCCAAAGGCCAGGTTTCAGATCATCCCTCCATTTTCAGCCCACTTCCCTCTCTGTTGGAGGAAGGCATGGCAACCCACTCCAGTATTCTTGCCTGGAGAAAACCATGGGCAGAGGAACCTGGCAGGCTCCAGTCCATTGGGTGGCACAGAGTCGGACGCGACTGAAGTGACTTAGCACTAGCACTTCCTCCTTGTGGAGGGAGCAGTTAGATGGCACTTGCCAGGCTGCCAGCACCTGGGTGCTGCCCTCTGGTTTGACCTGTCCCCAGAAAGGAGCTCTGGTACTAAGATTTCTGACCTGATTTCCGTAGACTCCTGGGCTAGTGGCCAGAGGAGGGGGCAAGGAATAAAAAGTTGGAAACCAGTTTTATACCTTCACAGATCTTTGGGGGTAATGAGGAAATCATTCCTCCTCATTCTAAAAACTGGACTGTCCTCGGGAATTCCCTGGCAGTCCAGGGGTTAGAGCGCCACACTGCCACTGCAGGGGGCACAGGTTTGATCCCTAGTCAGGGAACTAAGATCCCACATGTTGCATAGCATGGCAAAAATAAATAAAAGATATAAGATAAATTTAATAAATAACAGAAACTAGACTGTCCTCATTCACAAATTTATTTGTTGGCAGTAGATTTTTTGTTCCTAACCTTTCAGCCTATAAAGTCTTCTGGAAAAGAAATACCACGTGTATTCATTTTTACCCGAATTTCGTTTTCTCTCTTCCCTTCAAAATCAGTTTCCCTCCCCGCCCCACCCCCAGCCCCGGAGGCTTTTAAAATACCTGTGGTTGTTACCACTGACTTGCATTTCCCCTTCTAGGAAGGAGTTCCTGAGGCAGAGGCGGGCAGCTGTGACCCTCCAGGCCTGGTGGAGAGGCCACTACAGCCAGCAGAACTTCAAGCTGGTAAGAGAACTCATGTGGGAGGTGGAACCTGCAGGGGCAGGGGACACCTGTCCAGTTAGAAACCAATATCGACCTTTGTTTGTGAGTGTGAGACATTTATTTATGAATGTGAGCGCTGGGGCAAGGAGCATCACCAGTCACAAACCTCAGCACCCCACACTCTTCTTAGCAGTGTCAGGTCACGTGTTTGTGGGTTTCAAGTGTTCTCCTGCAGGATCTGAGGCATCTCCAGAGCTAGAATGAGATGTCCTGCTCTGAAATGAGACAGTGGCTGGTTTTTTCCCCCTACTTTGCAGGCAGCAATAGAAGTTAACGGATTGATTATTCTCTGTTTCAAGCACTTCTTCCAAATTTTTTCCTTGACCACAGGCACTGGTAATGAGTGTCTGCTAAGCAAACAAACCAGGGGCACCTTTAACATGCCCTGCTGAGCCTCCTTGACTGCTTGCCTTGGTCATGGCCATGACTATGGCTGGAACACGCAGATGGAAAGGCTACATGGGGCCTGTTGCTCTATGTGCATCATTTTATTTATTATTAAACCGACACTGCATGTCATGGATCTGAGACATAAAGAAATTAAGTCATTTTCCCAAGAGCACGCAGTCAGTAAGCAGCAGAGCTGGAGCTGAGATGCAGGTCTGTGTGACTTGACGGTTGTAAAATGAAGCATGACCCCACACAGACAGCATGCACCAGGGTTGGTCTTTGAAAAGCCAATAGAAGTCAGCCCAGAGGCTCAGAGACCTCTGGCCCAGAGTGTGTTTGCAGCATAGAAGTGCGTGCTCATAGTTTATTATTTCCTCTTTATTTTCAAGCTCCCTGTGAGGGAGTTGCTTGATGGAGCAGGCCAAAGGCCTCCACCAGGTCACAGCCCCACACGAGCTGACTGTACTTGGCTGCAGGTGTGAAAAGCAGGACCTCTGCAATCCTGCCACCCACGTGACTTCCAGCCCAGTTCTCTGTCACTAGCCATCAGAAGGGAGAAGGCAATGGCACCCCTCTCCAGTACTCTTGCCTGGAAAATCCCATGGATGGAGGAGCCTGGTAGGCTGCAGTCCATGGGGTCGCTAGGAGTTGGACACGACTGAGCGATTTCACTTTCATGCATTGGAGAAGGAAATGGCAACCCTCTCCAGTGTTCTTGCCTGGAGAATCCAGGGACGGGGGAGCCTGGTGGGCTGCTGTGTATGGGGTCGCACAGAGTCGGACATGACTGAAGTGACTTAGTAGCAGCAGCAGCCATCAGAAGACCACTCTATCATTTATGCCATGTAAAAGTACTTCTTTAGCACCAATTTCATGCCAGGCTCTAACTGCTTTACAAGTATAAGTCACTTAATCTGCTTGTGCTCACAGGTGTGCAAAATTTTAGCACCAGCACTTTGCCAAAAAGCATGTAACTGTAAAGCTAATTTGCGAGAACACCTTACCTCTCGCTCTCTGTCCCCTCAGGAAGCCTTTCTCTGCTCTGTGCCCTGCCAGTCCCAGGCCCCTCTGAGAGTGTACGCCCTTCTTGCCTCTGCAGATCCTCCTGGGTTTTGAGCGTCTGCAGGCCATTGCCCGGAGCCATCTGCTGGCAAAGCAGTACCAGGCCCTGCGACAGAGGATGGTCAGGCTGCAGGCCCTCTGCAGGGGCTACCTGGTGCGCCAGCAAGTCCAGGCCAAGAGGAGGGCTGTGGTGGTCATCCAGGCACATGCCAGGGGCATGGCTGCTCGACGGAACTTCCGGCAGCGGAAAGCCAATGTAGGTGGTCACTGCCCTCTCGGGCAGGTGGGGATGGCTGGGCGCAGATGAAGGAGGGCATGCAGAAGGAGTGGGCAGCAACATAAGACCATCATCAGACACTCCTGACCCCTCTGGGTCCAAAGTTACTACTGTACTGGCCCCCCACCATCAGGCACACCCAGCTCATACCCTGGGTGCTGAGGATGCAGCATGGGAGATGGATTATCTCAGTCTTATACCTGGAATCTGGAACTCAAGTTCTTTGGTCCCCTTCCTTTAGTTTTGGGGATGATTTCTCAGCAGCACTGATCAGTCCACAGGAAGGCTCAGGAAACCAGAGTCAGCTGAGCTATGGGAGGCCACAGCTCCATGGAGGAGGGTGGAGGTGCCTGGTTCCTGGGCGGGTCTGATAGCTTAGGGCAGAGAAATACCAAGAGTAGCCTTCAAGAGAGTGTGGGCAGGAGAGATGGGAGGGCAGGGGGCAAACAAATGTCACTGAGATGTGTATCCCTGCATTGTGACATTTCACCCCTGGGTGGTCCCATTCCCTCCATCCAGAGAGGACCCAAGACTCAACCTCACTCCTCAGAACTCACTCATTGGCAATGGTGATAAAGAAGGGGGCTAGGGTGAAATTCTCTCCTGCTCCATAGATAATACAGGTCCCCTGAGCACAGTACTGGTACAGTGGCCAGAGCGAGAAAGAGTGCAGAGCCTCAGACATGTCAGCAGATGCTCCTACACCTATATGGCCTTGGACAAGCAACAGACCGGGCGGGCCAGGGCCCTCTCCCTGCTTTTAGTGAAGGGACCACGTGGGCCTGAGTGGGTTTTGCAACTAGGTTCTAGGAATCTGTGGGGTTTGGTGTGGTCCCATGTGGGGACAAGCAAGCATGTCCCTTCTTTACATCTTCTCTGAAACAGGAAGCCCAGGCTGGTTGATCTCCAGTCCCTCTAGCTATTGAAACCTAGGATTTTAAAAGGAAACGTATTGATTTTGACAAATACGGCAGCAGAAGGTTTATTCAGCTTTGTGAGGGGCTTGCCCCAGCTGGGCTGGTGGCAACTGTGGCCCCATGGGTTATCTGTGCAGGTGCCCCTCGTCATCCCAGCTGAAGAGCAGAAGAGCCCAAGCGCTGTACCCAAAAGGAAGCGTAAGTCCATCTACGACACCATCACCGACACGGAGATGGTGGAGCAGGTGTTTGGCTTCCTGCCTTCCCTGACTGGTGGGCAGGATAGCCCGGCCACACCGGACATTGAGGTAAGTTGGGCCCTGCCAGCCCAGCATGGGATCTTGTGGGGTGCCTGCCCAGTCCCAGGCTTCAGCCAACCTCTAGGCTTTACTGAAAAGCCACGACTTGGCTCAAGGAGTGAGTTCTGTGGTTGTGGGTGAAGATGCAGAGAAAAGAGGAGCGAGGGTCTCTGTGGTCAGCCCCTTTCAAGTTAAGGAGGTGTCTTAGCTACAAGGCTTCCTAGAGCCTTTACTATGCAAATGTTCTTGGGCTTTCAACTGGGCAGTGTTTCCCACCTGTATTTGGCCGCTGTCACAGAGCATCTCATTGGCTGCTGCTCTGCAGAATGAGACCTGCGGGACTAGGGGTGGGGAGCAGAGCAGGAGGATTGGGCAGAGAGGGCAGCTCCAGGGCCGTCCTGTTGACTCTCACTGCATCCCTCAGGAGCTCATCATGCCTGCTCCTCCAAGCTCCACCCACCCACAAACCGTCTGTGCTGTGGGAGCAGCTGAGCATACTTCCCCTGGAGGGGCACCTAAGGGAGGCAGGCAGGAGGCAGCAGGGAGTGGGGGTGTCTGGGGAGCCGAGGTCTACAGGCAGAGGAGGCAGCAAGGAGTGGGGGTGTCTGGGGAGCTGAGGTCTACAGGCGGAGGGCTCTGAGGGCAAGCCGCCAGGTACCTGGGGCTCTCATATCAAGGCCCATCCAGCACCTGGCAGCCCACTAGGGACGCACTGAGGGTGTGGGCAGGGGGCGATCCCTAACACAAGGGGGAGTGGGTCATTCTGCACCCTGTCACAAACCAGGCAGGCCCTTCTTGGGGCTCCCTGGCCCCAGGATGTGCACACTGGCAGATCACATCTCAGACGAGAGTGGACCCTTGTCTCTGTCCCAGGATCTGAAGGAGATGACCCAGAAGCTGCCTGAGGTTGACCTAGACACGGTCCCCATGATGGAGGAGCCTGAGGATGACCTGGCTGAGTACACCTTTCCCAAGTTCGCTGTGACCTACTTCCAGAAATCAGCCAGCCACACACACATCCGGCGGCCCCTCCGATACCCTCTGCTCTACCACGAGGATGACACTGACTACTCGGTGCCTGGTCCCGTGCTTTCTAGTGGCTCAGGCCTCCCGCTGACTCTGCGGGAGCAACAAAGGGGCAGGATGCTGTGGGCTCTGTGCTGCATGGAGCTGGGTTCCAAGCGGGGGCTCTGTCTCCGTTTTCCCAGGCTGCCCTGGCTATATGGAGCATCATCCTGCGGTTCATGGGCGACCTTCCGGAGCCAGTGCTCTTCACCAGGAACACCCTGCGTGGCGGCTCAGTGATGCGGCAGATCCACGACGCCCTGGGCAAGGAGGGCAGCACCCAGCCTCCACAACACAGCAGATCAGCACAGGTGCGCCATGAGGGCGGTGCCAAGGGGAGATGCCCTCCCGGTGTCCCCAGGCCCAGGGCCTGGAGAAGCTGGACCAGAAAGGGGAGGCACAGTGTGGAGTGAGCATCGGCCGCAGGACCTAGGGACCCCTAGGGTTTTCAGTCTTGAACTGCATTCGGGAACTCATGAGTCAGGCATTATACCCAGGACTTTGTGAATTATACAGTCATTATTGGAGAAGGTCCTTCAGGTGCTGAACACTGAGTTTGACTTAGTCAAACTTGGTGCTTAGTCACTCAGCTGTGTCTGACCCTTTGAGACACCACGGACTGTAGCCTGTCAGGTTCGTCTGTCCATGGGATTCTCCAGGTAAGAATACTGGAGTGGATAATCATTCCCTTCCCCAGGGGATCTTCCCGACTCAGGGATCGAACCCAGGTCTCCTGCATTGCAGGCAGATTCTTTACTGTCTGAGCACCCAGGGAAGCCCTTCAGGACTCAAATGCATAGACCAGTAATAATAACAACAAATGTTACCGACTGTCAACATGCTGTATGCCGGCTGCTTCTCTTCAGTTAATTTCCAGAGGAGCCATCCCTACAAAGTAGGATTATTAAATTTATTGTAGCTAAAGAAACTGAGAAGTTAAGTAACTTGCCCCCAAATCACAGTGAATACATATTACACAGCTGGGCTTTGAATCCACTCCACTGAATTCAAAGACCCAGTTCTTTGAATTTTTCTTTGAATTTTCTTTGAATCTTTCTACACTGCCCTCTGATGAAAGGCTGTTATATCCATTTTTGGTCAGAAGCCCTTCCTAAGGCCTCAGTTTCATGATGTCATCCTAGTGGAATTAACCAAGAATAGTTCAAAGGAATGGCACACCAGTGACAGCACTTGGGCCCACCAGCAACGGGAGCCCCACAACGGCCTGTAATTCTGACACCAGTTCCAATGTATATGGGTTTTTTCCACCAAAACTTCTCAGCACCAGCTGGGTGTCCTAAAATTCAACTCGGTTTGGATACTGTCTGCCTGGAGATAGTGTCCGATTCCATAGACGAAGGGCCCGGTCCTTCTAGATTACCCCTACTTTAATGCAAGTTCAGATTGGTCTTTATTTGCTGACTACCTGGCTTGAATCAGACATTCTCACACCTCCTCCTTGGGTTTGATTAATTTGCAAGAGCAGCTCAGAGAATTCAGAGTAACATTGTACTCACTAGCCTACTGGTTTATTATAAAGGATACAAGTCACTACAGCCTGATGAAGGAGGCAAGGTATGAAATGCACAGGGCAAGATATGAAAAAGATTAAGAAACTTGCATGCCCTCTCCAGGTACCACTCCCCAAATCTCCACGTGTTCACCAGCCTGGAAACTCTCTGACCCCTGTCCTTTTGGGTCTTTACAGAGGCCTCACTTCATTGATATGATCAAATAAATCACTGGCCATTGAGCCAGCTGAGCTCAGTTTCACGCCCTTCCCCCCTCCCCTTGACCACTAGCCACCAGCCCCCATCCTTCAGTTCAGTATCTCAGTCGTGTCTGACTCTTTCCAACCGCATGGACTGCAGCACACCCAGGACTCCCTGTCTATCACCAACTCCCAGAGCCTATTCAAACTCATGTCCATCAAGTCGGTGATGCCATCCAACCATCTCATCCTCTGTCGTCCCCTTCTCCTCCCGCCTTCTATCTTCTCCAGCATCAGGGTCTTTTCAAATGAGTCAGTTCTTCACATCAGATGGCCAAAGTGTTGGAGTTTCAGCTTCAGCATCAGTCCTTCCAATGAGCACCCAGGAGTGATCTCCTTTAGGATGGACTAGTTGGATCTCCTTGCAGTCCAAGGGACTCTCAAGAGTCTTCTCCAACACCACAGTTCAAAAGCATCAATTCTACAGCGCTCAGCTTTCTTCACCATCTAACTCTCACATCCATACATGACTACTGGAAAAACCAAAGCTTTGCCCCCATTCTTAGGTGCTTTCTAAAAGTCACCTCATTAACATAAAAAGACATCTTTATCACAGATGATTCCAAGGGTTTTAGGAGCTCTGTGCCAGCAATGGGGACAAAGACCAAGTATCTATTTCTTATTATAAACTGAAATATCACAGGCCCCCAAGCATCAGGTGCTCAGATAGCAGAGCAACTGCACAGACATCTAAGCGGGTCTGCAGCCTGGGGTCACATGGTCAAATCTGGTCCAGAGGTTACATGGAAGTTGCCCAAGCTCAAGCCCTGACTCCCTGACCTCTAGAGACGTGGACTCTGCCTAGTGTAATGTCATCCGTTGCTGTGCAACAAATGAACCCCTAAATGTGATGGCATGAGACAGCCCACATTCATTATCTCAGACAGTTTTTGAGGATCAGGAGTGGCTTAGTTCGTTAGTTCGGGCTCCAGGTCTCTAACAAAGTTGCAGCCAAACTGTCATTTAAAGCTTGACCAGGGCCACAAGATCTGCCTCCGAATGGCTCCCTCACATAGCTGCTGGTGGGAGACCTCAGCTCTGGCCACCCTGGCCTCTCCACCAGGCTGCCTGAGTGTTCTCACAATTTGCTTCCTCCATGACGAGTGACTTAAGAGAGAAAGCAGGAAGGAGGCTTCATTGCCTGCATGCCATCGTGAGTGAGAATGTCAGGAAGCAAGGGTCCCTGGGGGTCACCTTGGAGGCTGGCCACCACTCAGGGAGGGGACATTGAGAGGTTGTTGAGCTGCCGGCACCTCTGGAAGGTAAGCACAGAGTCAGATCCCCAGTGCTCCTTCTTGCACGCTTATTAAGTGTGTGTGCCCCCAAGGAGGGGGAGGGGGCTTAGTGAGCCCTGCCCACCCTCGTTCACCAGCTAATATATTTTCAGTTTGGTCCCTGTGTGGCAAACCAGGTGGCACTAGTGGCAAAGAATCTGCCTGCCAGTGCAGGAGATGTAAGAGGCACAGGTTCGACCCCTGGGTCGAGAAGATCCCCTAGAGGAGGAAATGACAGCCCCTTCAGTATTCTTGCCTGGAAAATTCCATGAACAGACAGGCTTGGCAATCTATATAGTCCATGGGACGGCGAAGAGTTGGACACAGCTGAGCACACAGAATGCACACATAGAAGCCCGTGCTCAGCTCCAGACCTGGCTCATCCCAGCCCAAGCCCAGTCCCACACTGAGCTCATTTTGGCAGCAACTTCTCATGACACCATCAGGACAGGCTGTGACCCCTGCCTATAGAGACCATCGGATCCTGATGGCTGGGAGTGGGCCCGGGCCCCAAAGTCTAGTCTTCTGAGTCTCTAGCAAAACTCTGACCTCGCAGTGGGCAGAATGTATTCCGGTTCATCTACCACATCGTCACAGAGAATGACTGTAGCCTGTGGCTGTCCTGGGCGCCTGGGTTCAGACCCAGCCCACTCGGCTGGTGAGAGGTCCAGACTTTGGAATCAGAGCAGCCCTGAACCCTCCTGGAGGACCGGTGTCTGGCCGAGCGGCTTTTGTCCAGTTTCTCACGTTCTCTTGCCTGTTTCCTCGCCCAGCAGTGAGAATGGCAGTGCACACCTGTCAGCGTTGCACGGCTTGGTGGAGATGAGGGAGTGCACGCTGCTTTATGAGTCAGGCTGGGAAAAGGCTCGGGAGCTAGAGATGAGCCCCACCCAGGCGGGTCTTGGGTTAGATTTGGAGGTGCTGCCCAGGCTTCACCTTCCCTCAGGAGCTGTCTCCCTCCACAGAGGCCCAGCCGCAGGGACAGAGGGACCAAGGACATCTCCTCCATGAAGCTGAAGCGGTCCTCCTGGGTTACAGGCCAGGTGAGCCCAGGGCCAGGGGGCCCAGGCTTGCTCCCAGCTCTGCTGCCCACTGGCCGGCCGGCTGCAGCGTTCCAGGCTTTCACCCAGTTTCCTTCTTTGCAAATGGAAGTGATCTTGGTTGTCCTGACTGCCACCTTTGGGTTTCAAGGTGGCCAACCAGCTGAATATTGGAGAAGAGGCATTTGAAGAGGACAGCCCCCTCTCAGACCGACCCATGTCCAACCTGGAGAAGGTGCAGTTCATTGTGGGCTACGCCATCTTGCGTCCCGACCTCAGGTCAGTCCCCACCCCCATCACGCCCCCTGAGAACACAGCCCCTCACTAGCTCTCAGCCCAGGGCCCCATCCCTAACCTGCTCCCCACCCTGGAGCCTGCAGGCTGGCTCTCAGGACAGCAGATGGTACAACCACCAGGGGTTCTCTAATGCTCTGCATTAAAACCCCTGGGTAAAACCCAGTTTTAGGAAGACAAACTTATCATGGGCTGTTGATTCATCTTATAACCAGCTTTACTGCAAGACCCTGTAAATGGGCAAGTTCCTCATTTATTCTATATATGTTTTGCTTTATATATAATTTGCTTTACAGAAATTGTGTTTTTATACAAATTTTAAGAACTATATATACTGCTTACAAGGACAGACTACTGTATTTCAGGAGTTCACATATTTTAAGTTATTATTAATATTTTTAACCAAACTCAAGGAATTTGAGTCATAATTTTTTCAAATTTTTTTTCTACTTCACTCTCTCTCTTTTCCTTTGAACTCTAATTAAATCTGTAGAAGACTTCTATATTGTCTGTCACATCCCTAAGGGTCTGTTCATCTGTGCTTTCTTTTTTCCCCTTCCGTTCTTTAGGTTAGATATTTTCTATTAATCTGTCTTCATATTAACTGATTTTTGTTTTGTCTTCTCCAGTACGCTGTTATACCCATCCAATTATTTTTTAAAATTTCAAATATTATATTTTTCAATTCTAGAGTTTGCACTTGACTCTTTTTTTAAAAAATAGTTTCTGTTTTGCCAAGATTTCCTGTTTGTTCATTCACTATGAGCATAATGTCCTTTATATCCTTGATCATAGTCATGGTAATTTTAAAACCTTTCCTGATAAATCAATATTTGGTTCATCTTGGGGTCAGTTTCCATTGACTGCCTTTTCTCTTGAGAATAGTCATGTTTTCCTGTCTCCTCATATGTCTGATACTTGACTATTATTTTCTCAGTAGCCTAATACTTTGGGGTTGTTATCTTAGACCTTTGGGGATGATATGTTTGAAGACTCTGGAATCTGTTACATTCCTTCAAAGACTTTTCATTTGGGGAGGCAATTAGTTTGGTTGGATTCAAACTCTGTCTCCCTGTGGTAAGCAGCAGCTGGAATCCCTGTGCAGTTATTTTAGCCTTTGCTGCGCTGCCTGGAGTCTGCCTCAGACATGTGTAGATGAGGGGTGAATCAGAGATTTAGGGAGAGTTTATATACAAAGTATAGGGCTCCTCCCCTCCCCCAGAGCCAGCCCCCAGCCTGGCCTCCCAGCGCTCTGTGTCTTTCAGGGACGAAATTTACTGCCAGATCTGCAAGCAGCTCTCAGAGAACTACAAAACAAGCAGCCTGGCCCGGGGCTGGATCCTGCTCGGCCTGTGCCTGGGCTGCTTCCCGCCTTCCGAGAGGTTCCTGAAGGTGAGGAGGGGCAGGGGCAGGAGCTGAGGGCTGGGGCAGCATGGGTGGGCCCAGGGCCCTGCAGCAGATGGAGAAACCCCAGCCCATGGCCTGGTTCTCCTGCTCGTGCAGGCCAGGATGGGCAGAAGTGCCTGGCCTTTTTTGGGCCTCAGTTTCACGTCTATAAAAGAGGATGCTCCTCCGGCCCCTAATCAGGATCTGCAGGGCCATCTCACCTGGGCTCCATCACCAAAAGACAGTGAGGTGGTGGATGAAATGGGCATTGAAAAGACAAAAGTGTTTGAGGAATGGGTACCAATGAGAGGCTGGATGCAGCATCTCTCTCTAGGCCTAAGAACTAGCAAGAGAGGTGTTTCCAAGTGTTGGAGGCCCCAGGCTTCGCTACTCTAATACACCTTTTGGTTCTGAATATAAAAGTAATATGTAGGGGGGACTTCCCTGGTGATCCAGTAGTTAAGAGTCTGCTCTTCCACTGCAGAGAGCACAGGTTCAATCTCTGGTTGGGGAACTAAGATCCCATATGCCCTGCAGCCAAGAGGGAGAAAAAAGTAATGTGTAGGAAATGTAAAAAGTCTAAATAGAAGATAAAAGTCATCCTCACACCCAGAGGCAACTTGCCTTACGGTTTCTGACCTTTTGTGATGTGAGAGAATCATACTTGTGATCACACAGAAAACAATCTCACTATCTCTCATGCCTCTAGGGACAGCAGGAAGTCTGATCACCCTGGCCATGTGCCCTGGGGCAGACTTGACAGCAGTAAATCCTTCCAGGCTGCATCTTCTCAAAGAATCTCTCTGAGAGACAAAAAGCTTTTCAACACCTTGTTTCAACATCTCATGGAACATATTTTGAACATCGGCTCTCCTGCAGCTTTCACTTATAAGCGTCTTCTCACGTCATAAACTGTCCCCAAATGGCAGTGCTAATGCCATTTGCTAGTGTTCCTAATGCATATTTCACTTTTTGATGGACACTTAGGATCTATCTTCCAATTGCCCATCACCATAAACACCACTATGATTAAAAACTATACATCTACCTTTACCAAATTATTTTTACCTTTACCAAATTAGGTCAAAGAGTGAACACATTTTAAAATTATGTACTATTTAAAACATATTGACAAATGGGTCCTCAGAAATGCTGTGCAACTGATACTCCTTATAGTGTGACAGCCCCATGTTAATGCACCTTTGCCACGGCTATTATCATTTTTTAGCTTTTTTCCAGTTTTATTGAGATATTATTGACATATAACATTGTTCAAATGTAGGGTATACAGTGTTGTGATTTTATATAGGTGTGTATTGTAAAATGATTGCCAAGTAATACATCATCCATAATTACAATTAGTATCATAGTTCCTAGAATCTGGACAGTGACTAGAAAGTGGCCTCCATTCTAAGTATCTTCGTGCCGTTCCCTTCCTCATCCACCAGTATCTGCTGAACTTCATTGGTCAAGGACCAGTCGGCTACGGGCCCTTCTGCGCTGAGCGCCTGAGACGCACCTGTGCCAATGGCGTGCGCACAGAGCCCCCCTCCTGGCTGGAGCTGCAGGTAGGGGCTGGAGGGGATGGGAGGCAGCCAGTGTGGGGTGGTGGCAGCCCCCGTGACTCCTCCAGCACAGCTCATGGGGCTGCCAACAGGAAGTATGTGCTCTGGGCCTCTCCCCGCTCTTCTGGGCCAGTGGTCCCTGGGAGCCCCAGCTGGGGCTCAGCCTCCCCAGACCCAGTCCAGGCTTCAAAAGTGCCACCTCCCCCACATCTAAATTGATATTCCTTGGTGGCTCAAATGGTAAAGAATCTGCTGCAATGTAGGAGACCCAGGTTCAATCCCTGGGTCGGGAAGATCCCCTGGAGAAGGGAATGGTTACCCACTCCAGTATACTTGCCTGGAGAATTTTATGGACAGAGGAGCCTGGCGGGCTACATGGGGTTGCAAAGAGTCAGACATGACTGAGTAACTAACACTTTCTCTTTCATTTAGGGCCCTTCTAGCTGAAGGGGAAAATCAGTCTTAGTTCCTTAGCTGCAGGGTGTGAGTGGCTGCTAACTGCCTAAAGCTTACCCCTCCCAAAGACACTTGCATTTTATATGGTCATGCAAGGTTGTCTACCTAGGTGGCATTCTGGAACCTGTGAGTTCTTGCAGGATCCTCAGGAACGGTACTTCAGACACAGGTAGGGTCTGGCCCCCACTCTACCCGTGGCTCCTGGAAGGTATGCTCTATGCCTTGTGGTGCCCTATACCAGGACACAGAGAGCACCTCCCACCACACCCCGTCCTGTTCTCACTTTGCCACCAACATCCACGGGACTTCCCTCCTCCACCTCATCTACCTGCTCTGCCCAGAAGCCTTGGAGTTGAAAGTGAACTTGCTGCAGCTGTGTGGCCTGTGCCAAGCCCTGCTGTACACAGAGAGTAACAGTGGCTTCCTCTGACCCAAAAGGTTCCAGAGTCCAAGACTCAGACATCTCCGAGAGCTTTTCTCAGTGATCCTGAGTCACCCAATCTCGCCAAAGCTCAGGGAACTCATGTTAAAATGGGGCCTTCCAGTACAGGCTGCACCCCACGGACACGGTGCTTAAACAGCTCTTGCCCTGGTGGGTCCCTCAGTTCAGCAGCGACGTCTGCTGGCCAGGACTGTGTAAACGCTTTGCCGAGCTGGGCGGGGCTTCAGAAGGCCCCGCCCCCCAGAACCCATGGGAATGCGCCCGCAGGGGCAGTGGGTTGGAAAGAGGGGCTGGTGGGCCAGCCTCCCATCACAGAGTTCCAGGAGCTCCAGCGCAGGCAGCTGAGCCGAGGGGCCTCCTGGGCAGAGGACCTGAGTCTTCGTCCGTCCCCAGGCTGTCAAGTCCAAGAAGCACATCCCAATCCATATCAGCTTGGCGACTGGAGAGAGCCTGATGGTCATGGTGGACTCAGCCTCAACGTCTCGGGAAGTCTGCCTGCACATCGCCCGCAAGCAGGGCCTCAGCGACCACCTGGGCTTTTCTCTGCAGGTCGCCGTGTACGACAAGGTACTGGCCAGGGTCCCGTCCACCGCCCGCCTCCTTCACACACGCAGGGCAGCACCAGCCCTTGTATCATGCCAGCCTAGGCACCACTCACCTTCCCAGCTGCCAAATACAGATGCGAGCACAAACTCCCGCTTACAGACGTGCCTCCTAACCAGGCAGCCTGCCCCCTGGCCCAACACTCACACACTCAGTCTAGTATCTCACACACACACACCTGGAAGGTCCCCTGCTGTGCCTACATCCTGCGCCAAGCCCCTCACCCTGAGGAGCTCAGAATCCCATGCATCCATGTGGAGGTCACACCAGCACTGCCCCATCCTGACCCCACATCGTCGCCCCACCCAGATGCCCTGATTCCCACGCTCAGAACCAGGTATACACAGGCCAATGAATCAAGGCATTCGAACCCAGTCACATGGGCATGAGCCTCCTGTGAGAGGGGCCGGCCGGGGGAGAGTGTAGGCGTGTTTAGGGGTGAATGACAGGCCACGCCCAATGGGGAGGAGTCTGAAGGGTTCCTGTCCTCTTGATGTCCACACCTCCACCTGGGGGGCTGACACGCAGCAGTCGCTCACCCCTGCCGCTCTGATTCTGGTCTCAGTTCTGGTCCCTGGGCAGTGGGCGTGACCACGTGATGGATGCCTTGGCCCAGTGTGAGCAACTGGCCCGGGAGAGGGGCGAGAGTGAGCGCCAGGCGCCCTGGCGCATCTACTTCCGGAAGGAGTTCTTCACCCCATGGCACGACTCCCAGGAGGACCCGGTCAGCACCCATCTCATTTACCGCCAAGTCCTCCATGGAGTCTGGCTTGGCGAGTACCCCTTCGAGAAGGTGAGGGGACCACAGCGCTCAGGGCCCCAAAGACCCCCCTCTCAGACAGCCTGGGGAAGGGCCCTGCTCGAGGGCAGGGACTTTGGGACAGAACAAGGGCAGCTGGGCTGGGCACCAGGCATGTCCCTGGGGAGGCCGTGTGGGTCATGGAGGGCAGGAGGCTGAGGGAGAGGAGTGGGCCCAGGATGTATCTGTGAGTACAGGTCCCTGCAGCCCTCTGGGAGAAGCTGTCCCTGCCCAGTAGCCTCCATCCCCTTCTTTAGCCACAGGTTCACTCAAGCTTCTGGGGTTTGAGCCACCTGCCGCCAGCAGCAAAACCTGTCCCCCCAATCAGCCGCAGGCCCTCCTAGCCTTACCACAGTAGCTGCTCATGGGGCAGCAGGGCCTGGGGGTCAGGAACACGGCCTTGGAGTCCCAGCATTTGAATTCAGGTCCCACCTGTGCCTCTTCCTGGCGGTGTGGCCTTGGAACATTAGGTCACCTCTCTGAGCCCCTGGCTGTCTCCTGGAAGGTGCAGTCACCAGAGCTTTCTGTGTGGTTGTGAGACTCAGGGTAGGGGAGCTCATGCACCTGACCTCCTTGGGCAATGCTGTGCCTGTTCAGCGGGTGCAGACCTCCCTGGGCCTGAATCCAGAGGATGAGCTGGGGACTGGAGGCAACTGTGGCAGTCCTGGAGGCCTGCCTGGAGCAGGGCAGTGGGCAGGGAGAGGTGGGGGCAAAGAGGGTGTGGGGACAGAGGGTAGGCAAATAGATGGCTGGGCAAGGTTTGTCTCCTTGGAAAGAACAGGGCAGCTTGTCCCTGTAGGGCACCTGGAGCAGGGAACCTTCTGTGTGCTGGGCGTGCTAGTGACTTACACAGGCTCCTGCCCACATGAATCCTAGCAGAGGCTCTGCAGGAATGGCTAGGGAGATCACCTTTGCCCAGTGAGGACTGGGGGAGACAGGGTAAAGGCCTTGTCCACAAGTGAAGGACAGAGAAACCTGATGTCCTGCGGTCCATGGGGTCACAAAGAGTCGGACATGACTCAGTGACTGAACAACAGCACTCACCTCACTCAGCAGTGTTGGGGCTCCAGGCCCCAGAGCTCAATCCCACACACTCACTGGCTCACGAGGGCTGAACAAGGAACATGCAGGACACCCGCCTTGTCTTCAGGCTGGGCTGCTGGGACACTCCGGCCTGCCAACAGGAGCGCAGCCCGTGTTGGGCCCAGTCAGGGCACACAGGGGCTCTGCCATGTTGGGGGAGGGGCAGGTCCTGCCTAGCAGAGGCAACTGCTCACCTCAGTTGTGGAGGGTGAGCGCTCAGCAGGGGCAAGGCTTCCTGGGGGGAGAGTGGGCTCGCACATGCCCACCCCACCCTGGCTCCCGTGTGTGTGCCTGGGCCGTGCAGGAGGAAGAGCTGGTGGAGCTGCTGGCCCAGCACTGCTATGTGCAGCTCGGTGCCTCGGCCGGGAGCCAGGCCATCCGGGAGCTGCTGCCCAGCTGTGTCCCCTCCAAGCTGTACAGGACCAAGACCCCAGAGAAGTGGGCCAGCCTGGTCACCACCACCTATGCCAAGGTCAGCCTCCCCAGAGCCTGTGTACTCCGGCTATGAAGCTCTTTTTGGGGGTGGTGGGCCCCTTGGTATTTAGAGGGGCTGGAGATCCCATTATGAGTCCCTACTCACTGAGGGGATGGAGACTAACCTCCCGGTCAGCATAGCCCTATGTCTCCAGGTTTAAACAATCTTGTTCAGGTTCACCCCCCTCACAAGATGGTATCTTGGCTGGTCTGGGCAGCTCAGTCCTCCACTGGTCTCTACTACAGGCTCAATGTGGGCCTTGGCTTTTGGGTGCAAGAAGGCATCCCCAGCTGCTGACCATGAGCACACCCTCACCTTGGCCTCAGTTCCACCCTGGGCCTTATTGGTGTCCCCTTGCTGGGCCCTGAATGCCCGATGCTGGCCTGGACGGCGGGAGGGCTGTCCCTCCTCTACCCCTGCTTGGTCAGCCCACAGCAAGTGAAGGTGGTTCCTGAAGGCTCACAGCCTCCTCCCCAAGAAGACAGCCCTCTGACTTGGTCCCCCTGCTTCTCTTCCCCTCCCCACAGGGCTGTCCCAAACCACCCCTCTGTCAGAGCCTCCTTCCTCATAGGGTGCTTTGCTCTGCAGTGTGTCCTGAGGGTGCAAAGGGATCTCTAAGGGCTGGTGGGCTCCGTGCTGCAGCTGGTGCTGCAGAAGAGCTGTGCATGGGGTGAAGAGGGGTGGAAGGGGGAGGATAAAGCCCTTTGGTTAATGCTTGTGTGTGTGTTAGTCACGCAGTTTTGTCTGACTCTTTAACACCCTATGGACTGTAGCTTGCCAGACTCCTCTGTCCATGGAATTCTCCAGGCAATTATACTGAAGTGGGTAGCCATTTTCTTCTCTAAGGGATCTTCCCAACCCAGGGATCAAAGCCGGGTCTCCCACTTTGCAGGCAGATTCTCTACCATCTGAGCCACCAGGGAAGCCTTCCCGGCTTCAATTACCCTGTGGCACCGGGAGCCAAGAAACAGCAGGACAAGCAGTGGGCAGTTCAAAGGCAGTGCAGTGCTGGTTTGTCAGGGGTTGACAGCCTGGCTGCAGGAGATGAGTCCCAGGTGCATGGCTCAGATAGCAGGCGTTGCCCTTGTTCAGAGCGGGGCAGGGAGGGTGACCAATGCAGTCTGCATTCCAGCCACAGGAAAGGAGGTGCTCAGTGTGGGTTTGCAGACAAGGGTCCTGTGCACGTCTGCAGTGGGGGAATGCAGCTTGCTTTGTCCCGCTCTTCAGGAATCACAGTGCACAGCCCTGAGGAAAGGCTCCGAGGAGTCCTGCAAGAGAGAAACCCAATTGTTTTGCCTAATATTCCTCACACAAGCTTCACCACAGAAGCTTTGTTCCCCAAGGCGGTCGCTATCATTTCTTGGGGACAATCCTTGAACAGGAATTTGGGGAAGCAAACCTTGTGGATTATTTTTGTTGTTTCCCAGCCTGAGTGGATGCGTTTACAGGGGAGAGGCCATGGACTTTTTAGGGCTAGTACGAGGGCTAGCAGAGGAGACAAGAGATGCACATGAACCCGAATGAACTTGAGTAAGAAGTGGCATCATCATTTGGGGAAAGGGGAGATAGGGTGAGAATAAAGAATTAGGAAATTTATGCCACTGTTTTTTCCAAAGGGAACATAAGTTTCACTGATTTTTTTTCAGTAAACACTAAAATGTGGACATTAACAAATAAACCAGAAAACAAGACAAACACAAAGAAAAAAGGGAAACCACCAATAGTATCACAACAAAGAGCTCATCCCTCTTAACACTGTGGTACATATTCTTCTAGACTGCTGTACTCACATGTACACAATTGACATGTGCATATGATTGGAATGCAAGAAACACACTTTAAAAATTAATTTATTTTAATTGGAGGATAATTATTTTACAATATTGTGGTGGTTTTTGCCATACATTGACATGAATCAGCCATGGGTGTACATGTGTCCCCCATCCTGAACCCCCCTCCACCTCCCTGCCCATCCCATCCCTCTGGGTCATCCCAGTGCACTGGCTTTGAGTGCCCTGTTTCATGCATTGAACCTGGACTGGTGATCTATTTCACATATAATAATATACATGATTCAATGCTATTCTCTTAAATCATCCCACCCTTGCTTTCTCCCACAGAGACCAAAAGTCTGTTCTTTATGTCTGTGTCTCTTTTTGCTGTCTCACATATAGGGTCATCATTACCATCTTTCTAAATTCCATATATATGCATTAAAATACTGTATTGGTGTTTTTCTTTCTGACTTACTTTGCTCTGTATAATAGGCTCCAGTTTCATCCACCTCATTAGAACTGATTCAAGTATGTTCTTTTTAATAACTGAGTAATATTCCATTGTGTATATGTACCACAGCTTTCTTATCCATTCCTTTACTGATGGACATCTAGGTTGCTTCCATGTCCTGGCTATTGTAAACAGTGCTGCGATGAACACTGGGGTACACGTGTCTCTTTCAATTCTGGTTTCCTCGGTGTGTATGCCCAGCAGTAGGATTGCTGGGTCATATGACAGTTCTATTTCCAGTTTTTTGAGGAATCTCCACACTGTTCTCCATAGTGGCTATACTAGTTTGCATTCCCACCAACAGTGTTAGAGAGTGCCTTTTTCTCCGCACCCTCTCCAGCATTTGTTCGTAGACTTTCTGATAGCAGCCATTCTGACCGGCGTGAGATGGTACCTTACTGAGGTTTTGATTTGCATTTCTCTGATAATGAGTGATGTTGAGCATCTTTTCATGTGTTTGTTAGCCATCTGTATGTCTTCTTTGGAGAAATGTCTATTTAGTTCTTTGGCCCATTTTTTGACTGGGTCATTTATTTTTCTGATGTTGAGCTTCATGAGCTGCTTGTATATTTTTGAGATTAATTATTGGTCAGTTGCTTCATTTGCTATTATTTTCTCCTATTCTGAAGCCTGTCTTTTCACCTTGCTTATAGTTTTTTCCATTGTGCAAAAGCTTTTGAGTTTAATTAAGTCCCACTTGTTTATTTTTGCTTTTATTTCCATTACTCTGGGAGGTGGGTCATAGAGGATCTTGCTGTGATTTATGTCAGAGAGTGTTCTGCCTATGTTTTTCTCTAGGAGTTTTATAGTTCCTGGTCTTAAATTTAGATCTTTAATCCATTTTGAGTTTATTTTGTGTATGGTGTTAGAAAGTGTTCTAGTTTCATTCCTTTACAGGTGGTTGACCAGTTTTCCCAGCATCACTTGTTAAAGAGATTGTCTTTTCTCTGTTGTGTATTCTTGCCTCTTTTGTCAAAGATAAGATGTCCATAGGGGCGTGGATTCATCTCTAGGCTTTCTATTTTGTTCTATTGATCTATATTTCTCTCTTTGTGCCAGTACCATACTGTCTTGATGACTGTAGCTTTGTAGTATAGTCTGAAGTCAGGCAGGTTGATTCCTCCAGTTCCATTCTTCTTTCTCAAGACTGCTTTGGCTTTTGAGGTTTTTTGTGTTTCCATACAAATTCTGAAACTATTTGTTCTAGTTCTGTGAAAAATACTGTTGGTAGCTTGATAGGGATTGCATTGAATATGTAGATCGCTTTGGGTAGTATACTCATTTTCACTATATTGATTCTTCCAACCCATGAATATAGTATAGTTCTCCATCTATTTGTGACCTCTTTGATTTCTTTCATCAGTGTTTTATAGTTTTCTATATATAGATCTTTTGTTTCTTTAGGTAAATTTATTCCTAAGTATTTTATTATTTTTATTGCAATGGTGAATGGGATTGTTTCCTTAATTTCTCTTTCTGTTTTCTCATTGTTAGGAAACACACCTTTTTAAAAAATAAAAATTGGATCATCATTAGACAGCTTTAAACCTACTTCTTCACTTCGCTTAATAGTTTGGGCCCTTATTTCTGTGTCACTAAATACCAGTCTGTTTTTAAGGGCTGAATAGTATTGTATTCATGAGCTACAATTCATTCACTGGTGAACTTTAAGGTCATGTCCCATTTTCACTGTTAAACCGATGAAGTGAATCTCGTTGTACACCTTTTATATGCTTGATGGTTATTTCATCAAGATTGATTTCTTGAAAAGGGATTTCAGAGTGTACAAATGTTGGGTTTCCCAGGTGGTGCCAGTGGTAAAGAACCAGCCTGCCAATGCAGAAGACATAAGAGACGTGGATTCAGTCCCTAGGTTTGGAAGATCCCCTGGAGAAGGGCATGGCAACCCACTCCAGTATTCTTGCCTGGAGAATTCCATAGACAGAGGAGCCTGGCAGGCTACAGTCCATAGGGTTGCAAAGAGTCAGACATGACTAAAGTGAATGAGCACGCATGAATGTTCTAAAATCCTTGATATGTGTTGCAAAGCACCAAATCTCAGGATGTGTCCGTTTACATCCCCTGATTCAGTATATGAATGTTACCCAACCACCTTTTAAAGAGGGAACAAGAGAAACAACATTTTATCCAACAAATCATAACAGGAAGGCTCAACTGGATGTTACAGCCGGCGATTTTCCAGCTGGATGTTACAGATCTGTGGAGATGGGAAGAGGAAAGGGTGAAGGTCAGATAGAGCCAAGGGTGAGGGAGGGAGGAAGGTGAGACAGGACTGGGGAGGGGGGTTGAGGTGAAGGTCCCTGAAAGATGCCTCCCAAAGTGTAGAAGAGAGGCAGAGTGGAGCACCAACACATAGACACAGACACCAATGCGGGCCTTGAGCACGGAGCAACACGCAGCCCAAGGAGGCCGGTGTTGCTGAGAGCCCGTCTGAGCCCGCAGATGGGGGCCCACAGATAGCTGCACGTGCCCCTCATTGTCTTCCAGGCTCAGGCAGCGAGCAGCAGCCTGGCCCTCCGGCCCTTGGGAGCTCTGATTCTAAAGCGGGGATCAGAACCACCAGTGATGGGCCCTCCCCAGCCCACCAGAGTCCCTCACCTGACTCTCACGGACACTGGCCTGGCTTTAGGCAGAGACTTCACAGAATGATCCAGCAAATGAGCTCCCTGGGCACCGGGTGAGGAGTTAGCTGAGGGATAAGTGATGGAGGTGACTCATCATCGCAACCTCCGTGCAGGCACCCTATACCCAGAAGCGGGCCAGGCCACTGACTGTGCAGGAGCAGGTGGTGGACACTGCCTGCCTGAAGTGGCCGCTGCTCTTCTCTCGGCTCTTTGAAGTCACCACACTCTCAGGTAATGGTGTCTGATGTGTAAGAGGGTGCCAGTGGGCCCCCACCCTGGACCAGCCCTGGCTTCATACCCCTCTCTCCTTCTGCCAGGCCCCCAACTGCCCAAGACTCAGCTGATCTTGGCTGTTAACTGGAAGGGGCTGTACTTCCTGGACCAGAAAGAGAAGGTGCTCCTAGAACTCTCTTTCATTGAGGTCATGAGTCTGATCACCAACAGGTGGGTGCTCCGAGGGAAGCCCCAAACCTGCTCCTTCCCACAACCTCAGTCCTTGGGGCTCCAGGAGAGACCAGGAGAGGGATGGGGCACACTGTTACTGGGGGCCCGACTGACTCACACTGCATCATATGTGTGGCATAATGGCCATTGGCTCAGGCCCTGCCCTCTACTGTCCTGGGGTCAGCAATGTGTCCACACACCACCGATTGCCCTCTCAAACTTCCTCTAGAGCCCAGCTCCCCTGGAAAGAGGCACATAAGCTTGCAGCCTTTGGAGTGTCCATTCACTTATAGGTTCCTTCTCTTCTCGCTGGTGGGTACTGTTCACATGGAGGTGCCAGCAGTCTGGGAGAGGGAGCAAGGGACAGGCCTGTGTGTGCAGAGCATGGAGCAGAGTGAGGACCACCTTGCATGCCAGGCGTGCCCCAGACACCCTGCCCCCGGCTCTCATCTACTGAGAAGGCCTCCACGCCCTTCTGGAAGGCCTGCCTGTGCCCTGCCAGAGCCCCTCCTTGGTTAAAACACACCCTAGTGTGGCATGACCATTAAGGTCATTCCCAGTGTGTGCAGGGCACATGCTGGTACCACTTACTGAGGCAGACTGTGCTAGGTGCTCTCTTCTATTCCAATAAGTCCCCCCATCACTCGATACTCTGCAGATGAATAAACAGGCATGAAGAGGGTAGGTGCTTAGTTGCTCAGTCGCGTTCTACTCTGCGATCCCATGGACTGTAGCCCGCCAGGCTCCTGTGTCCATAGGATTTCCCAGACAAGAATACTGGAGTGGGTGGCCATGCCCTCCTCTGGGGGATCTTCCCACCCCAGCAATCAAACCAGGGTCTCCTGCATTGCTGGCGGATTCTTTACCAGCTGAGCTACCAGGGAAGCCCACAGAGGCTGGGTAGCTCACCCAAACTCACCCAGGCTGGAGCTCCATCTCAGCACCAACTTTCTTTGCAGTGGCCCCATGGTGGCCCTGCACGCTGGCCACCACCTTGCCTGCCCAGAGCTGACTCCACAGACAGGCTTGGCACCACCACTGCCTTTGAAGCCCATAGAACAGGACCCTAAGCTCTGGCTCATCTGCCCACGTACACAGAGAGTCCGGGGCTAGGGCAGATCCATGCTCAGCCCCAGGCCCTGTATGGCTCCACACACACTGGAGTTTCCTCATCTGTAAGAGGGCTTCATGGTGTGATGGTTGGCACTCTGGACTCTGTAACTTGGGCAGGTCACCCCTCAGGCTGTTGAGGGGCTGACCCAGGGGGAGGGTGGGGCAGGCCTCTGGTCACATTGCCCTCTTTCCCCCTCAGGGAGGCCCGGGGTGGGCAGAGGCTGATGCTGTCCACGCTGCACGAAGAGGAGTATGAGTTCCGGTCCCCCAGCAGTGTGGCCGTCGCCGAGCTGGTGGCCATGTTTCTGGAGGGCTTGAAGGAGAGGTCCGTGTTCGCCATGGCCCTGCAGGACAGGAAGGCCACAGGTACCCAGCCAGGTGGGGAGGGGGCTGGTGAGGGGCCACTCATGTGGCTGGTTGGAGGGCGGCTTGCTTGTGCCAGGCCCTGGTGGTCACGAAGCAGGCAGAGGGGAGGGACTCGAGCAGAGAGAGGGAGAGGCCACAAAGCACTCAGGGTCACCCATGGGCAAGGCCCTCCCTCCTGCAAGATAAGGGAGTTCAGGAGGGCTCTCAGCCCCTCCAAAGTGAAGGGCACTGAGGGATGCCCTTCTTCTGGAAGCAGGGGGAGAGCCAGCCAGGTCACCAGCCCGTGCAGTGCACACCATCCCCACAGCCACCGTTATCCAGTGTTGCAGACAAGGATTGGCGGCTCAGAGGAGGAACGCAGCTTGTCCAGGGCCGCTTAGCTTGCGGGTGGGGATGGGAGCGGGGTGAGGCCTGGTGGTCTCGTTGATGGCCACAGCTTCCCTCAGCACAGCTGGAAATCAGGCTTCAGAAAGTAGGGGAGCAGGGGAGGGCTGTGCATAGGGTCTTAATTGCGCTGGAAACATCAGCAGAAGCTTTGTCCCCACGGCCCATCTCATCCTCACAGCCGCCCTAGGAGGGAAGGGTGATATTCTCCATCTTATAGCTGAGGAAACAAGCTCAGACGGGTCACTTAGCTCCTGGGCAGGTGTGGTGACAGCCTGCCAGTCCTCTGTCCCCTTGGTCCATCTGCCTCACGGCTCCCTGGCCACTTCCTGGTCAGGCCTCTGAGCAGGTCTCCCCAGCTTCTGCCTGCCCAGCTGTGCCTGTCCAGGCCCCCCGAGTGCCTGAGCTCAGGGAATCCCACCCCCAGTCACTCTCGGGGTGGCCTTGGGCCCCCTGCTCTGTGTCCCTGTTTCCTCACCTGTCAGAGGGGACCACCCACAGGATGCCAGCAGGGCCTCTGGCCTCCACTGAACCCTGGGGAAACTGTCTTCTCTGTCTCTTGTGTGTGTCCATGTGACTGTAGAGGATTCCACCCTCCTGCCCTTCAAGAAGGGGGACTTGCTGATCTTGACAAAGAAGCAGGGGCTGCTGGCCTCTGAGAACTGGACCCTGGCCCAGAATGACCGGACCGAGAAGACGGGACTGGTGCCTACCTCCTGCCTCTACACCATCCCGACAGTCACCAAGCCCTCAGCACAGCTGCTGGTAACTCACGTGCTCGCCTGCCCTCAGCCTGGCACCCCTGGGCACCTGTGGAAGAGGCTGAGAGGCCAGGCCTGGGGTCCTAGCTCAGGTGCCTGGGCCCACCCCCCAGAAAGCCTGGGTGTCATGTCAGCCCTGCCAGCCCTGCCGCCCCTCTGGGAGAGGCAGGAAGTGCTTGTGCAGTGAGTGGCTGGGGTGTCACCTGGCACTCAGCAGGTGCTCAATCAGTGCGCATCCCTCCCACCAGGGAGCATCCTGGGGGTAAACCCATCTTGCCTCAATGTCGTTTAAAAAGCCTGACCCAAGGGGGCTCAAGTCTCCCTACCCCTGACAACCACTCCACCCTAACCCCCAAGACCAGCGCCCCCAGCCCCCGCCCAGGGAGACAGGACAGATAGGCCTCCCAAATGCATGTATGAGTGCCAACTGCATGCCCTGTACCACAATACAGTATCAAACACCGTAGAATCTCCACCTTCAAGGAGACTTGGATGAATGACGACTTGATGGCAAGTGTGCAAAGTGCCACCAAGAAGCAGCACTTGTTACAGGAGCAGATTCTAGGAGGGGGCTCACCTTGTCCAGGAGGACTTCCCTGAGGGACAGACACTTCAGTGACAAGGCCCGAAGGAGGTGGGGGGCCAGGCCAGCAGGGCCAGGGTGAGGGATACCCCTGAAGAGAAGTGCCCCAGGAGAGGGGAGCCTGGTGGGCCTGAGCGCCCCCTGAAGAAAAGGAAACAGGTTCAGAAACATCGCGTCACTGGTCCTGGGTTCTAGAGCAGGTGACACAGGACGGGTAGGTCCAGGCCTGTCCAGCCCTGTGGCCCGGCCCCTCCCAAGTCTCTGAGGACACCTGGCCAGGAGGAGCCCATGGGTGGGGCCTTCTGGACACCATACCTGTGCACCCCCACCCCCAGAGCTTGCTGGCCATGTCACCGGAGAAGCGGAAGCTGGCGGCCCAGGAGGGGAGGCCCACAGAGGCTCCCCCCGAGGAGCAGCCCGAGGAGAACCTGCACACCCTGGAGGAATTCTCCTATGAATTTTTTAGGTGCCCACCCTGCTCCATCCCAGGCCCCACCCCAACCAGCCCTTCTGTGCTCCCTGGGGACTCAGGTCCATGAAAGCAGAAGCAGTGCCCACGTGGGCTCCCTGGGCAGGGAGGGGGCCCTCTGACCCTGACATGACCCACCTGTCTCTTAGCGGAGTGCTGTGGGAGGAGAGGGCATCCCCGTGGGGGCCCACCCTGGAACCCTGGGCTCTCTCTGCACTGTGTGTGCACGGCCCATGGTGGGTTGGAGCAAGGAGCAGCACACACCCTGACCTGGCCCCACCCCACAGGGTCCCCGAGAAGGAGACTGTCAGCAGCACACACCCTGACCTGGCCCCACCCCACAGGGTCCCAGAGAAGGAGAGTGTCAGCAGCACACACCCTGACCTGGCCCCACCCCACAGGGTCCCCGAGAAGGAGACTGTCAGCAGCACACACCCTGACCTGGCCCCACCCCACAGGGTCCCAGAGAAGGAGACTGTCAGCAGCACACACCCTGACCTGGCCCCCACCCCACAGGGTCCCAGAGAAGGAGACCGTCAGCAGCACACACCCTGACCTGGCCCCCACCCCACAGGGTCCCCGAGAAGGAGAGTGTCAGCAGCACACACCCTGACCTGGCCCCACCCCACAGGGTCCCAGAGAAGGAGACCGTCAGCAGCACACACCCTGACCTGGCCCCCACCCCACAGGGTCCCCGAGAAGGAGAGTGTCAGCAGCACACACCCTGACCTGGCCCCACCCCACAGGGTCCCAGAGAAGGAGACCGTCAGCAGCACACACCCTGACCTGGCCCCCACCCCACAGGGTCCCCGAGAAGGAGAGTGTCAGCAGCACACACCCTGACCTGGCCCCACCCCACAGGGTCCCAGAGAAGGAGACTGTCAGCAGCACACACCCTGACCTGGCCCCACCCCACAGGGTCCCAGAGAAGGAGACTGTCAGCAGCACACACCCTGACCTGGCCCCCACCCCACAGGGTCCCCGAGAAGGAGAGTGTCAGCAGCACACACCCTGACCTGGCCCCACCCCACAGGGTCCCAGAGAAGGAGACTGTCAGCAGCACACACCCTGACCTGGCCCCACCCCACAGGGTCTCCGAGAAGGAGACTGTCAGCAGCACACACCCTGACCTGGCCCCACCCCACAGGGTCCCAGAGAAGGAGACTGTCAGCAGCACACACCCTGACCTGGCCCCCACCCCCACAGGGTCCCCGAGAAGGAGACTGTCAGCAGAGCCGTGCTGCCCCTCGCCCGAACCCGCGGGCAGCTGTGGGCCCACTCGGCCGAGCCCCTGCGACAGCCACTGCTCCGGCGCGTCCACGCCAACGCTGAGCTGCGGGATGCTGCCTGTCAGATCTTCATCGATATCCTTTCCCGGCCGGCCTGCCCCAACCCCACGCCAAGCCTGTGGGCACGGGCCCCACGGCCAGCCCACCCGAGGGCCAGGCCTCTCAGGGCAGGGGGCTGCTCCGGAGGCAGTGAAGTGCCCCGGCAGGGGCGCGGGATCAGCTCCGGGCCAGACTCAGGATCAGTGGTGAGAGGCGCTGCTCCTTGACGGCTGCACCCATCCTCAGGTACATGGGTGACTACCCCTCTCGGCAGGCCTGGACCTCCCTGGAGCTCACCGACCAGATCTTCTCATCAGCCCTCCAGGAGGCCGTCCTGCAGGATGAGGTTTATTGCCAGATCCTGAAGCAGCTGACGCACAACACCAAGAGGTCTGTGGGCAGCAAGGAGGGATGGAAGGCAGTGGGCACAGGGTTGCTGTGCCCGGGGCCCCCTTGGTCCTTCCCCCAGCCCCCACCTCGTAAAGGCAGCCTTCGTTGTAACATTGTGGCGGGGGGGGGGGTGTTGGGACTTCTTGCCCTGAGCCATGGCTCTCCGACCCTGTCTCATTTGTCCCCTGGCCTCTCTAAACCTCAGTGCTCTCCTTCACAAAATGGGCATGATAGCACTCCCTCCCTTCCTGTGAGCAGGAAGGCTTTGGTGGCATTGGCAGCAGGGCAGTGGCCTCCTTGCCCAGGGCCTCAGGCAGGGCCCTGCTCACATGATAATCCTACAAAGAGCCCCATCTCCCTGCAGTGCTGGCGGGCCGGGCCTCCAGGAGGGGCCCCTCCTGGGCTGACCTGTGCTGCCGCCCACAGGTACAGCGAGGAGCGGGGCTGGCAGCTGCTATGGCTCTGCACCGGCCTCTTCCCACCCGGCAAGGCGCTGCTGCCGCACGCCCAGAAGTTCATAGACACGCGGAGAAGGAAGGTGCTGGCCCCTGACTGCAGCCGCCGCATCCAGAGGGTCCTGAGGTGAGCCTACCAACTCCTAGGTGCCCCTGGAACGTTGGTCTGGGAGTGCCGGGCGAGAGGGGGAGCCTCCAGTCTCCCAGGATCATGTTCCAGTGGGGACACCCGCCAGAGGAGCCAGACTCAGCTTCCTGTCTGAAGTGGTGTCAGTCTGGGGAGATAGGACCCGGTCCTAGCCACCAGGGAGGAAGACACAAGAGAGGCCCAGGAGGGCTGCAGGGAGGCTGGAGGGGTTGGCAGAGTTCCTGGCCACGAGTGGCCACCTGGGTCATGAAGAGGCCCGTACCCGATGCCCAGCTATGTGAAGATGGGAACACGACCCGCCCTGCCCACTGGTGGCCTGCCCAGCCTGGTCCTCTCCCCACGTGTCCTCAAACCTCGGGGCTCCTGGGAGATGAGGCCAGGCTGGCCTCTGCCGCCTCCTATGGGCCATGTGCCCAGCGCCTCCACAGGGCAGCTCCCCGCCCTGACCTGGGCACCACTGTGCACGTCTCTGGGGTTAGCTTCTGCTGTGTGCATGGCACATAGCTGAGCTCAGAGGCTGGTGCTGGGGCCCGGCCTGGGTGGGGGTGGTGGGTGGCCTATGCAGCACGCACTTGGCTCCAGGACAGGGCCCCGGAAGCAGCCGCCGCACCAGGTGGAGGTGGAGGCCGCTGAGCAGAACGTCTCCCGCATCTGCCACAAGGTCTACTTGCCCAACGACACAAGTGAGGTGAGCCTCCCCGCCCCGCCCCCCACACCACCAGGGGCTCACAGCCAGAGCAAGGCACCTCCCCACTGGGGTCACTCTAGGAGGGCTGGGAGACGCCTACAGACACAGCTGTGTGAGTTCGAATGGACTGTCTCCCCTTGTGCGCTCCTAGCCCCTCTCCTGTGAAAATACTGCTCTGCTTTGCTGGCCCCCACCAGCATGAACTGAGTGCTGGGTGCCCTCAGGAGCTCCGCGCCATGCAGGGGACTACTGGCCCTGGGCAGGTTGTAGTATGGCGGGGAGTTGGGATGTCCCAAAGGCGTGGGGGGCCTTCCAGGCCAGGCACAGGAGTGAGGAGGCCAGGAGGCTGGGCAACGAGGCTGAGTTCCAGGGCCTAGAGGCCCCTTGGGGCTTCCACCCAGCCCTGGGGCCACAGTGAGCAGGGAGCCCATGAGGTGCCTATGGATGGAGCCCAGTTGGCTGTTGGGGACAGCGGAAGAGCCAGGTACGAGTTGGGAGTGCATGCGTGCGTGCTAAGTCACTCAGTTGTGTCTGACCCTGTGCGACCCCATGGACTGTAGCCCATCAGGCTCCTCTGTCCAAAGGATTCTCCAGGCAAGAGTGCTGGAGTGGGTTGCCATCCATTCCTCCAGTGGGAGACCTTGGCTAAATGGCAGCAGTGGAGGGAGGGGAAGTGGGGGTGATGACCTCACGGCCCTCCCCAAGTGGACTGTGGCCTAGAGATGGCAGAGCCCATGATGGGAAGTTCCCAGTCTGGCTGCAGGCTCTCAGAGCAAGTTGAAACAGCCAGGCCTCTTGGGTACCCCGAGACAGTGAGCCCTGTGACAGAATAGTGCACACATCTGGCCAGGTTTCTAGAGGGGTAGTCTCACCCTTCTCAGGACAGGGCACGCCCAGCCTTAGCCAGCAGGGTTCAGAGGGTTATCCAGAGCTGAGCCGGGCTGCCTCTCTGCCCAGATGCTGGAGGTGGGTGCCAACACGCGGGTGCGGGACGCCTGTGACAGCATCGCCGCCCGGCTGCAGCTTGCCTCCTGGGAGGGCTGCAGCCTTTTCATCAAGATCGCAGACAAGGTGTGTGGCCCGCAGGCCAGGGGGCGGGAAGGAAGGCGGTTAAGGCGGGTGGGGGTCTCCCACCAGCACTGGGCCAGCCCCGCCGAGGTTCACAGGCACACAGGCGAGAGGGGTCACAGAGCCCCAGGGTGACACCTGGCCTCCTGCACACCTGCCTGCCTGTACCCTCCTCTCCACCTGCCCCAGGTCATCAGCCAGAAGGAGGGAGACTTCTTCTTTGACTCCTTGCGGCAAGTGTCCGACTGGGTAAAGAAGAACAAGCCCCAGAAGGAAGGTGAGCAGAAGGCTCTGAGAGCCAGGCTGGGGCCACAAAGGAGGGTGTTGCTGGGATATGAGGTGAAGCAGAGCTTGTCTGCCTCCTGGACCAGGGTCAGACAGCTCCCCGGGACCCTCCCGCATGGCCCATGCCCATTTATTCATTCATTCTCCTCAGGTCCCCTGGCTCATGGGTGTGGCCAGGCCTGGGGCCAGGCAGTGAGGCCCTGCCCTGAGAACTCTACCAGCTCGGGCAGGGGCTGGGCTTGGGGCAGGCCTGGAACACATGGCCGGACTTTGGGGTGATGAAGGGTGCACAGGGGCAGAAGGGAGTCTGACCCCGCAGGGAGATCCAGGAGCGCCCACTCATCCTGAAGGCTGAGGAAGGGCTGGGGGCCAGGGAGAGAGGTATGGGGGCTTTCCAAAGGGGAGGTCATGGCAGCAGACACAGCAGCGACATGGGAGGGCCAAGTGGCGGGGTGCAGGAGTGGGGATAAAGCCTCAGAGCCTGGCTGGCCAGGGACAGGCTCTGTGCTCACTGCTGCCCCTGCCCAGGGGCCCCTGTGACAATCCCCTATCAGGTATATTTCATGCGGAAACTGTGGCTCAACGTGGCCCCTGGGAAAGATGTGAAGGCAGACACCATCCTTCATTACCACCAGGTACCGGGCTGCCCCTCCTGGGGGTGTTGGGGCCACTCTTCTCAGTCACACCTGCCCTCAGAGTGGGGCATGGCCTCTTTGCCCAGGGCCACCCACCTCCTGCCCAGGGCCTCGTGGTCGGTCAGGGTTCTGGAGCCAGGAGCAGATGGAGAGCACTGCCTGGGGCAGCGGCACCTGCAGACAGTGGCTGTACCCTCACCTGCAACATGCCTACCGGCGAGGGGAGGACCCAGAGGGTCCCGCGCCTGCCAAGTGCTAGGCCTTGCCCCGAAGGGGTAGAGCAGGCCCGGCTCTCCAGCGAGGCGCTCAGCCATCTTCCCTCTGCTGGAAACCTAACCCTGAGGACCTTATCTCTCTGCAGGCTCCGTTTCCTACATTCTACTGGGCTACCACCTGAGCGCAAAGCTGGGGGTGGCAGGAGCCTAAAATCCAGCTTTTCCTTCACCCAGGAGCTGCCCAAGTACCTGCGTGGGTTCCACAAGTGTTCCAGGGAGGATGCCATCCACCTGGCCAGCCTAATCTACAAGGCCAGGTTTGGTGATGACCGGCCCCAGCTAGCCAGCATCCCCAAGATCCTGCGGGAACTCGTGCCTGAGAACCTCACGCGCCTAATGTCCCCAGAGGAATGGAAGAAGGTCCTTGTTGGGGGCTGGGGAGGGGGCCCTTGGCTGCTGCCCCTGTAGGGGTCCTGCCCACGTGTGGCTGTGGGAGGGTGGACTGGGTCTGCCACCCCCGGCCTCGGGCAGCGGCTTTTGTTCTGGCTGGGGCCGCAGAGCCTCGGGTGGTGGGCCAGCCAAGCTGTGGTCTCCACTGAGACCTCACTGGTCCTGGATTCCCCTAGAACATCCTCCTGGCCTGCAACAAGCACAAGGACAAGACGGTGGAGGAGGCCAAGGTGGCCTTCCTGAAGTGGATCTGCCGGTGGCCCACCTTTGGGTCTGCCTTCTTTGAGGTGAAGGTAGGTGGCACCCCAGACCCGCTGTCCTGGCCAAGCAGGCCCCACACAGCTCTGGCCCCGGCAGCCTGAGCTTCTCCTGCAGACAGGCCACAGGCAGGGCCACAGCCAGGTCTGGGAGGGCACTTATGCGTGGCTGCGTCTCAGGGAGGGGCTGTGATCCCCGTGACACCCTCCCTCCACAGCAAACCTCGGAGCCCTCCCACCCGGACATCATCCTCATCGCCATCAACCGGCACGGGGTCCTGCTCATCCACCCCAAGACCAAGGTAGCAGAGGGCCCTGGCAGGACCGGGGGGGCCCCGTGCAGGGGGGCTGGGTGCCCGTCCTCCTACACGTCGGCCCTGGGCTCTAGAGGATCCGGGGCAGCAGTGCAGCCCCAGGGCCCCTCAGACCTCCTGGGCTTGGGCTGGCTCTGACCCACCCGCCTGCTGTGGCCACAGGACCTGCTCACCACCTACCCCTTCACCAAGATCGCCAGCTGGAGCAGCGGCAGCACCTACTTCCACATGGTGCTGGGGGGGCTGGGCCGGGGCAGCCGCCTGCTGTGTGAGACCTCTCTGGTGAGCTCCAGGCCTGAGGGGCCTTCCAAGTGCCCCAGGTCCCTTTTCCTAGCCCAGACACAAAGCGCCCAGAGGCTCTGGACACTAGGTTTCCCTCAGCCTGACCCCTGATGCCACCGGGTGAGTTGCTCATGGGAGGGCCCGGCTCCCACGCCTGGCAGGGACAAGCCAGGCTGGGCTGGTGGAGGACTCGATGGAGGTGCAGTGCGAGGAGGGCTGGGCATGTCACTCGGGGGCATCAAGGCCTGGCAGGGGCCTTTGTGGTCCCAGGAGGGATGAGTACTCAGGGCCCAGACACAGTCCTGCTTCTCTCTTTACCACGTCTGCCTGGGGTGTCACTGAGGCAGCTGGGCCCCCTAAGCCCTGGTCCACGCCCTGCCTAACTATAACCCACCTTTCCTTAACGCAGGGCTACAAGATGGATGACCTGCTGACCTCATATGTGCAGCAGCTGATAAGCGCCGTGAACCGGCAGCGGGCCCCCCGCGGCTCAGTCCCAAGCCACCCGTAGCAGCAGGGTCCTCTGGCCCACTCAGCCGCCCTCCCCAGTCAGGGGTCATTGTGGGGCTTACCCAGGGCCCTCCTCTGGGCCTGAGGCCTGCCCTCTCCCCAGAACACCCCCTCCCACCCTTTGGCACCCCAGTGGGTCCCTCCCCTGGGTGCTGACTATGAGGGGCAAAGGCAGGAGCCCAGGGCAGCACTGGGAGTGGTAGGCCTCCCAGCTGATGGGTGGATGATGGAGAGGACCCCCGTAGAAGTGTTCAATAAACGTTCATGGAGCACTGGGGTGTGTGTGTCGATGAGAGAAGAGGGTTGCGGGTTAGATGGGCAGGAGATCCAGGAGGTGCTGGCCAGGAAAAGTTCCTTCTGCAAAAAGCAAAAAGCACTATGATCCCCCCAGGGACAAGGGAGGACAGCTTCATCCTCAGAGAATGACTTCCTTCATGTCTCACCCTTCTTTCCACTTCCTTCCCTTCCTGCTTCTCAGACTCCCTAATGGACCTTTGGCACACCTCTCCCCCATCCCCAGCAGGACTCTGAGCACGGGAGGCTGCCGGGGGGTCTGCTGGAGGAGCTGTGGGCCCCTCTGCCCACACACAGGGCAGACCTGCATGCAGGGCTGTGGAGCCTGGGCTCGCCCTGGACCGCCCCAGCTGGCCTGTCCCCCAACTCCACCCACGGGGCCAGCCCTCAAGGACTGAGGGTCTCTGCTGAGCTTGTCTCCAGGCCCTGTTGCAGCCTGGCCCTGGGATGCCCATCCAGTCTGGTCTTTGTCTTTCTCTCACTGAGGTAGCACGTCCACCCTGATGCCACAAACCACACAGGCCCTGCGGTGGTGTAAAGAAGCCTTCATTCATTGTGCGAGTGTAACATCCTTCCTGGAGGGCAGGAACAAACCACCCACTGGGGCCCACTGCCTCCTGGCTCCAGACTGCACCCAGGGAGTCAGCATGTGCCCCAGAGGCGGGGTGCGCCAGGCCCCTCCAGCTGCTGTGTGGGGTGAAATGCAGGATGTGCCGGCCTGGTCTGGGTCCTGGGATCCTCCTTGACTGAGTGAGCACGTGGTGGGGATAGGACAGTTTACCGGAGGGCCCTCACCCACGTGGCCTAGGGCCCAGGGCGGCTGCCCGGCTGGGGGCTCCATCTGTGCCACGAGGGGCGGAGGCTGGCCACGCTGCCAGGAGGCCTCCTGCAGGGATGGGACAGGACAGGCCAGGGCAGGGTAGGCTGAGTCAGGTGGCACCGGCCCCTATCTGTTCCTGGCCCTGGAGGACCTTGGGCCGAAACTGCGGATGTGGGCCTGTCACAGGTTCACTACACCCAGGCCCCTGCCCCATGGCCTCCTGGGAGGAGGGAGAGAAGGGATGCTCGAAGGTGGCGGGGAGGAGGAGGGATGCTGAGCACAGAGACAGGAGCGAGATGCCGCAGGTTCAGGGAGCCCAAGTGCAGAGTGAAGCCTCCGGCAGCAGAGGAGCACCCAGCAGGAAGCAGCCAGGTGGGCGGGCCTCTCAGGCAGGGTGGAGGCCCGAGGACTTGGGCTGAGCCCTGCGGGCTGCCAGCTCCGATAGCTTCTTGAGCCGCTTCTTCAGCTCCAGCGGGAACTTCTCGTAGCACCTCTTACACACGGGCTTCATGTCGAACTCCACAAACTTGTTCCTGGGGAGGACGGGCAGTGGTCAGGAGGGGTGGGGTCTCCTCTGGGCCCGGAGCAGGCCGCCTCCCACACAGCAGCCTGTCCCCCGCCCTGGGCGTGACTTTGTGGCCAGAGGTCACGGTAGACCTCTGGAGGTAGGAGATGGGCCTCCAGGCCTCCCTTTCTGCCCAGAGACTTTTCTTGAATGCTGACACTCCAGAACCTTCCCTGCTGTCCTGGGAAACCAGGCTCCAGCTCCAGCTGTCCTGCCCCTTTCATTCTCCGAGGAGGTCTGCTTCCTTTGGCTCTGAGCGTGCTGCTCCGGGCTCTTCCTTCCCCAAAGTTCAGTGTGACTCTTCTTCCCACTGGGCCCTGAGGGTCCCTGGACCTCCCTGCTCGGGGTGGGGGCTGCCCCTGTGCCCACTGCATCCCCAGGGGCCGATGTCAGTGGGCGTTCAGGGTAAGGCCCAATGAAGGGGAGAAACCACGGAAAGCCAACTCCAACAGGAGACCCCAGCAGGCTCCAGGAGCGGGAAGGGGAGGAGAGGGGTGCTGTGTGGGTCTCCGCTGTGTGGCTCCTCTCCCGCCCGGGGGCAGGGGGAGTGGGGGGGGCGGGGGACGAGAGTGGGGGCGGGGCGCGGGAGTGGGGGTGGGGCGGGGGCGGGGCGCGGGAGTGGGGTGGGGCGGGGGCGGGGCGCGGGAGTGGGGGTGGGGCGGGGCGAGGCTGCGGTGGCAGGTGGGCACGCCACTTACTTCAGGGTGAGCCGGCTGTTGCAGGTGGAACAGGAGAAGCAGTGCACGCACCAGGCCTTGTTGAGGGCTGACACCACTGTGGGGGCAGATGCAGGCTCAGTGACCCCACAGGTCAGCCACAGGGCCCCCTGTGCGCAGGGAGGGGCAGCTGGGCACACAGCTGCAAGACCCACAAGCCCAGAGAGTGCGGGGGACAGGGGCTGGGGCAGGAAGTCGGCACAGGGACGGGGCGGGGGGTGGGGCGGGCCTCACCATCGCCCTCGATCACGTGGCTGCAGGTGTAGCAGACATCGCCAAAGAGCTGTGGACAGAGCAGGGGCTTAAACAGGCTGCTGGCATTCATGCCCCCGGCCCTGGGCCAGGGGTGTGGCCCCACCCCGCCCCAAAGGGCAGCTCCTGTCATCTGCCAGGGCCTCCCGGCCGTCCTAGGCCTCCCGGGCCTGAGGGCTGGTCAGAATCACCGCCCCCCCAGGAAACACAGGTGGAGGTGCTGCCCCCTCCGCCGCCCTGGTGTCCTGAGGGGCGCGGTCTGGGTGGTTTTTCTGGGCCTGGTAGGAGGGAGGGGGCCTGCCGCAGGTCACCCCGAGAGCCCAGGACTCCACATGCCATCTCACTCAGTCCCCACGACAGGCCTGGCCACAGGGCACATTTCCCAAACGGAGACACTGAGGTCACAGGGGCTGCCCAGGTCCCGAGACACTCAGCACACAGGCCTGTGGCACAGCCCCCACTCAGCACCCACCATGGGGGCTCCCAGGGGAGGAGGCTGCCCCATACCCTCTCCGGCCAGCCCGCCCTGACTGGCTCCCCGCAGCACCGCATCCCACTGCCCTGCCTCAAGCCGCACCTGGTTGTAGTGGGTCTCACAGTAGGCCAGGCCCTTCTTCTCATAATGCCGGTGCCCCAGGAACGGCTTCTCACACTTGGCGCAGACGAAGTGCTGGGGAGGGGGGCGAGGGGCAGGGATGGCAGAGTCGGAGCAGGAGCCACCTCCCCAGGAGACGGCAGTGACCCCAGGAGGCAGCCCAGAGGCTGATGGGGTGGACCCACAGGAGGGCCGTGGGGCCGACACCTCCGTGAGCTGACCCTGCTCAGCAGACCTCATTCCTCGCTGCTAGGCACCCGCAGCCCAAGGGGTCAGGTGCTGGTGAGGTGCCTGGAGCACAGAGGGCTGCACTCCCGCAGAGTGTCCCGCACTCCTCTGTCTCTACAAGCCCAGAGTCACCGGACACGTCTTCCTACTCAGGGAGGCTTTTGGGTGTGATGACTCACCTTCCCATGGGGGGCTGGGGGCCAGGGGCCACATCAGGACCCTCACAGAGGGGCCACCCAAGGCAGAGCCTGTGGGACACAGAGCTGGCCTAGCCACGGGCTTGCATGCCTCTCTTCCAGATAGTGACTGTGAGTGCCAGAGCCCCCAGTGGAGCCCCCAGTGTGACCCAGTGGGACACACCTGACCATCTTGCCCGCAGGTGGGCTGAGCTCCCATTTGCACAGTACACACAGCCACTTCCATCAACCACAATCCCACAGGGCGCCCTGGACCTGTGTCCCCAAGGCGTTCTCATGACTTTGGAATCTTCTAGAAGACCAGGAAAGGGAGGATGGGTGGGGGTGTCTCAGGACTTTGGAATCCTCTAGAAGGCCAGGAGGGAAAGGAAGATTGGGGGGTGGTGTGCCTGCTTGGCCATGCTTTGTGTGCCTAGGTCTCTGGGCCCCAGGGACTGACCTGTCCCCGTCCAGGGGCCAGGAAGGGCAGCACCCAAGAGGAAGGTCAGTTCTGGGAGCCGGCCGCACGGCCCAGGGCTGGGAGGGAGTGTGAGCGTGAGCCGGGGCCCCCACCTGCTGTCCACACCGGCCTCACTCACCTCCACATGCCACTGCTTGCCCAGTGCGTTGACCACCCGGCCCTCAATGGGCCGGCGGCAGGCCCCGCAGATGGGGACCCCCATCTTGTCATGGCAGGGCAGGCAGTAGAGCTCGCCCTTCAGCTCCCGGGCCTCTGCGGTCAGCTCCTTCCTGGAAGACAATGCAGAGCCCCCGGTAAGGGCGCTGCCCAGCTCCCGCTCCTGCAGACCCAAGGAAGCAGCTTCCAGACAGCCCCCACCTCCAGCTCTGTCCCTGCAGAGCCCCTCAGGCAGGGGGTGCTTTCATCTCTGCTCTCTTTGGAGACTTCCTGTGCCCCAGACACGCCCCGGGGCATGGGATTCCCGTTCAGCTTTCGCAGAAGGAGGCCTGTGTTTGGCACAGATCTGTTCTCGGCCCCTCCGCCCCTAGATCAGACTGGGCATCTGGGACAGACCCGAGGTGGGGCTCTGCAGCCTCTCCTTCCTCTCTCGTCCCTCGTGCAACTCTGAGTCTCCAGTCCTCCCTGAACGGAGCCCCAAAGAGAGGAGTCTCCTGCACGGTTGCCCCCGGGCCCCCATTCTACCTTCCCCTGCACCCCACTCTCCCGTCGCTCCTCTGCCCACCTGGTCCTCCTCTCCAGCCCCATAACTGCCCTGGGTGGCTGTCCCACCTCCACGCAGCTCTCCCCCTACCCGCAGTGGGTGCAGCTGAAGTGGTCAGGGTGGTAGGCGTCATTCTTGAACATGAGGGGCTGCTCGTCGATGACCAGGTGGCAGCGCTGACAGATGTACTTGCCCAGGCCCTTGGCCTTCTCGCGGTTGTGACAGGGTCGGCACAGGTGTCTGTGGGGAGTGAGGCAGGTGTGAAGAATACAGCCGCCCCTCCGCAGCACCCTCCCCCAGACAGCTGGGCCACCTCCCTGGAGAAGACATCCCTGAACACCCCAGACAAAGGTCTAGTCAAGGCTGTGGTTTTTCCAGTAGTTGTGTATGGACGTGAGAGTTGGACCATAAAGAAGGCTGAGCACTGTAGAATTGATGCTTTCAAACTGTGGTATTGGAGAAGACTCTTCAGAGTCCCTTGGACTGCAAGGATATCAAACCAGTCAACCCTAAAGAAAATCAATACATTGGAAGGGCTGATGCTGAAGCTGAAGCTCCAATACTTTGGCCACCTGATGCAAAGAGCTGACTCATTAGAAAAGACCCTGATGCTGGGAAAGATTGAAGGCAGGAGGAGAAGGGGACGACATAGGATGAGGTGGTTAGATGGCATCACCGACTCAATGGACATGAGTTTGAGCAGGCTCTGGGAGTTGGTGCAGGACAGGGAAGGCTGGCATGCTACAGTCCATGGGGTCACAAAGAGTCGGACACGACTGAGCGACTGAACAACAACACCCTCACCCCCACAGCCCGAACAAATGCCAGGAAGCCTTGAGGGTTCAGCCCAGTGGCCCAGAAAAGTCAGCCAACAATCCTGCTGCTGGGAAGGCCACAGGTGAGCCCTCTAACAGGAGCCTTGGCACAGGACAGAGCAGAAGGAGACACGGCAGCAAGCTGGAGCTGACGTCTTTGGACAGCAAGGCAAACGTGGTGTTTTTCTTCTTTATGCTTTTCCTGAACCTAGGACATCACGTGGACAAGAGCAGCTCAAAAATTCGCTTTATTTTTCAAATATCTTTGAACACATACGAGTAACTGTGCAGTGTGTTACCATCCCACTGTGCCCAGTCAAGGAGCCAAGGAGTGCCAGGCCCGTCGGGCACTCGGGGCCTGCTTCCTCAGGGGTCCTCCCAACAAAGAGGAACCCAGACGTCTACAGGCTCGCTCTGTCTCCAAAGACAAGCACGGTTGTGCCAGATGGAGGCCCCCAGACCTAGGAACTGTCATTACAGAGTCTTTTTTGTAAAGACCTCCGAGTAATTTCTGATGGTACTTTCTCCTCTGGGCGACAGCTGTGGTCTCTACTGAGAGAAATCAACATGGTTTCTGTCTCCTTGGGCCTCACAGGCAGCACGGATTTAGATTCAGGGTCCCTGGGCAAAGATGCATTCATACAAAGGCTGCAGTGACCTGCTCCCGTCCCCCACCTGCCACCTGATCTGCCGGTGCTCTCGGCATCTGGGCCTTCCTGCCTCCCTTTTCCAGGCCCCCAACCCTCCCACCAGCCTCCTGCCCACCTGATACCAGCGTTGGCCTCTTTCAGAGGCAGGTCAGGTAAAGAATCCACCTGCCAATGCAGGAGATGTAGAGGACTCGGGTTCGATCCCTGGGTTGGGGTGATCCCCTGGAGGAAGAAATGGCAACCCATTCCAGTATTCTTGCCTGGGAAACCCCATGGACACAGGAGCCTGGCAGGCTACAGAACATGGGATCGCCAAGAGTCTGATACAACTGAGCATCTGAGCACGCACAGGGAGTCTCCTTAAAAGATTAACTCTCAGATTCAGAGTCCTCTTAGCAGCAGGACAACATTCAACCCATATGGAAAGATTTTTGCCTCAAAGTTTACAGAAATGAGCGCAACTCCCCAAAATTTGGTTGCAACACCCTGTGCCCTTAAACACTGTCATCAATCATCCAACAACAGACATGTGCACTCAGGGAAGCCGGCCAGATTCCCGTGTTTCAAGCCACCATGAGCCAGTTCTCCTAGACAGCTACCTTGGGCCACAGTGGGGAGGGAGCCTCACACCCCACCAGCTCCGGAGCAAGACAGAACTGAGGAACCCCGCTCTCTCAGAGGAACCTCAGATGTGAAATATCTTTTCAACGGACCTGATCCCAGCACCAGATCTAAGGACAACCAGTAGAGTTTTTCCAAGGTAGAATGAAGATAGAACCTAGGAATTCTACCATTGAGGTGCAACAGAAGAAGAGAACAAAACAACACACACACACATGCAGCCTAAGTTTTAGAGCGACACATGCTTGAGTCCAAATCCTGGCTCACTGGTTTGTGGTTGGCCAGTCAGGTCACCTCTCTGAGCCTCAGTTTCCTCATCTGTAAAATGGGCAGTAATCCCAAATGCACAGGACTGCATGAAAGAAGACATTTCAGAGAGTACTTGTGGGAGGTTCCTCCCAGTGATAGCATGTACATCTTTAAACATCTTAACTAAAAAGTTGTAAAGTCTTTTGAAACAAGTAATAGTGGTCTGGTGACCTGTGCTACTGGGTGTATCATTTTGGGAAAGACAGAGAACCAACTTTGCTGGAGTAGCCATTGGTGACATGCAAACAGCCACCCCCCAGACTCCCAGGAGGAGCCTTGGGGGAGCAGCACGGGGCAGGCAGCAGTGGCTCTGTTCCCAGGCCTCCTGTCCAGAGGAGGAGCCTGCACAGACGAGGGCCAGGCCTCCGGGTCCCCACAGGCACAGACAGCGCCCCATTATGAGGCAGCCTGCAGCTGGGCCCTGCTGGAGATAAAGGCCATGATTTATTCCGCACACCCAAAGGGGGCCTCATTATACAGGGCAGGACACAAGGACCCTACAGCAAGTGTCCTGAAAGAATCCCCTCTCATTTGACCAAACAAGACTCCTCGGCCTCCCACCCTTCCCCATTCACAAGACCCCCCCGCCGCCGATGGCCAGTGCAGGCTTGGGTGCCCAGGCCCGTTGTCATGGCAACCAGCCCCTCCCAGGCCCCCTCCCCTTGATAGGAAATTACCCTGTTCTGAAACGTCCTGTTGTCTGTCGGTCCCAGCCAAGCCCCCCACCCAGCCGGCGCCCACTCCACGGCTTCGCAGACAGTCACACGCAGACAGTCACACACTCGGCCTCTGTGATGCTCGGCGGCCCAGCTGGGGTGCGGGGGGGTGCTGGGACACACTGGAATATTCACAGCCCAGCGGCAGCAGAGGCAGCCAGAGGAGTGGCCCACCACACAGGGGACCCCTCAGGAATGAAGCAGCCTTTCAGGGCCCGAGGGGGTGCAGCCTCCCCGCCTCTCCTTAAATAGCCAGCCGGCCTCTACCACGGCCGCACGGAGCCACCACCCACCCACAGGCCGCAGCCCACCTGCTGCCCCAGACCTGCTGTGAGAGGTAAGGGCAGGGCTGGGGAGCGGGACACGGGGGTGCGGGGCAAGCGCGGGCCCAGCAGAGCAGGGCCATCTCTGCCATCTCGCTTCAACCTATTTACCGAGGCCTCCCTGGTTTGAATTAGAGCAGCCCATGGGCGGTGCTCCTGTCTCACTGTGGGGGCTTTTAAAAGAAGAGTGGGTGCCCAGTCTGTGGCCCCATGGCTGCAGCGATGCCCCTACACTCTTCTCCTCTAGCCAGGACACCTGGAGGGGCCCAACGAGGAGGCAGGAGGGACAGGTGCCGGCAACACCAAGAGACCTCCTGCCACCTCAGCCTCCTCCCACTACACACCCGCCCATGTTCCCTCACAGAGGCGGAGCCCTGCACCTGCTCCGTGGTCGGGGGCCCCACGCCCCCCAGCCGCCCTGCCCCGAGCAGAGTGAGACGTCGAGAGACAGTGAGAGCAGGCATTTCTAGGGACACGTGGAGAGGAGCAGGAGCCCCCGCAGACCTACTCCAAAACCAGCACCAAAACTCGTAACACAGGGGCAGGGTGGAGAAAACGCAACAGACCTCACACAAGCCTGAAAGCATTCTGAAATCAAGTCTGCACCCAAAGAGAGCACGGGGCATGCGGCCTAGTGGTGGGACTCAGAAGGCCCTGGGCAAGAGCAGAAAGCCAGGTGCCAGGCAGCCCACGGGTGCCACCTGCGCACATGCAGGGCCCCACGCTCAGGCCACTGCTCTACTGTCACCATCTGGAAAGCCTTGCTTCTTGAACAAAGGGTGGTGCAGACTGTGTCGCTGTGCCTGGGGCCAGGCCCGCGGGGGAGGCACTGAGCCTGGGAGGCAGCTCCACACCAGCCCTGGCAGCAGGGACCCATCAGCCCCTGGAGGAAAAGCAGGCAGAGGTGTTGGCTGTCCCTGCTGGGTCTTCTGGATCTGGCTTCCTACCCCTGGGCTGTTGCCCTAGCCAAACGACCCTGGGCAAGTTAGCTGATGCTGAGCCTCTATTTGTAAAATGAGCCTCCTCATCTGTAAAATGAGGCAGTGGACATCTGCCCCTGAGGACTGGTGGGCAGTGCCCAGGCAGGCCTGCCTCGCGACAGGCAGAGAAGATGGTCAGTACCTGTGAGCAGACCTCACGGAGGGGCTGGGTGATGACTGTACCACCAGGGGGGTGGGCAGAGTCTGGGCCTCAGAGCAGCCCAGAGTGGAGGGTACCCAGCTCAGCCCCTCCCCATCCCCATCAAGACCCCTCCCTCACTTGGCCTCCAGGCCTCCCCCACTTCCCCCACTGCCTCAGGTCGCACACACTTGGGAGCAACAAGAAATAATCTCTGTATTAGAAATTTAGGGAACCTGAACCACTCTGGGTCCAGGAGAGATTTGGGCAAGGGGACATCCCTGGATCTCTCCAATAATCAAAACGTGATGTGATCAGGCGAGCGTCTCCGCTGGCTTGAGAATGACTGGCCAGATGCTCACCACCCCTGACTTCCTCCTGCTCAGCCACCTGTGGGGCAGCGGGGGTGCCAGGGGTGCCCAGGGACCCCAGTGGTGGTTGATGAGGCATGAAGCGGAGGGTCAAGCTGCTGCCTGGCCCGACAGCTCCTCACCACCCACACTGCCCTCCTGCCCTCCTAGCTGCCAGAGTCTGAACCACTGGCCCTGCTCCGTCTACTTCGGGAACCCACACCTGGGGATGGCGCCCAGCCTCATACTCAGGGACTGCCAGCGCTAACGTCCCCGTGCTCCCGGAGCACTTGCCAGCCCCCGCCAGGACTATTATCTTGGTCATTAAAAGGAGAGGACCCGAGGACAGGAGGAGTTTACAGAGAACTTGCTCCAGGTCCCCTGTGGCTCGTGTGTGCAACTGCTGCTCCCACTCCATCCCCGCTGCTCCTGTGAGCCCCTCTCCTGCCCTCTCTGTGGCCCACAGGCAGGGAGTGTGGCTGCTGAGAGGCAGGGTTCAGGGGAGCCCCTGAAGTTGCACTGTAGGCAGAGGTGCCCTGAGAAGAAACGGGCAGCTGCCCCCCCAAGCCAACGTGGGGCTGCGGGCTGCGTGCCGTCTGGCCTTCTCCTGCCCACACCTGTCCAAGGCCTGGGGGAGGCAGGGCGTTTGGACCTTTCCTCTCCTTTGTGAATCTCCTGAGTCGACCAAAATCAACATGGGAAATCTGTCACTCTGTCTGTTGGGGAGGGACCACCGGTGACCCACTCAGAACTGGGGTCACCAGACAGAAACGGTTTGTTTCCAAGGTCAGGAGGGCTCCGAGCCACGCCCCTTGGTTTATGCTGAGGGTAAACCAGGTGGGCAAGGCTGGGCAGAGACAGGCCGCCTCCCTGGGTCCTGGCCTCTCTGGGGCTGCAGATCTTGGCCAGAAAACCACGACCAGTCTCTCCACCTCTGGGACATATGGCTCTTCCTCTCCTGGAAAAGAATCTGCCTCCTGATAGTTAAAGCGACCCCATGGACTGTAGCTTATGAGCTTCCTCCATCCATGGAATTTTCCAGAAAAGAATACTGGAATGGGTTGCTATTTCCTTCTCCAGGGGATCTTCCCCACCCAGGGATCGAACCCGGGTCTCCCGCATTGCAAGCAGATACTTCTACTGTCTGAGCCACCAGGGAAGCTCTAGTTAAACTACTCCAGGTAGTAAAACACCCAATGCAGGCCTGGACCCACAGGCACAAGTCTAAGACACTTGTCTTTCTAAGACACAAGTCTCCGCCCACTAATATGCCCAAAGCAGGGCTGGTGGCTGAGTTCAAAAAGCTCACGACCTTGGCTGCTGGCCTGGACAGCCTTCGGGTGCTGTAGACGGAGCAGGACACTGCATTGCTCGTGAGGCCCTCCCGTGGCTGGTGCTGGGAGCATGGGGGACCTAGTGGACAGGCGGGTCAGGGAGGCTGAGCAGGGCTCACCTGATGCTGAGGAGGCGTTGGCCAAGCCCCCCGCACTGGGCTCTCAGGCCAAAGTGCCCCACCCACGAGAAGCAGGGCTCAGGGGACTCATGCACCCCACCGGTTAGACAGCACACAGGGGAGAGGGACAGAAGATGAGGGCCCCTCCCTCAGCCCTCACACCCCCCAGGGCCTCAGACAGACAGACAGGCCACCATGCTCTCTCTCCCTGCGGTGCTGACTCTATCCCCTAGGTCTGAGAGGTGGCTTTCAGGAACACCAGGGCTCTGCCCAGAGCTCTCCATGCTCTACAGGGACACGGCCGCACAGTGGGGAGCTGACCCCAGCATTAGTTTGGCACCCAGGCCCTGGTTTTGGTTTTGCTTTCTGCAGCCTTCCAAAGCAGGGGGTGCAGGTTCGATCCCTGGTCAGGGAGCTAAGACATGCCTTGAGGTTAAAAAAAAAAATCAAAACATAAAACAGAAAGGGTTTCATCCCTGGGTGGGGAAGAACTCTTGGAGAAGGGCATGGTAACCCACTCCAATATTGCCCGGAGAATTCCATGGACAGAGGCTACAGTCCATGGGATCGCAAAGAGTCCGACACAACTGTGACACTTGCCCACCCCCAGCTGGACACAGGAGGTGCTCTGTAGCCCCTGAGGCAATGCTGAGCATGGAACAGCCTATTAAGGGGTTAGGGGTCAGCAGGTACTAAAGGCTTCCAAGAGCTCATGTCTACAGAGGGTGATGCCTCGCTTGTCCCAGGCTCTCTGAAGCTGGGGTGTCTGCTTGTTCCCTCCAGGCTCAGTGCCTCTGCCTCTGGCTGAAGCATGAATGGCCTCGAGGTGGCCTCCCCAGGGCTACTGGCCAACTCCTCCCTGGCCCCTATGGAGCAATGCGGCCAAGAGACGCCCCTGGAGAACGTCCTCTTCGCCTCTTTCTACCTCTTGGATTTCATCCTCGCTTTTGTGGGCAACGCCCTGGCCCTGTGGCTCTTCATCCGGGATCACAAGTCCGGCACCCCGGCCAACGTGTTCCTGATGCACCTGGCCGTGGCCGACCTGTCCTGCGTGCTGGTCCTCCCCACCCGCCTGGTCTACCACTTCTCAGGGAGTCACTGGCCGTTCGGGGAGATCCCATGCCGGCTCACGGGTTTCCTCTTCTACCTCAACATGTATGCCAGCATTTACTTCCTCACCTGCATCAGCGCCGACCGCTTCCTGGCCATAGTGCACCCCGTCAAGTCCCTCAAGCTCCGCAGGCCGCTCCACGCCCACCTGGCCTGCGCCTTCCTCTGGGTGGTGGTGGCCGTGGCCATGGCCCCGCTGCTGGTGAGCCCGCAGACCGTGCGGACCAACAACACGGTGGTCTGCCTGCAGCTGTACAGGGAAAAGGCCTCCCAGCATGCCCTGGCGTCCCTGGCTGTGGCCTTCACCTTCCCGTTCGTCACCACCGTCACCTGCTACCTGCTGATCATCCGCAGCCTGCGGCAGGGCCCACGCGTGGAGCGGCGCCTCAAAAACAAGGCGGTGCGCATGATCGCGGCGGTGCTGGCCATCTTCCTGATCTGCTTCGTGCCGTATCACGTCCACCGCTCCGTCTACGTGCTGCGCTACCGCGGCCACCGCACCTCGTGCGCCGCCCAGCGCGCGCTGGCGCTCGGCAACCGCATCACCTCCTGCCTCACCAGCCTCAACGGCGCGCTCGACCCCGTCATGTACTTCTTCGTGGCCGAGAAGTTCCGAGATGCCCTGTGCAGCCTGTTGTGTGGCAAGCGGCTCCCAGGGCCGCCGCCCAGTGCCGACGGGAGGACCAACGAGAGCTCGCTGAGCGCCAGGTCGGAGCTGTGAGCCTGGGCCCCGCCCCCTCCCCAACCCCACAAGGACCACCCCGCAGACTCACCGAGGAGGAGCCCACCTCCTCTGAGAAAAGAAACCGAAACCTCGGCCGGTCACCATCACCTGCTCCAGGTCCGAACTCATCACCCAGTGCCGAGTTCTGTCTTGGCTGTCAGCAGATCCCTGGCGAGGCAGCACCAAAGCGCCCAGACGGCCGCTCCTCTGCGGGGACTGGGCTGACCCTGCTCATTCACAGCCACGAGACACTCAGTGACTTGGACCCCACCCCGCCTCCCCCAGTGAGGGGCAAGGAGGCCAGAGGAACATTTCTGAACAATGAGCGTCTTTCTTTCCCAAGTGCCCTCTGCGAGGCTCTGGGCCTCCTCACAGTAGAAACACATGGCTGCGAAGCTTGGCAGAGAGAACTCAGGAGACAGGGGAACGGCCTGCCAGAAGAGGGGGCACGGGTGGGGACGGCGCTCGGTGGAGGGTCAGGAGAAGGTGTCTAGAGATTTCCTCTCAAGTGCAAGGTGCTTTGAGTTCCCTTTGTGCCCCCTTTCCCAAAGGCCCCTGTGTTTAGGGGACACAGGCAGTACATGAGAGCCGAACACTCTAAGCACGTTTCAGGGTGATCTGCAGGTGACGTCCAGCAACACAGGGCCTGTGGGTCCCTCCTGCCACACACAGACCTGCATGTGCCGACAATCCCCAGTGCTTCTCAGCAGCTGCCCTGTCCCTCCTGAGTCCTGGGCGAGCACAGACTATGGGGCGCCATCACGGGAAGCCCAGCTTCATCACTGCCGGCTGTGGGGGGCACGCAGACTGGCCCACGAATCTATCTCCCCCTAACCCAGACCCAGCAGGGGCAGGGTCCCACTCCTCCCCAAGAGGTCTTCGCCTGGCTGGCCAAGCTGTGAGGTGTTTTGCTTAGAGGGTGGCCTGTATGCCCCTCACGGTTTCTTTTATGTACTTGGTTATATTGATCATAAGGGCTTCCCTGGTGGCTCAGTTGGTTAAGAATCTGCTTGCAATGCAGGAGACTGCCTGCAATGTAGGAGACCTGCATTTGATTCCTGGGTCAGGAAGATCCTCTGGAGAAGGAAATGGCAACCCGCTCCAGGATTCTTGCCTGAGAAGTCCCACGGACAGAGGATCCTGGCAGGCTACAGTCCAGGTCACAAAGAGTTGGATACGACTGAAGCAACTTAGCATGCATGCATACTGATCATAAACATAACTGTACTTTAATAACTGAAAGTTATTCTGTTTGGTTAATGCAACTCCCTCCCCAGAACTTCTCTCCCTTCCGACCCAAGAACGGCAAAGTGGCGGCGCAGGCAGCAGTGTGCACTGTGGTTCTGGTGGCGCCACAGCCGGCCCGCCCCGCACAGACGCTGACGTTCTGCCTTGTGGGCTTCAGGGTGCCCCACCTGCCTGTCACCACAGCAATACTTTACTTTCCTGAACAAGTCCAGCCTCTTCTGGATTTTTCCAGCAAACACTAGAGCAGGAGTCCCAGCGTGAGCTGCAGCTTAGGCCCACGCTCGGGGACCCTGCTGCACTGTCTGCCCCTCAAGGCCACTCATATCAGCACTCAACACTCAGGCTCCTAGTGAGCACCCTGCAGACACCAGGATGAACAACACATGTCTCTGGAGGAGCAGGCAGACGGACAAGGTCACTACAGCAGCGTTAGGAAGTGGGGCTCCAACAGGGCCGGAGATGGTGCCCAGCGCCCAGATAAGGGAGGAAGCGGGGGGCAGACAGACAACTGAGGTGTTGCTAGCAAGGCAGGTGTGTGCTTCTGTGAGGCCTGACTGCCAGCAGAGGAGAAACTCAAAGTTGGCTTGTTGGGTTCTATGGCATTTGGGATGCCTGCCAGACACTGTGGAGATGGCATGTGGGCAATGGGGTATTCCGAGGGAGAGGTCTAGGGTAGAGGCCTACATCTGGATTACCCAGCACAGATATGCCATTTGGGCCAAATGCAAAGCCCCAAAGGAGCCCGCCATAGAGAGACGGGTGGAAAAAGGGGAACCGGGACAGCACAGCCATGCGGTAGGAGACCCCATGGGTTCCTGGGCACCCGGAGAGAAGTGGGAAGGGCAGTGCAGGCTGCGGGAGCCCTGAGCAGCTTGGGTGGGGGGAGGAGGTGGAGGAACCGGCTGGGCACTGGGAAGGGCTGCAGGGAGTCGCTGTGCAGTGAAGGCTGACAGGGTGCCTTGAACCAGGGGCCACCTCGCCTGAGCCATTAGAAAGGGACCAGAGAGGTCCAGAGCTGTGAGCCCCGCTGGAGGAGCGGGAAGTGAGCAGGCCTTTGGGTGCAGGGACACGGCCTCCGCTGCGACAAGGGAGGGAAACACAGGTGCAGGGGAGGGCAGGGCAGGGCAGGGCAGGGGGAAGGGAGGTCCTGGCTGCGGGGGTGGGGTGCAGGGACAGTGAGGGGAGGGGAGGAAGAGGAGAAAGAGCAGGTCTTCGTGGAAGGTGACAGTTTAGCCTGCTAAGGGAACCCGGGCCTGAAGTTTGGAGCACCGCTGGGCCCCAGCTGAGTGCTTTTCTCCCAGCAGCCCCCGTGGGGTCTGAGGACGGGGGACGGCTGCAGCCTGGGTGGCCAGGCAGGCAGGAGCTTAACTCACAACTCCTCATTCTCACACTGCACCAACAGCTCCGGCTTCGGCTGCCTGCCTGCTGGCTGTCTACTGTCAGCCTGCTCCAGGAAGCAGCCCTGAGCCTGGGGCAGCCCCGATTCCTGACCCCTCACTCTCCAGCCTCCGTCGTCACCCGTAAACCAGAGAGAGTTCTCCTGCCCGCCTCACAGGGACGGCGGGGGTGGCAGCCCCACTGGCAGCCCGAGGCGCCTGGACCAGGCCTGGGCCTATGGTGAGGCCCGTCTCACCTGCCTGCGTTCTTCACAAAGCCCAGGTCAGCCAGCTCCACGTCGCACAGCTCACAGCGGAAGCATCCAGGGTGCCAGTTGTTGTTCATGGCCTTGATGACACGGCCAATGATGAATTCGCCTGGAGGAAAGATGTCCCTGCTGGCCTTGTGCCCTCCCCCTCCAGAGTTCCTGCACTGGAGCCCGCCTGGCTCTGCCTGGCCCCAGGGCGCCGCTCCCAGAGCTTGGGAAGGTGATGAGCACAGGGGCCCGAAGGCCAGTGCTCAGACAGGGCCCCCTACTCTCGAATCCCCACTTCCCAGGCATCGTGGAAGCCTTACCGCAGGACCCGCAGCACGGAGCAAACAGCATCTGGAAGTCGTGCTCGCAGTACTTCCGACCTTCAAACTGCAAATGGGGCCAGCAGAGAAAGGACAAGGAAGGCACTGTCATTTTCTGAGCTGCACCGGTCGGTGGGGTGAGGACCTGCCCTCGGGGAGGCTGGATGAGCACCCCACTTTGTATACCTGCTACCACCACAGGAAGCAAGGGTGGGGACTTCCTGAAGGAGGTGATAAGGAGTGGAAAGACAGAAGGGGAGGAGGGTACTAAGAAGAGGGATTTCCACACAGGGAGCAGTCAGTGCAAGGCCTGAGGGCGGGACGGGATTGGCCTGTTTGACTTGGGGAGAGTGCAAAGTGAGGGACCTCGAGGAAGCTGGCAACTCGGCAAGGCTGGCCCCTCAGAGGGCCTCCGCTGTTTGCTGAAGATCTTGGCCTTGCTGGTTCCAGGGGCAGGCTGCGGGCTGGGGGTGGATGTTTATGCTGGGAAGCCCAGGGATCAAGGCTGAATTCTGTGTGTCCCTTGGCCCTGTTTCGTGTGTGAGAGGTACACTCCCCCAGGGCCCACAAAAGATGTAGGGAAGGGACCCAGAAGAAGAGGCACAGGAATGGGGTGCACCAGAGCACCCCGAGCCCTGCACGCTGTCCCCATCTGTCTGGGCAAGGCAACACCTGCCTCTGCCTTTCCGCCCTTGACAATTTTATTTGGGTGTCCCCTGTTCCCTGAGAGTGTCTTGTTAAGCTGCACCTGGCTAGAGCCCTACCCAGCAGGGGCAGCGGGAATCTAAATCATCATAGGCACATCCACAGAGCCCGGTACCACTCCACCCCTTTACCCCACCTCCACCACTGGCCAGCAATTCTCAGGAGGCACCATGGGGAACGGCAGCTCCTGTTCAGTCAGGCAGATCACACACTGTCTGTCGGCCAGTCCCCTCAGCTTCAAAATCTAGCCAGCCTCTGAGCATTGCCGTGGTGTGCCTATAAACGCTTAACAGGCAGCCCTGAGGCAGCCTGGCAGCATTTGCCAATTTCTGTGGTGTAAATAGTCCCACCGTGGTCAGTTTGAAGCTACCAAAATGACGCTGACATGGAATTGAGAAGAGATGTCAGTAGCCACCACGGTACTGCGTTTCCAGCACCTAAACACAATAACAGGTAGTGAAATGTAATAAAACAGTTAGGAAGTGATGAGTTTTGAGTATCTGCTATTTTTGTCTTTAATAAAATTTTATCTCATTGTATGTATACATCATTTAACTTTTAATAATGACTGTATTTAGCAACCAGCCTGCAGGATTGCTGAAAATTTAACCATCTGCTCTTGGGACCGAGGGCAGCTCAGCCTAGGTCCCTTGCCTTCCATCTGGATTACCAAAGAAATAACTGGCTTCTGGCCTCACCTGCTCTCCCAGCTTCTGTCCCCACTCCTGCACAGTGTCTCCTCTGCATAGCAACCAGGGAGGCCCTTTTCTACTGACAGAGACAGGATGGGTCCTGCCCTTCCCAGGATGAAGCCTAAGGCCCCATGAAGGCCCACAGGGTTAAACGATTCTGCCTGCCCTCCCTCATCTTCTACCGTGCCCTCTCATTTCCTCTGCTTCCATCACGTCAGCCTCCTACTGCTCCAAAACCCACACGCCCCAACCTCAGGGCCTTTGCACTTGCTGTGCCCTCTGCTGAGAGCTCTTCCTGTAGGTGCACACACGCTCCCTCACCTCCTTCAGGCCTGCTCAAACATTACCTCCCTGCTCAGGCCCCCACCCCCAGGATTCCTCATAACCTGAGCACTTAGCAGCATCAGGTGTATGTTGGTTGTGTTTACTGTCGGACCCCAGGGCCTCCCAGATGACAGGATGAACGGTGACTCCTTCAGCACCACGCACACCAGGAGAGCACCATTCACAGAGGTGAGGGCTGGGCCCCCGCGGGGTGGCCAGCAAGGTTCTGGGCTGGCAGGAGCACCACCAGCTCACGGCCCGGCACGTCTGCCAGTCTGTCACTGGAGGGCCGTGGCCAGGCGAGGCCCGCAGGCTGCCAGAGGGCAGACCCTGAGCTGGGTCAGGGGCTTGGGCTCCGGGAAGCAGAGGCAAGGGTTAGGGAGCACGCTCACCTCGTAAAAGAGCCCCTCGGGGAAGGGCCGGAAGCACTGTGCGCACACGAAGCAGTGCTCGTGGTACAGTTCCCCGTTGCTGTTGACGATCCGCTCGGCAGGGGCGAAGCGTGCCTGGCAGCGCTGGCACACGGCGTTGGCCAAGGCGTTGGACATGTTGCTGGGCAGGAAAAAGGAAGAGGTCAGGACCTGCGGGCCACATTCAAGGGACACGCTTTCCAGGGCAGAGGACAGCACCATCCCCACCCCAGGCTGGCCTTGGCGCCCTGGAGACTCAGTCACGCAGTCGGTCCACGCTGCCCTGCACCGGCTGGGGTCACCCCGGGTGGCTGTCTACACCCCATCCCTGTAGCCACCGTGTGCCAAGGATACACCAGGTGCCAGTGTGTACCAGGATGCAGTGGCCTTCCCCGATGACAACCCTGCGAGCCCTGCATAGCGTGTCCAGCTCACAGACGGACGAGCGGACACCTGGAGAGAGTGACCCCCCGGGCCACAGTGGGCAGAGGCAAAGCCCCTCACCCTGGAGCCCCGTCTCTCCCTATACCCTGCAGCCCCCAGTGCCCTTCATGGAGGGTCAGGTGCAGGTCAGGCCACCGCTGGGCTCATGCCAGCCAGAGCAGTCAGGGCTCCAGTCCGGGCCCTCACTCGTGGTGCAGCCAGGGCTGGCCCTCGTGCTCCAAGCCCAGGCTCCCAGCCAGAGAAGGACCCTAATCATGGCCATGAGCGTGTGTTCTGGCCTTTTGATGGCGGACATACAAGCTCTCTATGGGGTGCGTGGCCCACTGTAAGCTTGCAGAGGACAGGGTTGTGGTTGTCATTGTCACTGACCTGGCCCCCAAGCTACTCAGTCGTGGAGCTGGGCCATCTCTCAGGGCATCAGGGACACCCGGGCACCCTCCTGCGCCTCCTGTCTCCTACTCAGGGAACCAGAGTGTCTCGGGTACAAAGCATCATCCAGGCACAGGGGAGCAGCCTGGGATTCACATACTTATTTCATCCCTGAGGTCACCCTGCTTTTCTAAGGCTCAGAGAGATTGAGTAACTTGAGCAAACTCACAGAGCAGATGACAAAGTCCAAATGTGAACTCAGGTTGGACCGAGTTCAACGACTCTTTCCCCTGCACCACGAGTTAGATTCATCCCTGCCCCACCCGCCTCCAAACACAAAACCACCCTACCACGGAGAAGGTGAGACTATGAATATTTGGGAATGGGAGCAGGATGGGAAGCGGGCAACTGCTGTCCCCAGGGCAAGTGATGGCTGTCCTTATGTGAGGTGTGAAAGCCAAACTGAACTCCAGGGGAAATCGCTACAGAGACACACGCTGGCTCCAGCCTAGGGCCCCATCTCAGAGAGGAGGACAAACCTTGCGGTCAGCCACAAGAGCCTCTACAAATTCCCAGCACCCTAATGCCCGCGACCTTGACTACAAGGCGGCAAACAGACTTTGTCTCTTGTCAGCTCCAGTGGATTGTGGTGGCTGCCTGGAAGGGTGGGCGCAGAAGGGAGGTCAGGCTCAGCGATGAGAGACGCAACCAATCGGCGTGTCATGTAGACTCGTGCAGTGGCGCTCGGCCCATCTTTGGAGGTCGTCTTTCCAGCCTGTTCTGCCTCCCGCCATGCTGAACCCCAGCCTTCTCTCAGGGCTACAGCGCCATGAGAAGTCTCAAGTGACACTGCTCGTGCTGGAGTCCCCTGGCAGGATGAGCCCGGGAGGCAGGCTAGGGCTCTGCCTCTCAGGTGGGGGCTGTGGACAGTGGATCTAGCAGAAGGTGCTGCCACAGACACAGAAGGGGAGCTGGGCTGGGGCACCCAGGTAGGACTTCCTCTCTGCTCTGCCAGAGGAGCCCTCATGGCAGGCAAAGGGCCAGAATGCTCTTCAGCAAGCCCTGTCAGGCAAGCAGACCTCCGCCTGCCCTCAGGCATCCCTGGGGGACCAAAGCCACCTCCCATGTCCACATTAAGGCCAAAGGGGTGAGGAAGCAGGACAGACGCAGGAGGGGTTGGGCAGAGCCCAAGTCGACAGGGAGGCTCTGCACGCAGCGGCCACCACCTTCCTTTCCGGCTCACTGCTGGTCACCATGTAGAGGAACAGACAGGACAGGGACTGATCACCCAGGCCCTCAGGAGCTGGGCTGGACTCTCAACACAGGCACAGTTTCCTGTCCCAAGGTCACCGTGAACCTGGAGGCCTTGTCCTCCCAAAACACACACCCAAGGTAGCTGGGAGGAAGTTCCAATGCCTGGCCATGAACAAGACCTTGGCGGGTCTTGGAGAAATCAGAAATCAACAGGAAATCCTGTGACTCTGGGCCTGGAATTCCCCACCCAAAGAACCCAGAAAATGCAGCCAAAACACGTATTCAAGTCCAGCCCCAGGCTTTCAGATTGTTCCAGACGTCTGGACCCTGACCGAGTGAGCGTGCAGCAGGCCCATTGTCAGTTTGCCCCTACAGAGCCCCAGCCTTACCCCAGGGCAGACATTCGGAGACAGCATCTCCACGTGATGGCCACAGCAGCTGGCCCCTAAGAGAGCGGCTGGCTCTGCACTCTGCCTGGGTCCAGCTCCCTGGCTGGGGCCCTAGGAGGCTCAGATCAACAATTTTGCCATCTGTCCCCTACACGCCTCTCAGGTAGGTGGGGCATGGGGGAGACCACCTACCTCCCGCCCCGCTGGTGGCCCCAACCCAAGTCTTGGTCAGTAGCACCCCCAATGGCACTTCCATGTCTGCATCCCCAGGGTCCTTGCTTGGGAACACAGTACTCCAACCCACTGACCAAAGACGGGGGATGGACAGACAAGCCCATGTGCCCGATAACTGGATCACAGCCCCATAAGAGACGATGCCAGCTGCAGGAGGCAGCCGCTCCAGGCTCAACTTCTTGTGTTTAAGGCCTGACAGCTCTAGCCACCAGTTGTGCCCCTGGAGAAAGGTACCAGCTCCCTGGGGCCTCGTTTCCTCATCCGCAAGGAGGTGGCCAGAGGAGCAGGAACTGCCACTCAGAACTGAAGTAAAGAACTTGCTGCCTACAGCAGACAGCACGCGGAGCACAGGGCCAGACAGGCCAAGCGCTGGATAAAAGAGCTGTTGTTTCCAGCAGCCCAGGGACCTCCCGCCCAGCCCAGCAGTGCTCCCTGCAAGACGGCAAAGAGGGGAGGCAGGGATTCCATGTCCTCCTTCACATTCTGCCCGAGAACAGGGAGCGCAGTCTGCCCAGTTAACATCAAGGAGACACCACCGCCCCACCAGCACCTAGAAGCCAAACCCCATTGCTGGGGGTGGGGGGCGGGGGGCGGGCGTGGAGACTCACCCACAGATGTGCACACTGCCTGAGACGAGCTGGGGCAGCCAGTGGGGCCAGAGGTAGGTGGTCACCCCACCCTGTCCCCCTCTCCAACCCTCCCCAGCATCCCCAAATACTCTGTCTTGATACCCAACATAAAAGAATTTGATGCAAGACATCTGGAGCTCTAGCCTGGGGTGTGGTGGGTGGGGTCCTTTCTGAGCCAGGTCCTCATGAGGGGAGGTTGCTGGTTTCAGATAGGGAAACTGACCTACCAAGAGGGTCAGAAACCTGCTGAGGTCACACGGGATTGGATCTGTGCTCTCTTGTCCCCTCAGCTCCTGGTGGCATCACGCAGGCACGACCATGCAAAACTGTTTTTCCTACAACCTCAGACCAACCTCCATTGCAGCCTCCCACCCACCCAACCCTGGAAAGCCAGCAAAAGGGCCTGGGCACAGGCAGGGCCAGCCATAGGGGACTTTCCACACTCAAGGGTGAGTCAGTGTTGGTGAGGCCAGGTCACAAGCCAGAAGCTCAAGGCAATAGGAAGTTGAGTTTAGCCTATGAACATGCATGCGTGCGTGCGTGTGGGGGACATTCCTGATGCCTGATCCTCACTATCAGCCCTGTCCTCCTTGCATCTAGACCAAGTTCTTGTGCTGCATTCATACCGTGAAACCAGCCTCCACACGGGCCTCTGGCCCATCAGTGCCCTGTCACCCACTCCTTGCCCCATGGCTCCCTCCACTCACATCTAGGGTCATCCGGAGACCAACCGGTGAGGGTTCCTGTTCACTCAGGGAAGTCACTTGGCCTCCCAAGCCCCGAGTCCCCCACCGGAGCAGTGGGCTTATCCAGTTCCTGCCCTGGTGTGGCCCCTGCTGAGGAACCTGCAACACTGGTGCGGATACAAGTCCAGCTGCAACAGGTATCCCACGGGTGCCTCTCTGCAGCCTCTGCTCTCCACTCCCCACATGACAGCCTCTTGCTTGCTGCGTTCATACTCCCAGACATCTTTGCGGGCTCACTCCCCTCCCAGGCACCCACCACGGTGCTCTGTGGTCACCGCTGAGCATCAGCCTCTAAACCTCCTCTTCTCCCCAGGTCCTCCAGGCACCTCACCTCTATGACTGCTGCTCTGTCTCATCCCTGAATCCCTACCCCTTCCTCCCAACCTTCATGTCCTCCCCCACACTCTGCCCCCACACCCCCAGGGTTCCCACCTGCTACTTTGATGCAAAAGACAACAAACCCACAGCTCCCACTGCTCTCTTGCCCCAATTTCTAGCAGATCTTTCCATCCAGATGGCCCCTGAGATGCTGCAAATGCAAGGAGTCCAGGATCCCCTCCCCCAGCCCCCACTCGGAGGGCTCCACTATCTATGTGCCCTTCAGACTCTCTCCACGCCAGATTAACTCATCCTCAGAGACACCTTGAGGTCCATTCTGAGCCCCAGAGGCTCCTCCTCCCAGTCCCAAAGGAAGCATTCATCATTGGTCTACCCCAGCAGTTCTCCCCAGGATAGAGCAGTTCAGGCTTTTGAGTCAGTCCAGCCTGGCTTCAATTCACCGCTTAGCCCCCTTTATAGATGAGTGATGTCCGGCAGGTTCCTTGACCGCTCAGTTCCATCCGCTAGAAAGCGGCCAAAAAGTTCCGAGGAGCCTGAAAGCGGTAGTGGCGGTTACTTCGACAACTTATCTGAGCGCCCCATGCTCAGCGCCCTGCCCAAGAGTGCTGATCCCAGATCAGTAACCCCGGCTGGATGAAGCCGCGCCTTGCCTCCACTCTGGCCGCCAAGCCAGGCGCTGCCCCCACGCCCCGGGCTGCGGGCAGCCGGGCGGCCGCCGCCGTCGGAAGGGCCAGGCAGGGTGTCCGAGGAAAGGCCCGCGGCCGCTGCTTTCCGGCCATTGTCCCCCGCGCCCCTGCCCTGCCCCCCGGGCCACCTACCCTGGCGCCGCGGGCGGCGGGCTCTGCCGGTGCTGGCGCCGCCGGTACAGCCCCGACGCGGCGAGCGCGCCCAGCCGGGTGGCCATGGCACGGGCCTCCCTCCCTCCTGCCGCCCGCTCCGCCGGGTCGAGGGACCCCAGGCTCGGAGGGCCGGTGCTGCCACGGGCAGCCACCAACGACCGGACACCGGGGCCCGGACGCCCGGCTTGCAGGAGGGGGCTCCCTCGGCACCCACCCGTCTGCACCGGAGCTCACGTTACGCACTGCGATCTCCAAAGGGCAGCGGAGTCAACTCCAAATAGAAAGGATATTGTTCCCGCCGCGGGGGCAGCGCAGTGAAAGCTGAGGCTAGCAGGATTGGGTCCCGGCTGGGGAGGAGACGCGCTGGGAAGATCCCAACGAGCACAGAGGTGAGTCCACAGTGGCAGGGCAGGCTGCCTAGAGATCCCGGGCTGCCAGGAGCCTCCGAGGAAATCCTAAGCCCCCTGAACACCCTGAGGATGGTATGTCCTCCTTTGAGGAGGGCAGTATGGACCTGAGCCAGCTTACGAATCCTGCAGTCAAGAAGCTGATGAGGGATTCACACACGTGCCCACTTTCTGCCTTGGTCTCTTCCCTGAGAAAGTGCAGCCACCTAGGAGACCCAGGGAGACCCAGGAGACCCAGCTTCCCTGGTAGCTCAGCTGGCAAAGAATCTGCCTGCAACGCAGGAGACCCCAGTTCAATTCCTGGATCAGAAAGATGCCCTGGAGAAGGGATGGGCTACTTACTCCAGTGTTCTTGGGCTTCCCTGGTGGATCAGACAGTAAAGAATCTGCCTGCCATGCGGCAGACCTGGATTGGATCCCTGGGTTGGGAAGATCCCCTGGAGGAGGGCATGGCAACCCACTCCAGTATTCTTGCCTGGGAAATCCCTGGGACAGAGGAGCCTGGTGGGCTACAATCCATGGTCGCAGAGTTGGTCATGACTGAGCTACTAAGTACAGCACAGGAGACCCAGACCAGGGCAGCCCAGTCCCTGGACCTGGCCAACAAATAACCATCCACTCCAAAAGAAGTTCACACGGTCAAAACCTGGAGGGCATGCAGTCCCCCAGCTCTTCATGGAGAGCAGAAGCAGCAGGTTCTGATGGAAGACCCCCATGGTTTCCATGCATTTTTATCTAAAGGTATTTATTGGTGGGGCTACTGTGATCTATGTGCAAACACCCATGACCAGCATCTGAACTGTGGCCACTGATGGCCAAGGAAGAACCACGATCAGCATTTAATAAGGATCCACAGCACTCACAGAAATCTATCACATTGATTCCATTTCCCTGAAAAACCTCTCTAGTGAGGTCAGAAAGCATGAGCAGTATCTTCCCCTGCCTTCCATCATTCCAGACAGCAAGGTCTTCTGACACTGGGAAAGGAGGAAACTTTAGAGGGGATCAATCAGCACTCAGATGCTGGGCCTACACATCAAAGAACGAACATCGCCCAATAAATTCAAACTCGAGGAAGTAAGTGCTCCTTAACCGCTCTGGGAGTCAACCCCCAAACATAGCCAGGTGACTACAAGCACCGTGTGCAGTACAGTTTGTCAATACACCTTGATTCCAAAGGTATCAAGTACTGATCAATTCAATAAATATTTTCTTAAAGGTGGCACCAGGGGCTAAAAGGGCATAGAGAAGCTGAGCCTGGAGCCGACAACTAGAAGGATCACCTCCTGCCTTCTGATTTAGAGCTGAATGCTTAAGAAAGCTAGGGTATAGAGTTTTCCTAGGGCAGCTTCAAGTTGATGGCCCAGGGCCTAGGCCCCTCTTACCAGCCTCCATTCAACCTGACCCATATGGAAATTCTGATCTCTAGAACCCAGAGCTCTCAGCCAGAGTCAGAGTCACGTTTAATGAGGGAACACGTCCACAATGGTGGATAGACCTGGGAGGGAGGCTATAGCCACAACTGTTTTGCACATCACCATTTTAAATGAAGTTCAAGTCCAAGATTACCAAACACTGATTGATTCAACAAATATTTACTGTAAAAGGGGCACCACAGGCTAGAAATTGAGAGAAAGTTAGTGACTGATTGAGTCCAAATCCCAAATCTCTGCATAGCCTTGTTTTCCCATTCTGCAGCCTCTCTTGCAGGGTGAGGCTGCCAGTCATGCAGGCCTCCCTGTCTAGCATTCTGGCTCCAGAGAACACAGTTGCAAAAACACAGCAAAAATGATGTCAGCAAAAATGGCAGAATAAGGACCTCTGAAAGTCTGTCCTTCCGTAAAAGCAATGAAGGATTTCCTTGGTAGCTTAGCAATAAAGAATCCGCTGGCCAATGCAGGGGACATGGGTTCAATCCCTGGATCAGGATGATACCCTGGGGAAGGAAATGGCAACCCACTCCAGTATCCTTGTCTGGGAAATCCCGTGGACAGAGGAGCCTGGCAGGCTACAGTCCATGGGGTCGCAAAGTGTCAGACACAACTTAGGGACTAAACAACAACCACAAAAGCAATGAAAAAACTAGCACAAACTGTCAAGAGTCCCCTTTGTCAGAACTCTATAAATTAACCAAAGACTTGCAGTAAGCAGACAGCAAGAAAAACAGCTGAGAGGACATGTGCATGATCAAAAGGTACATGAAAATATGCTCAATATATTATAATCATAATCGTTAAGGAAATGCAAGTCAAAACCTCAATGAGATATCGCCTCTCACCTGTCAGAAAGGCTATTACCAAGAAGACAAGAAATAACAAGTATTGGTGAGGATGTGGGGAAAAGGAACCTTTGCATACTGTTCAAAGGAATGTAAATTGATGCAGCCACCATGGAAACAGTATAGAGTTTCCTCAAAAAAATTTAAAAATAGAACTACAATATGATCCAGCAATTCCACTTCTGGGTATTTATCTGAAGGAAACAAAAACACTCATTAGAAAAGATATACACACCCCTAAGTTCATTGCAGCATTATTTACAAAAGCCAAGGTATAGAAAGAACCTAAAGTGTTTATTGATGGATGAATGGATAAAGAAGATGTGGTATACAAATGAAATGGAATACTATTTGGCCATAAAAAAGAACAAAAGGGACTTGCCTGGTGGAAGTGGTTAAGAATCCACCTGCCAACACAGGGAGCACGGGTTTGATCCCTGGTCCAGGAGGATTGCGCATTCTGTAGAGTAACTAAGCCTGTGTGCCACAACTACTGAGGCGGTGCTCTGCAGCTTGCAAGCCACACCCGCTGAGCCCTTGAGCTGCAGCCACTGAGTCCGTGTGCTGCAACCACTGAGGCCCCTGTGCCTAGAACCCATGCTCTGCAACAAGAAGCCACCACAATAAGAAGCCTGCACACCGCAATGAAGAGTGCCCCTCTCTCCCCAAAACTAGAGAAAGCCCCCGAGCAGCGATGAAGACTCAGTGCAGCAAAAAAAAAAAAGAATGAAATCTTGCCATATGCTACAATGTGGATGAAACTTGAGGGCATATGCTAAGTGAAATAAGTCAGAGAAAGAAAAATACTGCATGATCACACTTATGTGTGGAATTTTATTTATTCTTACATGTGTAATTTTAGAAACAAAAGCCCAGGTCAGATACAGAGAATAGTTTGATGGCTACCAGAGGTGGGGGATGGGAAGTGGCCAAAATGGGTGAAGGGAATCAACAGTACAAAATTCCATTTATCAGATAAATAAGTCATGGGGATGTAATGTATAGCAGGGTGACTATAGTTAATAATACTGTATTTCATATTTGAAAGTTGCTAAGAGAATAAATCTTAAAAGTTCTCATCACAAGGAAAAAAATTTTTATAATTATGGTGTCAGGTGTTAACTAGACTTACTGTGTGATCATTTCACAATATATACAAACATCAAATCATTATATTGCACATTTTCTAAAATTAATATTATATCTCAATAAAAATACATAAGCTAAAAAATAACTGGGAGAAAAAATAAAAAAATAATAACTGGGATGGAATAAAAGCAAAAAAAAAAAAAAGCTGAATCTTCATAAGAACACTTTTATGGTATTTTAATTTATCTTAGTACCTTAATCCCCAATTCCTAACTCCATAGCTGCCTAGAAAAGTAACTGCCGACATTCCCAGTAATGGGGGAGAAGAGGGCTGAAATTCTTTCAAGGCTTCATTCCCAAAGAATGACCTGGTCTTCCCTTGAAGATCACACTTGAAGGCTTTTCTTCATGTGACCTCAGTCATATCAACCCAGGGCTGAAAGCCTCTCCTAGGGAGAGTTTTTCAAATATATTACTATCAAAACTACCTATGATGTCATTGTCACAGACAATGGATAACAGTTGGGCAAACAGATGACTAACTTAAACAAGCTTAAAAGGAAAAACCAAGGAATTAGATGTGCTTAGGAGCTCTGAAAAGAACTGACATATCTCTGGGAAACTAGAAGGCCATGCACATGCCCAGGGCTGTGTGTATGCTCAGGAAAGACCTTAGAAGGTCCTAAGCTTTCACTTCTGACAGATCCTTTTAGCTCCATACAGCAGGAAATGAGGACTAGGGCAGAGTTGTAAAATGCCAGGTTGAATGTTGAAAACGTGCCCCAAAATACATTCAGAGCCTTCTGTAAAAGCTGGGAGACACTGATTTTGTCAACTACAAATTTTGGCATTTGCCATCGGCACTTGCCATCTACTTCTACAAGGGTTAAATCAGGTGCTGCTGTATCTGCTAACTTTTAATACTCTCTGAAAGGAGATCAGGATGGAGAGCAGAAGTGAGGCACTCTGTGCTCTGAGAAAAACTGGTAGAACAGGTATTATAGTTACATATCTTCTCATATCGAGAAAAGCACTAAAATCCTTCATGGTGACGGCAGTTCCTCATGACTAGCAGAAACCCTTTGCCCTCCCCCCCAAAAAAAGTGCTTAATTGCACGTGTTATCCTGTCACCAAAATCCTAAGTATACTGACCTTCCCCCCTACCCCACTGAGAGCAGCGTCTCAGAGCTATCTGAAATGCTGTCTCCCGGGGTATAGCCCACACTTTGACCCAGATAAAACTTAACTCACAACTCGCACATTGTGCATTTTTTTAAGTCAACAGTTTCAGGCATTCAAAAATATCTCTATCCAAGGACTTCCATAGTAGTCCAGTGGCTGAGACTCCAAGCTTCCTATGCAGGGATGCAGGGGACTCAGGTTCAACCCCTGGTCAGGGAACTAAGATCCCACAGGCCATGCAGCATGGTTGAAGAAAAAAAAAAAGAAAATCTCTGTCCAGTCATTAGCTGGCCACTAAACTAATCAGGCAGAGACTGCAGTGGCCACAAATGACAGAGATATAGACTTTACAGAGTAAGTTCAGGAAAGTTACTAAACAAACAAATCATAAGCAGCACCAACAGAACCAGGGGATTAGGGAGAATCTGGTTTCCAAAGCTGCCACACCACATTATTTTATTTGAGAAGTTCCGTTCTCAGCAAAAGTTAAAATACATGCAAAAAAAACAACAACAAAAAATGACCTAGACACAGGGGGGAAAAAAGAAAAGCAATGAGTAGAAAGGAAGCCCTGAGGAAGCCCAGATGTTAGACTTACTAGACAGGCTTCAAATCAGCTAATTTAAATATGTTCAAAGAACTAAAGGAAGCCACGTCTAAAAACCTAAAGAAAAGCATGAAAATGATGCATTATCAAATGTAGAATATCAATTGATAGAAATGATAAAATGGAACCAAATAGAAATCCTAGAGTTAAAAGGAAATACCAAAGAGATTTCTTCAGGATGAAATGAAAGGACGCTGGACAACAATTCGAATCTACATGAAGAAACTAAGAGCAGTAACGCTAACCATAAGATAAATATAAAAGGCAATACAAATGTATTTTTTGCTTGTAAACCTTTTTTCCCATTTGGCTTAAATATGACTGCATAATGACATAATTTAACACAAAAGAAGGCAATGGTGTAGGAAGTGAGAAACAAAAAAAGACATGATATATAGAAAAAAATAGCAAAGTGGCAGATGTAAACCCCAGTTATCAGTAAGTACATTAACTAAATGGATTAAACCAGTCAATCCTAAAGGAAATCAGTCCTGAATATTCACTGGAAGGACTGATGCTGAAGCTGAAGCTCCAGTAGTACTTTGGCCACCTGATGCAAAGAACTGACACATCGAAAAAGACCCTGATACTGGGAAAGACTGAAGGCAGGAGGAGAAGGGGACGACAGAGGATGGGGTGGTTGGATGGCATCACTGACTCGATGGACATGAGTTTGAGCAAGCTCCGGGAGTTGGTGATGGACAGGGAAGCCTGGCGTGCTGCAGTCCATGGGGTCACGAAGAGTGAGACATGACTGAGCGACTGAACTGAATTGAAATGTATTAAACTTTCCAATCAGAAAGTTTTTTAACTTTCTTTAAATGAATATTTTAAAGGTGATCCAATTATATGCTTTCTCCAAGAGACTCACTTTACATTCAAAACCACAAAAAGATGGAAAGTAAGAGAATGTCAAAGATATACTATACAAACTGCAACCAAAAGAAGACAGGAATGGCTATGTGTGCATGCTAAGTTGCTTCAGTAGTGTCTGACTCTTTGTGACCCCATGGACTGTAGCCCATCAGGCTCCTCTGTCCATGGGATCAAATAGCATCAAAAGGAAAAAATACTTAGAAATAAATTTAACCAAAGAAGTGTAAGCCTTAGGTGGCACAGTGGTAAAGAATCTGCCTGCCAATGCAGGAGGCGCATGATACGTGGGTTCACTCTCTGGGTCATGAAGATTCCCTGGAGTAGGAAAAAGCAACACACTCTGGTATTCTGGCCTGGAAGATTCCATGGACAGAGGATGCTAGCCCATGAGGTTGCAAAGAGTCAGACATGACTGAGCCTGCACACATGTTATATATACTGATAACTACACAACATTGTTGAAAGAAATTAAAGAATACCTAAAGAAACAGAAAGACATCCCCTGTTCATGGATTATAAAACCTAACATCGTTAAGACAGCAATATTTCCCCCTCCCACACATGACCTATGGATTCAACACAATCCCTATCAAAATTCCAACTGCCTTTTTAATAGAAATGGACAAGGTAATCCTAAAATCCACATGGAAATAAACACAAGGAACTCAGAATAGTTATTGAAAACAACTTGAAGAACAAAACCAGAGGACTCACGTTTTCCAATTTCCTAACTTACTACTGAGTTACAGTAATCAAAACAGTAAGGTACTGGCATAAGGACAGACAGATACATCAACTGAATGGATTGAGAATTCAGAAATAATCCCACACATCCATGGTTGACTGATTCTTAAAATTTATTTATTTATTTTAATTGGAGGCTAATTACTTTACAATATTGTAGTGGTTTTTGCCATACATTGACATGAATCAGCCATGGGTGTACATGTGTTCCCCCATCCTGCAACCCCCTCCCATCTCCCTGCCCATCCCATCCCCCAGGGTTGTCCCAGTGCACCGGCTTTGAGTGCCTGGTTTCATGCATCAAACTTGGACTGGTGATCTATTTCACATATGGTAATGTGCATGTGTCAATGCAATCTTCTCAAATCCTACCCTCGCCTTCTCCCACAGAGTCCAAAAGTCTGTTCTTTATGTCTGTGTCTCTTTTGCTGTCTCACAAATAGAGTCATCGTTATCTTTCTAAATTCCATATATATGTGTTAATATACTGTATTGGTGTTTTCCTTTCTGACTTACTTTGCTCTGTATAATAGGCTCCAGTTTCATCCACCTCATTATAACTGATTCAAATGTGTTATTTTTAATAGCTGGGTAATATTCATTGTGTATATGTACCACAGCTTTCTTATCCATTCATCTGCTGATGGACATCTAGGTTGCTTCCGTGTCCTGGCTATTGTAAACAGTGCTGTGATGAACATTGGGGTACAGGTATCTCTTTCAATTCTGGTTTCCTCAGTGTATATGCCCAGGTGTGGGATTGCTGGGTCATATGACAATTCTATTTCCAGTTTTTTAAGGAATCTCCACAGTGTTCTTCATAGTGGCTGTACTAGTTTGCATTCCCACCAACAGTGTAAGAGGGTTCCCTTTTCTACACACCCTCTCCAGCATTTATTGTTTGTAGACTTTTTGATAGCAGCCATTCTGACCAGCGTGAGATGATACCTTATTGTGGTTTTGATTTGCATTTCTCTGATAATGAGTGATGTTGAGCATCTTTTCATGTGTTTGTTAGCCATCTGTATGTCTTCTTTGGAGAAACGTCTGCTTAGTTCTTTGGCCCACTTTTTTTATCGGGTCGTTTATTTTTCCGGTATTGAACTGCATGAGCTGCTTGTATATTTTTGAGATTAATTCTTGGTCAGTTGCTTCGTTTGCTATTGTTGCCTCCCATTCTTAAAGCTGCCTTTTCACCTTGCTTAGAGTTTCCTCCGTTGTGCAAAAGCTTTTAAGTTTAATTAGGTCCCATTTGTTTATTTTTGCTTTTATTTCCATTACTCTGGAAAGTGGGTCATAGAGAATCCTGCGGTGATTTATGTCACAGAGTGTTTTGCCTATGTTTTCCTCTACGAGTTTTATAGTTTCTGGCCTTACATTTAGATCTTTAATCCATTTTGAGTTTATTTTTGTGTATGGTGTTAGAAAGTGTTCTAGTTTCATTCTTTTACAGGTGGTTGACCAGTTTTCCCAGCATCACTTGTTAAAGAGATTGTCTTTTCTCCATTGTATATTCTTGCCTCCTTTGTCAAAGATAAGGTGTCCATAGGTGTGTGGATTTATCTCTGGGCTTTCTATTTTGTTCCATTGATCTATATTTCTGTCTTTGTGTCAGTACCATACTATCTAGATGACTGTAGCTTTGTAGTATAGTCTGAAGTCAGGCAGGTTGATTCCTCCAGTTCCATTCTTCTTTCTCAATTGCTTTGGCTATTCGAGGTTTTTTGGTATTTCCATACAAATTGTGAAATTATTTGTTCTAGTTCTGTGAAAAATACCATTGGTAACTTGATAGGGGTTGCATTGAATCTATAGACTGCTTTGGGTAGTATACTCATTTTCACTATATTGATTCTTCCAATCCATGAACGTGGTATATTTCTCCATCTATTTGTGTCATCTTTGAATTCTTTCATCAGTGTTTTATAGTTTTCTATATATAGGTCTTTTGTTTCTTTAGGTAGATTTATTCCTATTTTATTATTTTCATTGCAATGGTGAATGGAATTGTTTCCTTAATTTCTCTTTCTGTTTTCTCATTGTTAGTGTGGAAGAATTCAAGGGATTTCTGTGTGTTAATTTTATATCCTGCAACTTTACTATATTCATCAATTAGCTCTAGTGATCAGTGGTGGTGTCTTTAGGGTTTTCTATGTAGAGGATCATGTCATCTGCAAACAGTGAGAGTTTTACTTTTTCTTTTCCAATCTGGATTCCTTTTGTTTTTTTTTCTTCTCTGATTGCTGTGGGTAAAATTTCCAAAAATATGTTGAATAGTAGTGGTGAGAGAACCCTTGTTTTGTGTCTGACTTTAGGGGAAATGCTTTCAAGTTTTCACCATTGAGGATAATGTTTGCTCTGGGTTTATCATATATGGCTTTTATTATGGGTCAACTGACTTTTGACAAGCCTGCCAAGACAATTCAATGATAAAAGAATAGTCTTGTCAACAAATGATGCTAGAACCACTGAATAGTCACATGCAAAAGGATGATTTTACATGTTTCAATGCCATTCTCCCAAATCTTCCCACCCTCTCCCTCTCCCACAGAGTCCATAAGACTGTTCTATACATCATGTATGAAACGAGATGCCAGTCCAGGTTCGATGCACAATACTGGATGCTTGGGGCTAGTGCACTGGGACGACCCAGAGGGAGGGTATGGGGAGGGAGGAGGGAGGAGGGTTCAGGATGGGGAACACATGTATACCTGTGGCGGATTCATTTTGATATTTGGCAAAACTAATACAATTATGTAAAGTTTAAAAATAAAATAAAATTAAAAATTAAAAAAAAAAAGGATGATTTTAAACCTCCACTTCAGGTCATATATAAAAACTGACTCATATATAGAAACTGACTCAGGTACTGAAAATTGAAATATTAAAGAGTTAACACGAAAAACTCCAGGGGAAAAAAAAAAACATATGTGTAAATATTTATAAATTAGGTATGTTTCCTAGATATGACACCAAAAAACTCAAGCCATCAGAAATAAATAAATAGGGACTTTCTGGTTAATCATCTGCCTTGCAACATGGGGGTGCAGTCCCATCCCTGGTAGGGGAAGTAAGACCCCACAAGCTGCAGAGAAAGTAAGCCCATGTGCCACAACTGGAGAGCTCACACACAGCAACAAAAGACCCTGCAGCTGCAGCTCAGACTCTAGGCACAAAGAAATAAGTAGAACTTCACCAAAGTTTAGAACTTCTGTGTATTTAAGGACACTACCAGGAAAGTGAAGACAACCTACAGCAGAAAATATTTGCAAATTATATATCTGATAAATATCTAGTATCCAGAATAATGAACTCTTACAATCCAGCAATAAAAAGAACACAATCTTAAAACAGGCACAGAATTTGAGTAGACATTTCTCCAGATAAGATCAACAAGCAGCCAATAAGCTCCTGAAAAAGTGTCCAAGATCACAGGTCACTAGGGAAATAAAAGTCAAAACCATAATGTGGTGTCACTTTACACCTACAAAAACAGATAACGGTAAGTGGAGAAAACGGAACCCTCAGACATTCTTGATGTGAATGTAAAATTGATGCAGTTACTTGGAATACAGCTTGGCAATTCCTCAGTTTAACATAAAGTTATTATAGGACCCCCAAATTCCACTCCTAGGTATATTCTCCAGATAGTAGACAATATATGTAGGAATATTCACAGCAGCACTTATTCATAAGAGCCAAAAGTGGAAACGAAATTTCCACCACAGATGAATATACAGATAAAATGTGGTTTATCCATATAAGGGCATATTATTTGGTCAAAAAAGGAACAAAGTACTGATTCATACAACAATATAAATGCACCTTGAAAACATTATGCCAAATGAAAGAAGCTAGGCAGAAAAAAAAAAAAAGAGGCCACATAATGTATGGCTCCATTTATATGAAATGTCCAGAACAGGCAAACCTGTAGAGACAGAAAGCAGACTAGTGATTGCCAGGGGCTGGGGGAAGAAGGGATTAGCTGCAAATGGGTTTCTTCTGGGGGTGATGAAAATATTCAGAATTGGTGGTGATGGTTGCATAACCTGGTAAATATACTATAAACCACTGACCTGCACACTCTGATAGTGAATTTCATGGCATGGGATTCATATCTCAAATGTTAAAGCAGCACACACATAGTGAAGAATGCAACTATGCTGCTTACTAAGAGACAAGAGCCCCAGAAGCAGCACGAAGCTGGGAGGTGGGGTTGCTATCTCTTTCTGGGCGGTGAGTGCCATCCCCAGGGCAGCCAGCGATACCACCACAGCCTCTCTGCCAGAGCCAGTTTCACTGGGGGACTGAAGACAACTCGCCCAGATCCTTTGGCATGGCTGAGATGAATGATAATTTCATCAGGACATTCTGAGTGATTGTATTTTCTTACGGTGCATGTATGTTTGGTTTTATATACACGCATATGAGACATCTCATCTTAGTGAGATACAGTCATCTCACGTGAGCGTCTCATTAAGATCATCTTATCAGGTCATCTCGAATAAACAGTCATCATCCAAAATCTAGAAGATCTGAATAAACAGAACAAGAAGGACTGTTCAGGTGCCTCCCTCTGCTCCCCTCCCTTCCTCCCCCACCCCCCGGCAGAAATGAAGCCCTAAGGATGGTTTAAGTGTGACCCTACGTAGTAGATGGAAGCAGAGAGCGGACGTGTGGCTGGAGAGGTAGGTCAACCGCTGTGCAGGGAGAGCCCAGGCCCTCCTCAAGCAATAGGCCAGCTCACAAGTGCCGAGTCCTCAGTTTTCAGGAATTCTGGGAACTGGTTCACATCACCTTGGTAGCTTGAAGTGAGCCCAACACCTCTTGAAGTAAGAGGTGTTACAGCATGGAACTGCGCACACCCTATAGATCAGGCCCCATGGCACTCCCGTGGCCAGCCAGAGAGGGGAGTCTCCACCAGAAGAAGAAAAGGGAGGAGGTGAGGGCCATGGGTGGGGCCCAGTCTGGGGCTCAGGGCCCAGCTGCACATCCCCTGTCACCTGCTTCACACTTTGCTTAAACCCTTGAGTCCATCACAGCCCCATGTGCTGTCCCAGGGCCTCTGGCTGCCACCCTAGCTGCTCCTTGGCAAGCTCCTCTGCTGAGGGAGTCACTGGGCATATTCCTGAGGAGGGTGGGGAGCATCTGGGAGCACTGAGGGGGTGTGGTGGACAGGGTGAGGGGGCTGGTAGGTGTGAGGACAGGGATCCAGCAGCCCCACTCTGCACTGTGCCAAGGATGGGGCCCGGCTGTGAGCTGGCGGCCTCTGTGGGTGTCGGTCATGTGGTGGGTGGGCCTCCCCTCCAACAGGCCAAGCCACTGAGTCACAGCTGTGTGCATGGTGCCCCAGGCTCCCTCTGGAGGACAGCCGCTGACAGGTCAGCTCCCTGGGCAGGGGAGGTAACCCGCCCAAGGTTGGAAAACGTTGACGTCAAAGGTCCCTTCAGCTGGGACAAAGACACGGTGTTTTTAAGTCCAGAGTTCTCGGGGCTGCAGCCAGGGCTGAGCCTCTTCCCACAGCATGGAGGCTCCCTAAATAACCACGCCCATGTCCCAGGCCTCATTCACTCTTCTGGCCTAGCTCAGCCCTCTCCTGGGCTACAGGCCCTCATGTCCAGTTTCAGGGTTTCCCCTGAGACTTACCACCGCTCTCCAAATGCTTCATGGCCCAAACTAGCTCTGTGTCCACTCCCACACCTGCCACCACAAACTGGGCACCTGCCCTGGGTCCAGACTCCACCTCCCAGGTCTCCTGAATCGCTCTCCTCTTCTCTTGCCCCATGGCTGCCAAGGAGAGGCTTCATCACTGCTTGCCACCTGGCTGGTCTCCTTCCCTGTCTCTTCCTCAGCAGCCCCTTTCCTAACAGTACTCAGAGGAGTAGTTCCAAAGTGCCCAGCCATGCATGGCACTCCAGGTCACTTCAGCGGCTCCCCCACTGACCTCCCTCTTGTCTCACCTGCTTGGAGGGCTGGGGCTTTACACTGTTGCCAGGGAGAGCCCAGAAGGTGCAGGAGGTGTACAAGGAGAGGGTAATTTCCAAAAATCAGTCTGGTCTGGGCAGCAAGGGATAATGTGGGGAAAACCAGCATCCAGGTGTGAGAACTGCCCTGGCATCTCATGGGGGTAGTGGATGTGTAGAGGGCACAGTGGCATGAAACAGAATGAAAAGGAAACTCCACAGCTTCTGGGACAGGAAAAACCTCACCCACCCCAAAGGCTGGGTCGGACGTCCATTCCTCTGCCAGGCTGGCCCCTATGCCTGCATGTGGAAGGGAGATCAGCCGCTCCTGGCATGGATGCCACATGTGGTAGGCCAACTTCAAAGGAGGATGGGAGCATGGGCTCACAGATCACTCCCAGCTTGTGAAAAAGAAAAGAGCAGAAGAATACACAAGAAAAGAAGAAAACCACCAAAATGTTACTGAGGGCTTTTCTGAAGAGTGGAACCACAGGCTATTTTCTTTCTTTCTTTATGTTAACGTTTCTGTTACCTCTTTGTTTCTGGGTTTTTCCTAGTGAGGGAGTGAAAGTATTAGTTGCTCAGTTGTGTCCAACTCTTTGCAACCTCAGTGGATTGTAGCTTGCCAGGCTCCTCTGTCCAGGGAATTCTTCAGGCAGGAGTGCTGGAGTGGGTAGCCATTCCCTTCTCCAGGGGATCTTCCTGACCCAGGGATAGAACCCAGATCTCCCACATTGCAGGCAGATTCTTTACTAACTCCCTAACTCTCTAAGATAAGCAGTTTTACTTTTAACCCAACTCAGAGTTCTCCAAGGCTCACTCCAGTCCCTGTGTCATTTGATGACTAGCATCTTTTGGGCTCAGGGTGCCCACTGGAGCCGGGCAGCAGCTGGAGCAGGTTGGCCCCTGTTCCCACCCTGGCCTGCATTCCCAGCTTCTCCTGCGGCGCTATCCTCTGGCCAACCTGATACCCCCCTCTCCCCGGAAGACCCCCGGGGTTCAGGGGGGAAAGAGTTCCTGCTGAGGGAACAGAGGTGCATCTGGTTTCTGCCTCTCCCCACCCCAGAGCATCAGAGCTGAAGCTTCTATAGACGCTGACATCCTGCAGCTCGGCCTTACACGATCTCCGCTCTGCCTGGAAAACCACCTGTCACGCATCCCAGCCCCACACCAACACCCATCTGTCGCTGCTCCTGATTCTGTCCCTGTTCTCTCCCCCTTTTCTTCCTCGGGAGCTTAGAGGGTGGGGAGTGAGGTAGCCGGCAGGGGTGCCCTGCGAGGGACAGGAAGGCAAGAGCACACTAGGAGGGGTGAGCACTGGGAGCGGGTTTTGTCGGCAGACCTGGGCTGCGGTGGGAGGTCTGGGAAGTGGGCAGTAAACTGCATGTGAAGCACAGGACTCCCCAGTAACAGGATCTGTGCTGGCTCCTGGGACTGCCCTAGGACTCCAGGCCATAGCCTTCATAGCGATCTGTGTGACCCTGAAGGCTGGGTGACTGTCCTGCACATCGCCTAGGTTTTGGGGCCACCACTCTGCCCTCTGTGGCTGCTCCCCATTTCTGAGTACTGCCTCTCCAAGCTCCTTTCCCCAGCAAAGCCACGGGGTCCCCTCTAGCCTCCAGCCCCAAGTCAAGGGGTCATAAAGAAGAGCATCCTCCTCCCAGGGCTTGGCTGGAAGGGGGCCTGTGGGCCTCAGAGACCAGCCCCTCCCACCCCTGAGTCATGCACTTGTACCCAGCCAGGTTCCAGAAAGGGTTGCGGGGGCCAGCACTGGCCAGACACTGGTGGCCATGTGACTGGCCTGGTGAGTCACTTGGCCTATGGGGCGTCAGTCATCTCATCTGTGAAATGGCCACAAGGGATATAAAAGTGGAAACCGGGCCAGGCCTGGGGGAGTTTCTGGGGTTCAACCCATCCCTGTGCAGCCTGTGTTGGGGGCAGGTCTGGCTAGGTCCCCAGACCGACCGTTTACCATTTTTACCACCCCATCTTACAGAGCAGGAAACAGAAGGCTCCAGAGGTGACCTGTCACCAGGGTCACCCAGCGAGGGGACAGGGAAGCCGGCGGGAGCCGACCGCCTGGATTTTGACGCCGTGCCTTTCAGTTGGTAGTGACCTTGAGCAAGTCCCTGGCCCCTCGGAGCGCTAGTTCTCGGGAGCAGAGGGCGGGTGTGGTAATGGCTCCGTCGTCCGGGACAGCACAGACCGTTCACCTGCCGCTGCCCTGGGCCGGCCAGAGGGCTGGACACGCGGGAGCGGGGCAGGCGCCCCTGACTTGACCAGCGCTGCCACCCGGGGAGGGGCCTGGTGAGGCCGGGGTGCCCGCAGGGGTCTGGGCTGGCCGGGGTCCTGCCCCGCAGCCCCGCCCAGCCTGGCGCCCCAGGCGCCCCCGCCCGGGCCCACGGCGCCCACCGCCCAGGGGCGCGGGGAGGGGCAGTTACCTTCCCGTCATGGTGGCTGCGCACGCCGAACCCGGGCCGCCTCGGGACCCCTGAGCCGCCGCCGCCGCCGCTCGCGGAGCGCCCGCCGGCAGGTCCGCGCCCGGAGCGAGGAGACGCCCAAAAAAGGCCGGAGCCGCTCCGCCCGCCCGGCCCCGCCCCGCCCAGCCGGGCGAGCCGGAGGTGGGGGCTCGCTCTGAAGGGCAGGGTGGGGTGGGCCCGCCGCGCCCAGGAGGTGGGGGTGCGGGAGGCGGGGGGAGGCGGTGGGCACAGCGCGCCGGAGGGCAAGGAGGGGGCGCGCGCCACCCTCGCAGCCTCGCCTCTGGGGACACCCGAACACGGCCTGCGGAGCGCGCGGGTCACGTCCTCCCCGCCGGCTTCGCTCGCCACCTCCCGGATTCCGGGCATAGCTTTCCTTTAAAAGGGAGTGAAGTTATAATAAACACGAACGAGCCCCCTTGCCCCGCTGGGGCGCCCCGCCCGGAGCTTCCCCCGCCCCGGCTGTCCCAGGCTGCCCTGGAACGCGAACACGTGCGGGGGAAGGAGCAACGGGGACAGATGCTGAAGCCACCTCCTCGCTGGCCCCCAACCCCGAGGCCCCGCTGCGGCCCCGGGCAGGAGAAGGGGCCACCTTCACGCTTTAATTCTGCAGACAGACGTATCTGGACACCGACTCCCTCCCCGGGCACTGGGGACTCCCAGTCCACGGAGTCCCGCTTCCAGGAAAGTCAAGGTCGAGGGGCGCCCCCTTTGAGTCAGGAGCCTGATTCTGCATACTTACAGGCCAGTGCCCTCCCCCGGAGATACCCAAGTCATCCGAGTCTGTGAGCCGCCCCCTAACCTAGCAGAAGTTACTCTATCAAGATGAACCAAACGCCAGAAGTTGAGGAGGAGAACCAAGGAAAGCTAGAGGGGAGTCATTAAACTGACCTGGAAAAATATAAAAATTTAGGGAACATATTCTGAATAAAAATGTTAAATAAACAAAACCTTTACTCCACCTAAAGGCAGAAATTTCTAGCGAGGCAGTGGAGTGTAGCTCATAATTCAAGGCAGCCCAAATACCAAGGCTGGAATAAAACTGAGCAGCCTGGTCTGTTAAACCAACTGAACATTGCCTTACTTCTTGGAAACAGACAAAAACTATCTAGAAATGGCCATGTGAAGTAGCAACTCACAAATAAACAGTGGAATTCAGAGCGATGAACTGATAGTAACGTGCAGCATTATACCTGCAGAGCAAGCTTGGGAAAGGCACCTGTTCCTAAGTAGCTGATATCTTGAAACTATTGTGGTTTGCAGTTCTTTTTGCAAATGTGTCTTGGCTGATTCTGATTAACTGCAATTTGATGATTAAGTGGAAAGTATGGATGCTTTCTTGGGTCATCCGCCTGTTGATAGAGAAATGCTTTTCATAATTGCCAACACAGAGATGCAAATGTGTTGGAGGTTGTGCACCAGCAATGGACTGGATGCTTAATCAAATATTGGGGTTTTGTGGGAACCAAAGGGGATGAAAAGTAGAGAGCAGAACACCAAAGGGACCTGCTCCCTGCCTGGGGATCCCATGCCTGCCCTCCAGCCTTCTAGCCCCCTTTTGTATGGTCACTGAGCAGGCGGGGATCTACCTGTGGCCAAACCAGAGCTCTCTGCTGCTCACCTGTCACGCAGAGTGCCTCTTCCCTGGGCCTGGGCAAACTCAGCAAGAGCTAGGTGGCAACTGTGCCATCATTCAGAGGTGGAGCCTCAAGGAGCTATCTGCCAGCCTCCTACAGAGCTGCTACAGGTCAGATTTGCAGGAAAGAGCTGGCAGTTGCTTGGCAGTGGTTATTCAGATGTTCAATCACTCATCACCCCTTCATTCAAGACCATATTTATGGTCAAACCATATTTATGGTTTATGAGCACTGGGGGGTCAGCTGTGAACAAGAGGACCTGGGCCAGGTTCACACTGAGTTTAGCTGGCATGTGGGACAAACTGCAAACAAATAAATACGATTTCAGTCAGGAACAGTACTGCAAAGAAGAGGCAGTGTACAGGGCCACTGTAGAGTGGAGAGGCAAGTGGTGGTGACGACTGAATGAGGAAAAAAGTTAGCAAGTGCAGGGACCCTGAGGTCAGAAAGAAGGTGATAGGAGAACACGAGGGCAGGGCATGGAAATAAGGGAGAGGGCAGGGCCAGGGCACAGGCGCGGAGTCTGAGCGCCGGACACAACACTCTTTGACACCAACGTGAGTGAATCTCCAGACATTACTCGGAAAGAAGCCTTAAGCAAAAGAGGCCTGCTCCGTTAGTTGAAGCTCCCTGAGGTAGCCACCATCCTGAATTTTTTCCACCGCTGACTAGTTTTTCTGCTCTAGTCAGTCGTTCACTGGAGTCTGACTCTGCGACCCCATGGACTCAGGCTGCCAAGCTCCTCTGTTGATGGAATTCTCCAGGAAAGAATACTAGAGTTGGTTGCCATTTCCTTCTCCAGGGATCTTCTCCATCCAGGAACTGAACCCACTTCACCAGGGAAGCCCGAGTATCTGAGCATTCGTGGTAAAATTCTTTGAGCTTTGCTGAATGCTTGACTGGGGTGTTTGTGGCGGGCGTGGATGTGATTTCTTTTAGAGTCCAGATGACTGACAGGTTTTCTTTCTCTCCTGCTCGTTGGCCATGTGGCAGGACAGCTGGGGCAGGTCAGATGAGGGGTATGTAACACTGAAGAGCCTTTTGGGCATCCCAGGGAAGGTAGTAGGGGAGTGGGTGCCCTGAACCTGGAACTCAGCGAGGTCCCATCTCTGCAAAGATGTGGACGGTTTTGTGCAGATAGGGTTTCAACCCTGGGGCTCATTGCACTGAAGGTGTCTGTGCTGAGTCAGAAGCCCTCTAAGGATGAGAGGTCAGGGGTCCCAGTGAGGGAGGGAAGCCAGGGTGTGGAGGTGGGGTGAGGTGTCACAGAAGCCCAGAGAGCACGACCACTCTCTGCTCCCTGTGCAAGCTGCTTCAGGTGCAGGTCAGGGAGGGACCTGGGTTTGGTGTCAGGAGGAGACCCATGGGAGTGAGGGGACAAGCTGGAAGGATAAGGCATGCTTGTGTTCGAAGTCACTTCAGTCGTGTCTGTCTGACTTTTTGCAACCCTATGGACCGTAGCCCTCCAGGGTCCTCTGTCTATGGGAGTATTCTGCAGGCAAGAATACTGGAGAGGGTTGCCATGCCCTCCTCCAGGAGATCTTCCTGACCCAGGGATGGAACCTGTATCTCTTACGTCTCCTGCATTGGCAGGCAGGTTCTTTACCACTAGCGCCACCTGGGTAAGGCAGAGCCCTGCAATGCCCTCTCCCACGGTCCTGTGGTCCTGCAGACAGCGCTCCCTGGGGTGGGGAACACAGCACCCGATGGGGGCAATGGAGATGGCAGAGAACTTTATAACTGCTTGGAGAAATCCTGCTCTAAAGAGAGCAGAGAAGTGGGCAGTTGTCATGTGAGGGAGGGAGGAGGAAAGGGTGCAGTTTGGAGGTTGGGGTTTGACAGGGAGAGAGCTGCTGACACTCAGAAGTGAGGATTGAATCACCCACTGCATGTGATGATTCAGAGCAGGACAGATGAGGCTCTGAGATGTCAGAGGTCAAGGCTGGGCCACAAAGCAAGCAGTGGACGACGTGACAGCTGTCCTAGAAGAGACTGGGAGGTGCAAGGTCCCTCTAGGTGCAGGCCCCATGCCCTCTGGGTCTCAGGTTCTCTGTGAGCAACCCCTTCCCAGGGGATTTCCTTGGCTGCCCCACACCACCCTCTCACTCCCCACTCCAGCACGCTGCCACAGCTGAGCTAACTCAGTTCCCTGGAGGTCCCACGGCAGGAGGAAAGGGAGGAGGTCATGGGGTCCAAAGGAGGGGTTGGGCCTCCCTGGACCTGCATGGCCATGGCAGCAGCAGTGAGAACTGGGGCCTCCAGTTGCCTTGAGCAAACGGCCTTTTCCCCAGAGCCACGTGGGGCTGTGGTGTGGGTGGAGGAGGAGGAGGTCTCAGGTCCCTCTCAGGAGCAAAGTGCCTTCCCAGCAGGCAGGACCAGTATCATGCCTAGTTAATAATGGCCAATGTGATGTGAGTGCCCCAGGGGCTCCCCCTCCCTGTAACTGGTCTGGGCATTTCCCTCTCAGGGTGTTGGGGATGGTCCAACACTGAGCCTCGTAGAGTAGGGATACGTAACTCAAATCAGCCAGCTGCTTCGAGCCTGAAGTTTGTTCCGAAGAGGCCTGTGAGAATCCCTGGGGAAGGGCGGGGAAGCACCTGGCCTGTTCCAGCGGGAGCCTCTCCCCAGGCAGAGAAACAAACAGTGAGCGGCACACCCGCCTCCGTGCACCCACACACACCAGGACAGCTGTCATTTTAACAAACACGTTTTTCTATTTTAAATATTTCTTTTTGGCTGTGCCACGCGGCATGCCGGGTCTTAGTTTCCCTGCCAGAGATCAAACCCACACCTTCTGAAGTGGAAGTATGGAGTTCTGACTGTAGGGAATCCCTAAGTTTTTCTATTTTAAAATGTGAGCATGCCCTCAGAACACAGCGTCTGACCGGCACAAAATGTACTTACTTCTTGGACCATGCAGAACTCAGTGAAAGAAGCTGGTGGTATCATAACCCACTAATTCTTTTAACACTTGTAGAAAAACAAAGTTGTTATTTAGTCGCTAAGTCGTGTCCAACTCTTCTGTGACCCCCCATGGACCAGGCTCCTCTGTCCATGGAATTTTCCAGGCAAGAATACTGGAATAGGTTGCCATTTCCTTCTCCAGGGGATCTTCCCCACCCAGGGGATCTTTCCGACCCAGGGCTCAAACCCACATCTCTTACGTCTCCTGGAATGGCAGAGCAGATTCTTTACCACTGAGACCCAGAGATGTTTTTCAATGTAAAGAGAACACAGGACCCTTATTCAGATCTTGTTTACTCAGGGGTGGAGCTGAGCCCAGGAGCTTTACCGCTCATGGCTCTGCTTCCTTTCCAAAGACTGCCTGCCTTGAACTTTGAAGAGAGAAATGTATTTCACTCTTACCTTAGCTCTGGGACAGACTTCACTCAACTCCCAGGTTTGGACCAAGAGTGGCCGAGTTTGGACCCAGAATGCCTCTAGCTGGCATGCAGCAATGCCACATTTTTGCACCTCAAAGCGTCCTGGCCTCAGTTACCCAACAAGAAACCACCTGTGCACAGTGACCACAGAGTTCTTCATCAGCCTCCCCTGCTTCCAAAAGCACCTTTCTTCCGCACGATAAGGTTCACATTGCTTCCCCTTTCTCATGAGGACAGCCAACCATTAACCCTTCCATTGGAGCATCTCCAGCCTGTGTCTACAACAGAGATCAGCTGCTTCCCACCCTCACCCCCAACCTGTCCAGACTTGCAGGAGGCCCAGCATCCAGCCAGGATGAGCTAGGCATTCCCACTGCAGCTGGTCCTTTATCCCAACAGTAGCATGACCACTTAGAAGCCGTAAAGAGAATGGCAGAGAGAACCAGGCTGGGCCCCATGCACATCTCGAGAGCAACAAGCACCACTCAGTGGGCACTATGAAATGTCTCTACCTCAGAGGGCTGAGTTGCCCCTCGGCCTCCTCCTGCTGCTCCCTGCCCCGAGTGGAGTGCTGCTAGTCACTTCTTTGGGGAAGAGCAGCTGCTCGGCCCTCTTGGCACAGCCACATGGAGAAGCCTGGGCAGCGGCTGGGAGTGTCCGGCCACCACCAGGTACCCAGGCATTTTGGCCCATCTCTCCCTGGACAGGAGGCTGGGCTAGAGCTGGAGGCGGAGCCAGAGGCACTTTGTGGGGCCAGAGAGGATGGAGGAAGCCAAGGAAGGAAGGGCCGGCCTCCCTGGGGAGGTGCCTGCTGGGCGGGCCATTGAAGGCCAGGAGCCAGGAGCTAGGGTTGCAGGACAAAGGGAGCAACAGCTGCCCTCTGAAATCAGAGGAGCCAGCAAAGGTACAGCAGCCAGAGTGGCCTCCACGTGCAGCCACTAAACCAAGCGTTCGCTAAATGGGGTTAATGAGCCCCTGGGAAGCCTGACGCTTAGAGCAGGCACACACCCTAAAGCTGCCCCCTACGAGGACATGAGAGAATCTGCAATCACTAGGAGTAAGCTAAGAAAAGTTACTAAGACACCTCCCTGTCAGTTATTGTTGTCCCCAAAGAAGGGAATTCTTAGGATTATTTCTACCACATCAAATTAATTATAATTTTCTGCTATAAAAATTTCATGTATCGGGAACCGCCCAGAGGCAGTAAGAAGAAAACTTACCTTGAGCTGCATCATCCAAGATGAGAATGACACTTTGCTTCCAGTCTTATTTGGGTAGTTATTTTGTGATCCCCTTGCAGTTATTTTGTGACCCTTTTGCAGTTATTTTGTGATTCTTTTGTGTTCCCAGTTCCACGTTCTGCGTCTTCATGGCAGATGTCCACACTGTTTGGCCCTGAGCCGGACTGCCCCGCTGTCCAGCGCTGAGCATTAGTCACACTGTGCTGTGCAAAAATGCTGCCCCGGGATCTCCCTGGACTCGTCTGCTTGCGAGGGGCGGGCCGGCATTCATGTGCGCTGTGTTCACAACTTTTATGAGGATAACTGGTTTTCATTTTTCAGTCAAATGTAACACACCTCAAGGTTGGAACTGTTTAACATGTACACAAAACAGCACCCAGCAGAGGGCTGCCTAGACACAGAGCAGGCGCTCGGCTGTTCTCCAGAGCTAGTGACGTTCCGCCCTATTGCCGTGTTGTTTAGAGTGACTTGTCTTTATGCTGTGAATGTGCTATACACCAGAACGTAAGCTCTCCAACGACAGACTCCTGCCTCGCTCACTGCTCTGTCCCTTGAACCAAGGGCAGGTTCTACTCCGAGAAGCTGCTCAGTAAATATCTGTTAGATTAACACTATTTTGAATATTCTTGGTAAGTTTTGTACATATATGATAAGCTGCCTAATTGTGAACTGCGTATCACACTCCTGTTGCTGGAAGCATCTCAGATACCATTTTACTCAAGACATAAATTCCTGAACTGAATTTGTATAAATAAAAAAAGTGTACTTACACCTAAGTGAATCTGTAATTTGAAGAAGTCTTGATGGAAAGTATTTTTTTAAAACTGGAATCTGTTTGAAAATGCAGTTGATGCTCAAATTCATCTTACATATGCTGGATTTTCATAGCAGTTCACTGGTCTGAGATTTGCCCCAGGAGAAGCAGGTCTGGGGACACTCCCGCCCACTGGATAAGGCACAGTAATTTTGACCAGCACTAATGTTGCTTCACTGACCGACCAGCTACAGAGAGGGGCAAGGCCTCTGGCCAGTGCCATGCAGAGAAGCCATAATTCCACCTGCACATCTATCAGTTAGGTTTGAGTCCATTAATGTGGGGTAGCATGAGGGCAAAGCAGAAGTCAACTGTACATCTTTTTCCCTAGGGCCACCTGAAGGATGTCCATATGAAGACACTTGGAACCCAAGGATTCTGCTGGGCAAGAAGGATGCAGACACCTGGGGGGGAAAGGGCTGGGCCTGCATCTAATGGTTACTCTGAAGCTTAGAAATGTTGCAACAAGTGGACAAATCCATGCTCTTAAGAGCAGTGGGGCATAGTGACTTGAAGAGTATAAACCACGGAATCAGGCTACATGGGTTCAATATTGTCTGGCATTAAGGTGTTCATTGGAGGGAACGCTGCTAAAGCTGAAGCTCCAGTACTTTGGCCACCTCATGCAAAGAGTTGACTCATTGGAAAAGACCCTGATGCTGGGAGGGATTGGGGGCAGGAGGAGAAGGGGACTATAGAGGATGAGATGGCTGGATGGCATCACTGACTCGATGGACGTGAGTCTGAGTGAACTCTGGGAGTTGGTGATGGACAGGGAGGCCTGGCGTGCTGCCATTCATGGGGTCGCAAAGAGTTGGACACGACTGAGCGACTGAACCGAACTGAACTAGCCACATGATGGACAACTGCTTCCCTTCCCTGGGCCTCAGTCTCCTCATCTATAAACAGGGTTAGTAACAATAATCCTAATAGAGATGTCATGGGGATTAAATAAACCCATATGTGTAAGTGATTCTCCAAAGTATTGAGGATACCAAAGATACTTAGGTAGCCTGGATATGCCAAGGTACAGCAAGGATGCTTTTATTTATGTGGGTCATATCTATCAATATTTACCATATTAAAAATGAAAATGAAAATTTGTGATTAGTTATAAATTCATTTAAAATCAATAAGAACATTATTACATATTAACACAATATATGTTTCTAAAAATTATGTTTTCCAAGACAAAGAACAATTACTAAGACTTCTACGCTCAACCAAGATATAGTAGCAGAAACCAGACAAAATATGTAGAACAAGAGACAAAATATATGAAACAACTGTTTTCTAGAAACTGAACACCAGGTAGCAAAGGATGGTGATCCATAAGAGACAGTAGAACAGATCAGTGGACAGCGGTTGCCCCAGCTTATTACCTGGAGAGTGCTCCCAAACCCACGCCAGGAGAAGAGGAACCCAAGCAGACCTGAGAGGATTCCCATAGAGAAGGCGTGGAGAGCCCAGGGACACCAAGGCAGCTGCACCTCATGGAGCTGGACCCTGGGGAGGAGAAGGCTGCACAGACAGAGAACTCCGAGGTCAGAGGTATCCAACAGAGTGCTGACAAGCATGTGCATGTGAGAAACAACTCCTTGGGGGAGGAAAAAACACCCAAAAGAGTACACAGCAACAGTGCCTGGCACCCACATAGGCCAAGAGCAATGCCTATTGCCAGCAGCCAGATTGAGAAAGCCCAGGATGGAGGAGGGTAAACTACCCAAACTGAACATGGCGAGCTATGCTGACAACAATGCAGAGCCCCCTAGGAGCCTGTAACACAATCAGAAAATGGTAAAATACCGATGCTAGTAGACTGTGATAAGTTATGTATCCACAGCTTTTTAGAGCAAGGGCTTAAAAATCTATACGAAGAGATACACCAAAAGGCACTATAGATGAAGCAACATGGAATTCTAAAAAAACATTCAAGGTTACATAGAGAGTCAGGATTAAAAGGAATGATACATACACAATTTGGACATATCTCAAGAGCATTTTTCTGAGTGGGAAAAAAAGCCAGTTTTAAAAGATGACATACTGTGTAATTCATATAACAACTTTGAAATTAAAAATTGCAAATAAAAGCTATGACAAACCTAGACAGCATATTAAAAAGCAGAGACATTACTTTGCCAATGAAGGTCACAGACCTATGGTTTTTCCAGTAGTCATGTATGTATGTAAGAGTTAGATCATAAGGAAAGCTGAGCACCAAACAATTGATGCTTTTGAACTGTGGTGTTACAGAAGACTCTTGAGAGTCCATTGGACTGCAAAGAGATCAACTCAGTCAATCCTGAAGGAAATCAACCCTGAATATTCATTGGAAGGACTGATGCTGAAGCTGAAGCTCCAATACTTTGGACACCTGATGAGAAGAGTCAATTCATTGGAAAAGACCCTGATGCTGGGAAAGATTGAAGGCAGGAAGAGAAGGGGACAACAGAGGATGAGATGGTTGGATGGCATCACCAACTCAGTGGACAGGAGTTTGAGCAAGCTTCAGGAGATGGTGAAGGACAGGGAAGCCTGGCTCACTGCAGTCCATGGGGTCTCAAAGAGTTGGACAGGACTGAGCAACTGAACAATAACAACAAGCATTAGGAATGGTTGGAGAGGGGGTACGTAGAAAGACTAGAGGTCTCTTCAAGAAAATTGGAGATACCAAGGGAACATTTCATGCAAAGATGGGCTCAATAAAGGACAGAAATGGTATGGACCTAACAGAAGCAGAAGATACTAAGAAGAGGTAGCAAGAATACACAGAACAGCTGTATAAAAAAGATCTTCAGGACCCAGATAATCATGATGGTGTGATCACTCACACTCATCTGGAACCAGACATCCTGGAATGTGAAGTCAAGTGGGCCTTAGAAAGCATCACTACCAACAAAGCTAGTGGAGGTGATGGAATTCCAGTTGAGCTATTCCAAATCCTGAAAGATGATGCTGTGAAAGTGCTGCACTCAATTTGTCAGCAAATGTGGAAAACTCAGCAGTGGCCACAGGACTGGAAAAGGTCAGTTTTCATTCCAATCCCAAAGAAAGGCAATGCTAAAGAAGGCTAAAACTACAGCACAATTGCACTCATCTCACACGCTAGTAAACTAATGCTCAAAATTCTCCAAGCCAGGCTTTAGCAATATGTGAAGCGTGAACTTCCAGATGTTCAAGTTGGTTTTAGAAAAGGCAGAGGAACCAGAGATCAAATTGCCAACATCCGCTGGATCATGGAAAAAGCAAGAGAGTTCCAGAAAAGCATCTATGTCTGCTTTATTGACTATGCCAAAGCCTTTGACTGTGTGGATCACAATAAACTGTGGAAAATTCTGAAAGAGATGGGACTACCAGACCACCTGACCTGCCTTTTGAGAAACCTGTATGCAGGTCAGGAAGCAACAGTTAGAACTGGACATGGAACAACAGACTGGTTCCAAATAGGAAAAGGAGTTCATCAAGGCTGTATATTGTCACCCTGCTTATTTAACTTCTATGCAGAGTACATCATGAGAGACACTGGGCTGGAGGAAGCACAAGCTGGAATCAAGATTGTCGGGAGAAATATCAATAACCTCAGATATGCCGATGACACCACCCTTATGACAGAAAGTGAAGAACTAAAGAGCCTCTTGATGAAAGTGAAAGAAGAGAGTGAAAAACTTGGCTTAAAGCTCAACATTCATAAAGCTAAGATCATGGCATCTGGTCCCATCACTTCATGGCAGATAGATGGGGAAGCAGTGAAAACAGTGGCTGACTTTATTTTGGGGGCTCCAAAATCACTGCAGATGGTGATTGCAGCCATGAAATTAAAAGACGCTTGCTCCTTGGAAGGAAGGTTATGACCAACCTAGACAGCATATTGAATAGCAGAGGCATTACTTTGTCAATTAAGGTCCATCTAGTCAAGGCTGTGGTTTTTCCAGTGGTCATGTATGGATGTGAGAGTTGGACTATAAAGAAAGCTGAGCACCAAAGAACTGATGCTTTTGAACTGTGGTGTTGGAGAAGACTCTTGAGAGTCCCTTGGACTGCAAGGAGATCCAACCAGTCCATCCTAAAGGAGATCAGTCCTGGGTGTTCACTGGAAGCACTGATGTTGAAGCTGAAACTCCAATACTTTGGCCACCTGATGTGAAGAGCTGACTCATTTGAAAAGACCCTGATGCTGGGAAAGATTGAGGACAGGAGGAGAAGGGGACAACAGAGGATGAGATGGCTAGATGGCATCACTGACTCGATGGACGTGAGTCTGAGTGAACTCTGGGAGTTGGTGATGGACAGGGAGGCCTGGCGTGCTGCGGTTCATGGGGTCACAAAGAGTCAGACACGACTGAGCGACTGAGGTGTGACTATAAAGGAGTTTTCTGATCAATTAGCATGAGTTGTGTCTCCATTTATCTAGATTTTATTTAATTTCATTCAACAATGTTTATCGTTTTCAGTGAACAAGTCTTGTGCTTCTTTAGTTTATTCCCAAGTATTTAATTCTTTTGGATGTGATTGCAAATGCAACTGCCTTTTAATTTCCTTTTCAGATATTTCATTGTTAGTGTATAGAAATACAATTAAAATTTGTATACTGATCTTGTATCCTATAAACTTGTGTTTTAATCCTCAAAATTTCATAGGGGATTTCTTAAGTTTTTCCACATATTAGATGTCATCTGCAAATAGTGAAAGTTTTACTTCTTCCCTTCCAATCTTGATTCTTTTTATTTTTCTTGCCTATTTTCTTTGACTGGAACCTCCAGTACACTGCTGAAGAGAAAATTTGTTCTTGCTATTAGCCTGAAAGTATACTCTTTCTCCATGAAGTATATTAGCTCGTATAAGCTAATATAAACCTCCTTTATCATGTTGAGCAATTTCTGTGCCATCTTTAGCTGTTTATGTTATCATGGAGGGGTGGTTGGATTTTGTCAAATGCTTTTATCTATTGAACAGTTTATGTCATTTTTGTTTTTATTCTATTAATGTGATGCATTACATTGATGTTCATATTTTATTCCAAGCTTACATTCCTGGGATAAATTCTACTTAATTATGGTGTGTAATCCACTGTACATGTTCCTGGATTTGGTTTGTTCATAATCAATTGAGAATTTGTTTATATGCTCAGTTGTGTCCAGCTCTTTGTGACCCCATGGACTATATGGCCCATGGAATTCTCCAGACCAGAATACTGGAGCGGGTGGCTTTTCCCTTCTCCAGGGAATCTTCCCAACCCAGGGATCAAACCCGGGTCTGCTACATTGCAGGTGGATTCTTTACAGAGATACCAGGGAAGCCCTTGTATATTCATGAGATGTTGGCCCATAGTTTTCTTTGTGCTGTCTTTCTCTGGTGTTGGTACCAAGTACCTGATCTCGTAGTAGAAACTGGGAAGTGTTCCTTCCTCTTTTATTTTTGGAAGAGCTTGCAAAGGATTTGATGCTAAGTCTTCTTTAAACATTTGGTAGAATTCCCCTGTAAGACTTCTGGTCCTGGGTTTTCCTTTGTGGGTAGCTTATTTGTTTATTTTTGTTTTTTTGCCATATAACAGCTTTTTTGAGATAAAATTCACATGCCATAAAGTTCATCCACTTAAAATGTACAGTTCAATGATTTATACTATACTATACTATACTATACTATACTATTCAGAGCTGTGCAGCCATCACCACAGCCAATTTTTTTTAATTTATTTATTTTAATTTTTAATTTTGGGCTCCACTGTGTAGCATATGGGATCTCAGTTCCCCAACAAGGAATGGAAATTATGCCCCCTGCTTTGGAAGCATGGAGTTTTAACCACTGGACCAATAAGGAAGTCCCCATGACCAATATTAGAACATTTTATCACCTCAAAAAGAAATCCCAAAGATAGGAGGAAATAACCTGTAAAGACACTTGGGACTATGACATTTGGATGAAGAAAATTCATTGATTAATCACAGATCTCAGCTCCTCCTTATCATTCTCTGATACAAATAGGTATTGTCTAAAATCAACCTGTGCATAATGAGAACCTATTCTATGGCACAGGGAACCCAACCCAGTGCTCTGTGGTGACCTAAATGGGAAGGAAATTTTAAAAAGGGGGATATATGTATACATCTGGAGAAGGCGATGGCGACCCACTCCAGTGCTCTCACCTGAAGAATCCAACGGACGCAGGAGCCTGGTGGGCTGCAGTCCATGGGGTCGCGAAGAGTCGGACACGACTGAAGCGACTTAGCAGCAGCAGCATGTATACATGTGGCTGATTCACTTTGTTGTCCAGCAGAAAATAACACAAAATTGTAAAGCAATTATATTCCATTAAATTAATAATAATAAATAAAATCAGCCTACTCATACTTCTTAGAAAAACAGAAACTGTACACACTTTAGCAGTCACCCCCTTATCTCCTCTACCACCCCCCACCCCCTGGCAAACACTAATCCGACTTCTGTCTCTATGGACTTCCTATTCTCAATACTTCGCACAATTTACGGTCTCTGGGACTGTCTTCTTTCACTGAGCACAATGTTTTTAGTGCTCACCTCTGTTTAGCAGATGTCAGTACTTCATTTCTTTTTGCTATATCAACTGAATGGATAAACCATCTTTTATTTATCCATTTTTATTTATTTATCTATTCATTATTTAATAAGTTGTTGCCACTTTTTGACTATTGTGAAGAGTGCTGCTATGAACATTCAGGTACAAGTTTTTGTTTGAACATATGTTTTCAGTTCTTTGGGGCATGTATTTAAGAGTGGAATTGCTGGGTCATAGGGCAACTTCATGGATTACATCCTTGTCATGGCAAAGGGCCTTGTGTAACTCAGTGAAGCTATGAGCCACGCAGTGCAGGGCCACCCAAGACGGACAGGTCATAGTGGAGAGTTCTGACAAAATCCAGTCCACTGGAAGAGGGAATGGCAAACCGCTCCAGTATCTTGTCATAAGAATCCCATGAACAGTATGAAAAAGCAAAAAGATATGGCACCAGAAGATGAGCCCCCATGTAAGAAGGTTTCCAATATATTACTGGGGAAGAATGGAGGGCAATTACAAAGGGCTCCAGAAAGAATGAAGCAGAGGGGCCAAAGCAGAAACAATGCTCAGTTGTGGATGTGTCTGATGATGAAGGTAAAATCTGATGCTGTAAAGAACAACACTGCATAAGGTCCTGGAATGTTAGGCCCATGAATCAAGGTAAATGGGACACGGTCAAGCAGGAGATGGCAAGAGTGAACATTGATGCCTTCGGGATCGGTGAGCTAAAATGGACAGTAATGGGAGAATTTAATTCAGGTGATCATTATATCTACTACTGTGGGCAAGAATCCCTTAGAAGAAATGGAGTAGCCCTGATAGTCAACAAAAGTCTGAAATGCAGTACTTGGAGGCAGTCTCAAAAACGATGGAATGATCTTGGTTCATTTCAAAGGCAAACCACTTAACATCACAGTAATCCAAGCCCAGGCCCCAACCACTGATGCTGAAGAACTGAAGTTCACTGGTTCTATGAGACCTATAAAACCTTCTAGAACTAAAACCAAAGAAAGATGGCCTTTTCATCATTGGGGACTGGAATGCAAAGTAGAAGTCAGGAGACACCTGGAGTAACAGGCAAGTTTGGCCTTGGAGTACAGAAGGAAGCAGGGCAAAGGCTAACAGAGTTGTGTCTTAGCAAACACCCTTTTCCAACAACACAAGAGACGACTTTACACCCGACATCACCAAATGGTCAATAATGAAATCAGATTAATTATGTTCTTTGCAGCTGAAGATGGAGAAGCTCTATACAGTCAGCAAGAAGGAAACCTGGCTCAGATCATTGGCTCCTTACTGTAAAACTCAAACTTAAATTGAAGAAAGCAGGGGAAACCACTAGGCCATTCAGATATGACTTAAATCAAATTATACAGGGGAGGTGATAAATAGATTCAAGGGATTAGGCCTGGTAGACAGGGTGCCTGAAGAACTATGGACAGAGGTTCATAACATTGTACAGGAGGCAGTGACCAAAACCATCCTAAAGCAAAAGAAACGCAAGAAGGCATTTGTTGTCTCCTCAGTGGCTGTCTGAGGAGGCCTTTCAAATATCTGAGGAAAGAAGAGAAGCAAAAAGCAAGGGGAAAAGGGAAAGATATACCTGACTGAATGCAGAGTTCCAGAGAACAGCAAGGAGAGATAAGAGAGCCTTCTTAAATGAAAAATCCAAAGAAGTAAAGGAAAACAATAGAACTGAAAAGACTAGAGATGTCCAATAAAACTGGAGAAATCAAGGGAACATTTGATGCAAGAATGGGCATAATAAAGGACAGAAATTATAAGGACCTAATAGAGGCAAAAAGAGATTAAGAAGAGGTGGCAAGAATACACAGAAGAATTATACAAAAAAGGTCTTAATGATCAGGATACCCAAGAGGGTATGGTTATCCACCTAGAGCCAGATATCCTGGAGAGTGAAGTCAACTGGGCTTTAGGAAGCGTTACTACAAACAAAGCTAGTGAAGGTGATGGAATTCCGGATGAGCTATTTAAAATCCTAAAAGATGATGCTATTAAATAAAGCTCTATACTCAATATTCTGCAAATTTGGAAAACTCAGCAGTGGCCACAAGGACTGGAAAAGGTCCATTTTCATTCCAATCCCAAAGAAAGGGAGTGCCAAAGAATGTTAAAACTACCATACAATTGCTCTCATTTCGCATGCTAGTAAGATCATGCTCAAAATCCTTCAAGCTCGGCTTCAGCAGTACATGAACCATAAACTTCCAGATGTACAAACTGGATATAGAAAAGGCAGAGGAATCAAAGATCAAATTGCCAAAATTCCTTGGATTATGGAGAAAGCAAAGGAGTTCCAGAAAAACATCTACTTCTGCTTCATTGACTACACTAAAGCCTTTGACTGTGTGGATCACAATAAACTGTAGAAAATTCTAAAAGAGATAGGAGTACCAGACTACCTTATCTGTCTCTTGAGAAACCTGTATGCCAGTCAAGAAGCAACAGTTAGAACCAGATATGAAACAACAGACTGGTTCCAAATTGGGAAAGGAGTAAGACTAGGCTGTACATTGTCACCCTACTTATTTAACTTACATGCAGAGTACATCATAGGGAATGTCGGACTGAATGAATCACAAGCTGGAATCAAGATTGCCAGCAGAAATATCAACCACCTCAGATATGCAGATGATACCACTCTAATGGCAGGGGAAGAGGAACTAAAGAGCCACCTGATGTCGGTGAAAGAGCAGAGTGAAAAAGCTGGCTTAAAGCTCAACATTCAGAAAACGAAGATCATGGCATCCAGTCCCACCACTTCATGGGAAATAGATGGGGAAACAGTGGAAACAGTGTCAGACTTTATTTTTCTGGGCTCCAAAATCACTGCAGATGGTGACTGCAGCCATGAAATTAAAAGACACTTGCTCCTTGGAAGGAAAGCTATGACAAACCTAAAAAGTGTATTAAAAAGTAGAGATGTTACTTTGCGAACAAAGGTCCATCTAGTCAAAGCTATGGTTTTTCCAGTGGTCAGATACAGACAGATGTGAGAGTTGGACCATAAAGAAGGATGGGTGCCAAAGAACTGATGCTTTTGAATTGTAATGTTGGACTCTTGAGAGTCCCTTGGACTGCAAGGAGATCCTAAAGAAAATCCTAAAGAAATCAACCCTGAATATTCATTAGGAGGACTGATGTTGAAGCTGAAGCTTCAATACTTTTGCCACTTGATGCAAAGAGCCAAATCATTGGAAAAGACCCTGATTCTGGGAAAGAGTAAAGGCAAAAGGAGAAGAAGAGGGCAGAGGATGAGGTGGTTAGATAGCATCACCAACTCAATGGACGTGAATTCGAGCAAACTCCCAGAGATAGTGGAAGACAAAGGAACATAGTGTGCTGTAGTTCATAGGGTCACAAAGTCAGACAAGACTTAGTGACTGATAACAACAATCTGTGGGAAGTGGCATCTCCTGCGTTTTTTTTTTTTTTTAATATTTACTTATTTATTTGGTTGCATAGGGTCTTAGTTGTGGCATGTGAGTTCTTCATTGCAGCATGTGGGTTCAGATGTTGCAGTACCCTGGCTTAGTTGCTCCTTGGCATGTGACATCAGTTTCCTGCCCAGGGATCAAACCCATGTCCCCTGCATTGCAAATCTGCAGCCAGATTCCCAATGACTGGACCACCAAGAAAGTCTCTCATTGTGATTTTAATTTGCATTTTCCTGATGATGAGCATCTTTTCATGAAATTATTGGTCATTCATATACCTTCTTTAGAGAGATATCTACCCAAACACTTCATTCATTCTAAGATTGGACTATTTGTCTAAGTGTTCTTCATATAGTCTAGACACAAGTCCCTTATCATTTTTTCTCTTGTTACTTGTGCACTTTAGGTGTTATAGCCAAGAACCATTGTCCAATCCAAGCTCAAGAAGATTTACACCTATGTTTTCTTCTAAGAAAAGTTTTAAAGTTTTATTCTAAGAAAACTTTAAAGTTTTAGTTCTTACATTTAAGTCCTTTATCCATCTTGAGTTAAATTTTATATGTGGTGTAACAGGGGTCCAACTACATTCTTCTGCTGTCAGACATCTGGTGGTCCCAGGACCATTTGTTGAAAAAACTCTTTATTTTCCCCATCGAATTATCTTGGCATCTTTGCTGAAAATCACCTGACCACAAATGTATGAGTTTACTTCTGGGTTCTTAGTTCTGGTCCATTGATGTGTCTTGTCTTTATGCCAGTAACATACTCTTAATTACTGTAGCTTCACAGTAAATTCTGAAATTTGGAAGTGTGAATCTTCCAATGTTGTTCTTCTTTTTCTAGGTTATTTTGATTATTCTGGGCCTCAGATTTCCATATAAATTTTAGAATCAGCTTTGTCAATTTTGGTAAACTAATCAGCTCTTATTTTGACAGGAACTGCATTGAATCTATAGATCAATTTGGGCAATATTGCCATTTTAACAATATTAGGTCTTCTAATCCATGAATGCAGATGTCTTTCCATTTATTTAGATATTATTTCAGTGAAGTTTTGTAGTTTTCCATGTATCTTGCACTTTGGTTAAATTTATTCCAAAGTATTTTTGTGCTATTTTAAATGTAATTGTTGGGTAACAATTTACAGATTGTTTCTTGCTAGTTTATAGAAACACAGTTGATTTTGGATAGGAAGGCCATATTTAGCAAACGAAAAACAAGAGCTAAACCAAACTTGAATTTCAGACAAACAACGAACAATTCTTTTAGTATAAGTATGCCCCAAATATTGCATGGAATATACTTATTCCAAAACACTAATTATTGCTTATCTGACATTCAAATCCAGCATCCAGAGCATTGCATATTTCGTCTGGAGGCAACCCTGCATCTGGCAAAATGAACCAGGAGGCTCTGGACAGGGCACTGAGGCCCAGCTGAAGATGGGGAAGTTATGAGAGACTATGAGAGTGGAAAATTAAACCCCCAGTGCCTTCCCCCTCTCTGCTCCCAGAACCCTGGTTGGCGGGTCTGCACCTTATCCACATCAAGTCCACTAAAAGATTCCAGGGGAAAAAAAAATGAGAAAACTTGCACAAGGAATCTGCCATCAGAATGGCTTCAGACTTCTCAACAGCACTGGAGACAAGTGGGACATTTTGAGGAAAAAGGATACCCAAACTGAATTTCTGTACAGCAACCGAACTTCACACAGGGTAAAAGCAGAATAAAGACACTGCAGTCACACAGGGCCCCAGGGGCACAGCCTTAGGATGCTCTGGAGGAAGTGAAGTGTCCACCCAAACCAGGGAACCAACCAGGAAAGAGGAAGATGAGTGTCTGAGAAAGGAGACAGGAAGGGCCCTCCCAGGTGAGGAGCAGCCCCAGGAGGGCCCGTCGGGGGCAGGCCTGGAGGGCACCCGTCCAAAGGAGCAGGAGGGAAATCTAAAGAAACAAGCAGAAACACTTAAGAGATGATCTGATTTTATCGTACTATATGGAGAGGTCTGACAGAACCTGTCATAGAACACGGGGATGACTTGGCATTTACAAAGCACTTACAAAATCAAACAAGTGAAAATATATGAACTGTTACTATAAAAGAAGAAAAGAGTCTTAGGAGAGAGGTGGCATCAGAACACACTGTTTTGCTTAGCTGTGAGTAGTATGTATACAGTCCTTATGAGATCCGCACTGAACGGAATAATTACCAAAACTGTTACACAGCTACACTGGGATTGTGATGGGATCGGGGAGGGGATGTGTGGGGAAGTGTAAGAAAGAACCTGATCTGCAATGACAGGAACTCAGAAAGTGTCTAATGTTGTAAATCAAGAGTTATGAGCATGTTATATGGAGATAAACACCAGAAGAAAAAGTTAAACGAGTTGATAATGGTTGCCTTTGAGAGGTCCAGTGTGGAGTGAGGGCATGGGATTGCCTTTCATTTTAAGACGTGGTGTTTTCAAATCTGTACATGTATTACTGCCATAAAAATAAAGTCACTACCTTACACATTAATCAAAAACTAACTCAAGATGGATCATAGACTTAAATGTAAGTGCTAATACTATACAAGTTCTAGAACCAAACATCAGAAAAAATTGGGGGGACCTTGTATTAGACAAAGGTTTCTGAGATGTGATACCAAAAGCACAATCCATTAAAAAAAAAAAAAAAACTTGACAAACTGGACTTCATCAAAATGAAGAACTTATGCTTTTCAAGACACTGTTGGGACTTACCTGGCAGTACAGCCAGTGATTAAGACTCTGAGCTTCTGACGCAGGAGGTGAGGGTTCAGTTCCTGGTTGGAGAAAATTCCACATACTGTGTAGTGCAGCCTTTAAAAAAGGACACTGTTTAGAGAGTAAAACGGCAAGCCAAAGACTAGGAGAATATAACTATAATATTACAGATCTGATAAAGGATCTTTAGCTGGAACTTATAAAGAACTCTCAAAACTCAGCAATAAGAAAATTTCAAACAACTCCCTTTTCTAAAGATTGTTTTTAAAATAATTTTATTTATTTATTTATTCGTACCAGGTCTTTGTTGCTATGCCGGTTTTTCTCCAGTTGCGGCAACTGGGGCTACTCTCTAGGTGCCGGGCACTGGTTTCTCCACGCGGTGGCTTCTCTTGTTGAGGAGCACAGGCTCTGTGGCACAGGGCTTCAGTTGCTGTAGCACATGGGCTCAGTCGTTGCGGCTCCTGGGCTCTGGAGCTCGGGCGGAATAGTTGTGGGCTTAGTTGCTCCTTGGCATGTGGGAGCTTCCAGATCAGGGATCGAACTGCGTTGGCAGGCAGACTCCTTACCACTGAGCCACCAGGGGAGCCCCCCTATTTTTAAACAGGAAAATATTTTTAAAGACATATTGGACGGCACATATGCACATGAAAAGAGTCTCAATATCGTTAGTCATTAGGAAAAGATAATTTAAAACCACAATAAAATACCACACTAGAATGACTAAAAAAAGTTTTTTTTTTTTTTGGCTGCATTGCAAGGCTTGTGTGATCCTAGTTCCCTATCCAGGAATCGAACTTGGAACCACGACAGTGAAAGCTCTGAGTGCTAACCACTGGACAACCAGGGAATTCTTAAGAGTGACTATAATTTTTATAAGAAATTGACATGACCAACTGCTGATGAGGATGCAGAGCAACATCAGTGGTGGGGTCACGAAAGGAAAACAATTTCGCAGTGAAGCCTATGACCCAGCAATCTCACTCCCAGAAATTTACCCAAGAAAAGCGAAAACTTAGTTTCCTTCAACTTGCACACAAATGTTTAAAGTGGTTTTTCTCATAATTACCCAAAGCCTGAAGCACTCCAAATGTCCTTCACTTGGACAATGAAGCGCTACTCTGCCCTGAAGAGGTTTGAACTATGGAGATTGCTACAACATGGATGAATCTCAAAGGCATTGCCCTGAGTGGAAGGAGCCAGTGACAAAGCCTACACACTACATGATTCCATTTATATGACTTAATAGATAATATAAAACTGTGGGGGACAGAAAACATATCCGTGGCTGACAGGAGCTGAGAGTAGGGGAGGGGCCAGCCACAAAGGGAAGTAGGGATGATGAGACTTCTGTGTCTGGATTGCGGTGGTGGCCACAGGACTGTATAGATTTGTCAAAATTTGCAGAACTGGGGGAGGTCTCGAAACTGGGAGCCACACAGGAAGTCTGTGAAGGCACTGAGGGCCTCTGTCTTGGTCTTGGATGTGATCACCCAAGTCCAGACACATGCACACATCTTTCATGCTGTATATGTTACTTAGGGTAAACTATACCTGCCTCGGCCTCCTTTGCAGCTATGTGTGACAATGGATTGACTTCTGGCCTGCATACGTGGAAGTTGCCTGTGCAATTTCTAGAGAGGGTCTTTAAAGGAAGGAAGGAGTCTTCCCCTTCCTTCATCCTGCTGGCTGGAATGCAGATACATTCTACATTCTGCTGGCACTTGAGCAGCCATATTGGACGACAAGGAGTCACATGTGGCAGAGCAATAACATAGAAAGAGCCTGGGTTTCTGAGACCATGAAGCCTGGCAGCAGCCCTGGAATGGCTACTTCCGGACTCCTTGAAAGTGACAGAAATGAAGTGCCTGAGCTGTAACTTAGGGCTTTCTATAACACGCAGCCAAACCTAATCATAAGTGATACAAACGCCACGGAGGACAAGTGAGCAACAGACAGGAGAGCTGTGAAGTCTATGGAGGGTGGACTGGACAGGGCCATCCAGGAGGAAGGAAGGGCAGTTACTGAGCGATGCATTTGTTCTGGCAGAGGACACTGTGCCCAACAAGGGCAGTGATGATGGGGGACAGGCCAGAAGACATTGAGGGGGGCGGTACTGAATGTGGACATAACCACAACAGAGCAATAAGAGGGGCTCAAATTTCTGAGCCTTTTCCCCTCTTGGTGCCTTGTCTAGTTTCACTGGCTCACAGAAGGTCACGGGCAGAGGCCTCACGCCCCGCACTTCAGAGCAGAGCTCCTGGGAAGAAATGGCCCGTAAACACCTCAGCTCTATGTGCCAAATGCAGAGATGCCAGAGACGCCAGATGGGGGTGGTTTTTTAAATTACTAATTCAGGAGATTGCTTAGCAGGCCAGTGGTTAGGACTCCAAGCTTTCACTGCCATGGCCGGGTTCAATCCCTGGTTGTGGAACTAAGATCCCACAAGTCATGTGTCCCAGCCAAACAAACAAAAACACTTCAAAAATTACTCATTCAGTCTCTTTGTTTGATATGCATCTATCCAGATTTTCGATATTTCCTTGAGTCAGTTTCAGTAATTTGTGTTTCTATGAATTTGTCTGTTTCATCTGGATTATCTAATTTATAGGCATAAAACTGTTCATAATACTCTCTTATAATCCTTTTATTTCTGTAAACTTGATAGTGATTCTTTTCTCTCGTTTCAGATTTTAGTTATGTGTGTGTGATTTTTTTTTTTTTTTTTTTTGGTGTCAGTTTGGGTAGAGGTCTACCAGTTTTGTTGATCTCTTCAAAGAACCGACTTTTATTGAACTGATTTTTCCCCCATTCTGTATTTATTTCCATTCTCCTATTTTGTTTGCTTCCTTCTGCTTGCATTGGGTTTAGTTTGCTCATGTTTCTAATTTCATAAGGTGAGAAGTTAGGTTATTGATTTGAGATCTTTCTTCTTTTTTAATATATAATTTGACAGGTATAAATTTCCCTCTCAGAAAACTAAGATCATGGCATCTGGTCTCATCACTTCTTGGCAAATAGATGGGGAAGCAATGGAAACAGTGAGAGACTTTATTTTTGTGGGCTCCAAAATCCCTGCAGGTGGTGACTGCAGCCATGAAATTACAACACGTTTGCTCCTTGGAAGAAAAGCTATGACCAACCTAGACAGCATATTAAAAAGCAGAGACATTACTTTGCCAACAAAGGTCCGCCTAGTCAAAGCTATGGTTTTTCCAGTAGTCATGTATGGATGTGAGAGTTGGACTGTGAAGAAAGCTAAGCGCCAAAGAGTTGATGCTTTTGAACTGTGGTGTTGGGAGAAAAGACTTGAGAGTCTCTTGGATTGGAAGGAGATCCAACCAGTCCATTCTAAAGGAAATGTCCTGAATATTCATTGGAAGGACTGACACTGAAGCTGAAGCTCCAGTACTTTGGCCACCTGCTGTGAAGAACTGACTCATTTGAAAAGACCCTGATGCTGGGAAAGATTGAAGGCAGGAGGAGAAGGGGATGACGGAGGATGAGATGGTTGGATGGCATCACCGACTCAATGGACATGAGCTTGAGTGAACTCCAGGAGTTGGTGATGGACAGGGAGGCCTGGCGTGCTGCAGTCCATGGGGTCACAAAGAGTCAGACACAACTGAATGACTGAACTGACTGAAATTTCCCTCTGAGGACCACTTTTTCTTCATCCTACAAGTTTTTGCTTATTTCTCTTCATTTTCATTCATCTCAACATATTTTCTAGTTTCCTTTGTGATTTATTCTTTGACCCTTTTGTTTTTTAGGACTATGTTTATTTACTCATATTTGTAAATTTCCCAAATTTCCTTCTCTTATTGAGTTCTCATTTCATTCCATGTGGTTAGAGAACCTATTTTGTATGATATCAGTCACCTTACATGTTTTGAGATTTGTTTTATTGGCCTAGCATATGATCTGTCCTGGAGAATGTTACATGTGCTCATGCAAAGAATGTATGTTTTGCTGCTTTTGGGTTGAGTGGTCTATAGATGTCTCCTTCCCTTCTCCGTTATTATTGTTATACATATTGTTGTTCAGTCACTCCAGTCGTGTCCAACTCTTTGCGACCCCAAGGACTGCAGCACACCAGGCTTTCCTGTCCTTCACCATCCCTGTGAGTTTGCTCAAAATCATGTCCATTGAGTCAGTGATGCCATCCAGCCATCTCATCCTCTGTCCCCTTCTACTCCTGCCATCAATCTTTCCCAGCATCAGAGTCTCTTCCAGTGAGTCAGCTCTTCTCATCAGGTGGCCAAAGTATTGGAGCTTCAGCTTCAGCATCAGTCCTTCCAATGAATATTCAGGGTCGATTTTCTTTAGGATTGACTAGTTTGATCTCCATGCTGTCCAGGGGACTCTCAAGAGTCATCTTCAACACCACAGTTCGAAAACATCAATTCTTCACCACTCAGCCTTCTTTATGGTCCAACTCTCACATCCGTATATGACTACTGGAAAATCCATAGCTTTGACTAAACTGACCTTTGTTGGCAAAGTAATGTCTCTGCTTTTTAATACGCTGTCTAGGTTTGTCATAGCTTTTCTTCCAAGGAGCAAGCCTTTTAATTTCATGGCTGTAGTCACCATCCACAGTGATTTTGGAGCCCAAGAAAATAAAGTCTGACACTGTTTCCATTGCTTCCAATCTATTTGCCATGAAGTGATGGGACCGGATGCCATGATCTTTGTTCATATATATATATATATATGGAAACTATATATATTACCTCCATGTATATTATAAACCCAACAATACATTCTTATAGGCCTACTTTACATAATCTTCTATCTTGAAGAACCTGTGAGACAAAAGTGGAGCGATTATATATTTATAGAGTTTGTTGCACTAAATTTCTTTTTTATCATGTCTGATTCTTCTGGTGGATGTGAGTTATCACTACCTTACCCCAAAACAGCTTTGCTCCCACCCTCCTCCTTTGTACTGTTATTGTCAGATAACATTTTGATAAAATGTTGACACATATTATGTTTCTATAAGTGAAAATCCTAACAATGCAGTTATATGCACACATCCTAGATACTTATTTTTTAAACAAGAGAATAAAGGAGGGGAAATGTGCAATCACACTGTCTTTTGTAATTATGCATCTTCACCAACACTTTTTTTTTTCATATAGATTTGAATTACTCTCTTGTGTCACGTGCTTTTAGCCTGAAGAACTTATTTTAGCATTGTAAGTCAGGCCTGCTAGCAATGTATCTTCTCAGCTTCCCTTTATTTTGAAATGTCTTTATTTTTGAAAAATAATTTTGCTGAATATAGAATTCTTGGTTGACAGGTTTTTAAAGCACTGCTGGCCTCCAGTGTTTCTGATGGGATGTCAGCTGTTAATCTTATATGTAATGAACTGTTTTCCTCTTACTGCTTTTTAAGATTTTCTCTTTATATTTGACTTTCAGTGCTGTGTGATATATTTCAGTGTGAATCTCTTTATATTTATCCTAGTGGAAGTTCATCATGCTTCTTGGACATATAATTTCTACCAACAAATTTGGGAAAATTTCAGCCAAGACTCCTAATAATTTTATGCCCCCTTTTCTCCATTATGCATATGTTGGTGCACTTAATAGTGTCTCACATTTTCTTTGTGGCTCTGATTATTTTTCTTCCTCTTTCAGATTACATAATCTCTATTGAATTTGTCTTCAAGTTCACTGGTTCTTTCTTCTGCCAACTCAAATTTGTAGAAATCCCCAATGAATTTTTTCATTTTGATTATTGTACCAGAATTTTCCAGAATTTTTTAAAAATAACTTCTCCTGCTTGATATTCTCTATCTTATGAAGCGATGTCATTGAGTGTTTTTGTTTTCTGTCACAAGGTGAGGTTTGCAGGATCTTAGTCCCCCAACCAGGGACTGAATCTGGTCCATGGCAGTGAAAGCACTGAGAACTAACCATTTATTCCCAAGTTTTCTTTTAATTTTTTCTAAGATGTATTTATTTTTGGCTGTGCTGGTTCTTTGTTGCAGTGAGCAACGGTTACTCTTCACTGCAGCGCAAGGGCTTCTTACGGCAGTGACTTCTCTTGTTCCCAAGCATGGGCTTAGTTGTCCCATGGCATGTGGGATCTTCCCAGACTCACATCCCCTGATTGGCAGGCATATTTCTTAACCACTAGACCACCAGGGAAGATCTTTTTAAAATTCTTTGAATGTGATTTCCTTTAGTTCTTTGAGAATGTTTATAATGGCCGCTTCTTGTGTGGGTCGTGCATTATTGTTTTTTGTGTGTCAAATTGATTTTGTTGAAAACTGGATGTTTTAGATATCATGCAACCCTGGACACTATTCTCTTTATCCCTCAGGAACTGATGTTCACTTGGTCATTTATCTGTTCAGTGACTTGCTAAACCAACTCTGTAAGGTCTATTTCCCCTGCAGTGTAAAACTTCTCAAGTCCCTACTCAGATTTTGTTTTGCTTTTATATTTTAATCTGGCTTCCCAGGGGTCACCCCTGAGTCAGCATAAACCACTTATTGGTCAAAGGTGGTACTTAAGCCCCCTTGAACAGTAAATATTTTTACACTTTACCATTGGATGTATGGTTTGGATGCTGCTGTTACAGTTTGAGAATTTTTTTCTTGGCCTACGTTCAGCCAGAGACTGGTAGCTTGGACTGTCCCTCTCTTACCCCCTGAAGAATGTTCAGCTTTGGCCATGCAGTCTTCCAAACTCCTTTATGTTAAATCTTGACTTCCTAGGCACTGCCTCTGCATTCGAGTAGCTTACTGTACAACAACTACCATTGTTTCAGAACTTCTGCTTAAGGCCCTCATGCCAGTGAGGCTTCCACATTTTGCTTAGTTTTTGTGCAGACTAGAAAGTGTTTCCAAGTCTGCTCACATCCTTTTGTGATTGCTCCTAAGTGGTTTCACTCTAAGCCTAATATTTGTATAACAGAATTCCTGACACCCATGATTGACTGTAATCCCAGAAGCATTTTTCTTGGTTGTCTCTTTCCTTGGTTTTCTCTATCATATATCTGGCTGCTCTGCCATTTTGCTTATTGCTATTAATGGAGAGTGAAAAAGTTGGCTTAAAGCTCAACATTCAGAAAACGAAGATCATGGCCTCCGGTCCCACCACTTCATGGGAAATAGATGGGGAAACAGTGGAAACAGTGTCAGACTTTATTTTTCTGGGCTCCAAAATCACTACAGATGGTGACTGCAGCCATGAAATTAAAAGACACTTACTCCTTGGAAGGAAAGTTATGACCAACCTAGATAGCATATTCAAAAGCAGAGACATTACTTTGCCAACAAAGGTTTGTCTAGTCAAGGCTATGGTTTTTCCAGTGGTCGTGTATGGATGTGAGAGTTGGACTGTGAAGAAGGCTGAGTGCCGAAGAATTGATGCTTTTGAACTGTGGTGTTGGAGAAGACTCTTGAGAGTCCCTTGGACTGCAAGGAGATCCAACCAGTCCATTCTGAAGGAGATCAGCCCTGGGATTTCTTTGGAAGGAATGATGCTAAAGCTGAAACTCCAGTACTTGGGCCACCTCATGCAAAGAGTTGACTCACTTGAAAAGACTCTGATGCTGGGAGGGATTGGGGGCAGGAGGAAAAGGGGACGACAGAGGATGAGATGGCTGGATGGCATCACTGACTCGATGGACGTGAGTCTGAGTGAACTCCGGGAGTTTGTGACGGACAGGGAGGCCTGGCGTGCTGCGATTCATGGGGTTGCAAAGAGTCAGACACGACTGAGCGACTGATCTGATCTGATTAGTATCATGGAGCTATGAGTCCCCACTTAATTTGTTTTAACCAAAATCGCCCTTGTTTTCAACAGCACTCTTAACATGGGATCTTCCACCCTCTGCTCTGAATAAAATCAGTCCCCTCAGACAAAGCAGGGAGTTCTTATTGCTTACAGACTGACTCTCCCCTGGACAGAATCTCTGCACCATTTCACAGGATCTAGGCTTAGGGACAGCAACCCACTTATCTTAGAATCAACACATCTTCTATAAAAGTGGGTTCCTGGTCTTCTTGGGTTGCCCCTCTTGGTATGGAATCTCTCCCCTATAAGCAATTTTGAGTGTGCACTGGGAGTGGGGAATGAGGTCCCAGGATTCTCAACCTGCTCATCTAGAGTAGATCTTCTGATCCACAGGTAGAGTCTGGGGGCATCCTTCTGCTTCCTGGTTGCACCAAATATGGTGCCTGAAGTAGAGTTTCTATAAGATGGAGTTGGCAGGGGAGGGAGTGTGTTTTAGCTCAGTTGCCAAAGAAATCTTGGTGAGATTTAGGTTTTCTTGAATGAATGTTTCTGTTTGCTGTATGCCCTTAGGACAATTTCCAGAGACTTTTGTTTTTAATAGTTTTTCCAGTTAAATGGTTGTTGGGGAAAGTCTACCTGCCTTCACTCCAACATTCTGGAAATAGATTCACTTCTGTGCTTTTTTTATTGACTTTGCATCCAGCAATATTGAATGCATAGGCTTTATTGGTCTCTCAGTATGTACTTCTCTAGTCAAAGCTGCCTGATAACCTAACCTGAGGGTATGCTCTAGTAGTTTTTAGTACGTAATTTTAAAAGCTGGGAGAAATAAGATTTGTCTTTCAAATATTTAAATCGTTCAGTTCCTTTAAGTTCTAATAACTTGTTGGTCTGAAAGTAATAATGCAACTTAACTGGCACTATTGGAAAATGTTCTACAGTGTAAGTGAGTGAAAGTCACTTAGTCATGTCCGACTCTGGAATCCTCCAGGCCAGAATACTGGAGTGGGTAGCCATTCCCTTTTCCAAGGGATCTTCCCAACCCAGGGATCAAACCCAGGTCTCCCACATTGCAGGCAGATTCTTTACCAGCTGAGCCGCCAGGAAAGCCTGATCTGCTGTATAAGATATAACAAATTAAAACTTTAACACTATGGAAGACAAAACGTGCTGGATAATTAAAGAGATGATTCTATTCAGCCTTTTGCACTAGGGAAAAGGGTTCATTAATGAGGAATATCTCAAAGGAGTAGAAGGGGGTCTGGGACTTTACAGAGGCAGATAAACAAGAGAGTCATGAGAAAGGGTTGGGGGTGTGGGGTCCAGTCTGCAAGCATAGGGTGGTCCTTCACAGTTAGCTGTCTCCTAGAACACTAGAGGGTCAGAAATTTCTCAACCATCACTGCTCTCCAGGAGCCCAGATTTCAAATAAAATTCAATATGGCTCTTCCCTCAGATATCAGTTGTTGGACTCAGAGGCAATCATAAACCTCCTGTGTAGGTGAAGAGGGGCCCAAGTGATTGTATCTCAGGCATTTGTTGGTGTCATTTTGTAAATCTAGTTGAACCATCTGTTGGAAGCTGGTGGCAAAGGTCAGTTGTTTTGGGGTCCTAGAGATCAGACATCTTAAAAGAGGGAAGCCTAAATGCAAAAGGGGAATATTAACACAGAAACTGTATTAAAGAGCTGCAAGTTGAACCTGAAAGCATCCAGTACAGTGGATTCCAAGAAATCAGTGGAGGAAAATCTTTCAGCTATGCAGCAGCCCAGCTTATTGAGTTTCTTAAAACCCCCTTACTAGATGTCAATGTTCTTGGTGATGGTGTTGACAACCTTGGTTGCCTCCATGTAGGACATGTGTGACACAAGCCTTTTGCCCACCTGTCCTGGGAAATCCAGCTCATGAAGGGTCTCCCGTAGTGGTGAGTCCTTCCAGATTTGTAACAAGTCATCAGGCTTCAGTGCACAGGATCTCTCCAGAACCTGGGGACATGGTCAGGTGACCCAGAGATCCAACAGAGATCTGGCTGTTCAGGTTTTAGCCTTGGTGATGTTAAGTCAGGTAGAGAGAGGAAAACTGGAAACATTCGTTTGGAAGGTTGTGGCCAGATACTCATGCAAACTGAGAACACTAAAAATGTAGTAAAGTTTGACAATTTGGGAAAAGAAGCAGGATCCAGTTCAGTGTGCAAGTAGGTGCCAAAACTGATTCTTCTACAGTGTTGAGGTCAGTTAAACCTCTACCAGTGAGACAAGGTTTGCACCTCCATCAGTTACCTGCAATTTACAAAGGAGGTGCAAAGTGGCTCAGAGACAATGAACAGGGCTAGAATCTGAATACCTAGAAGAATGCATGGTGAATAGTTTTCTATTGAAACACAATTTTTTTCCATTCAGTCTCCAATCTCAAAGATAGACTAATTTTGCCCATGAAATAAGTCTAGTCTCATTAGATCTGGCCTGGTGTTTTCACAGGTGCAGCAAGACTGGTCACCTACCATAAGCCTTTCCAGGCTTACTGGAAGTTTTCATGCAGAATCTCAGATTGCACTCTTCAGGCCTTCTCTAGCTCTGATGAGCAGAGGTGCATGATGCATGGGCCCTCGCTGAGCTGCTCTCCTCGAGCAGAGGCGCTTGATGCATGGGCCCTCGATGAGCTGCTCTCCTCGAGCAGAGGCGCATGATGCATGGGCCCTCGCTGAGCTGCTCTCCTCGAGCAGAGGCGCATGATGCATGGGCCCTCACTGAGCGGCCTCCTCTTGCTGTGAAGCACAGGCCCAGGCACATGGGCTTCAGCAGATGCGGCGCGTGTGCTTACTAGTCACCTGCAGGCTCTAGAGCATGGGCTCAGTAGCTGTGGTGCATGCGTTTCAGTTGCTCTGCATCATGTGTCATCTTCAAGGACCAGAGATCAAACTTGTGTCCCCTGCATTGGCAGGTGGATTCTCATCCACTGCACCACGAGGATTGCACTTTTAAAAGCCTCTTGAGGCTAGAAAACCAGGCGAAGAATTTGCCACCTCACCTGAAGTACCTATAGATTTAGGTGAATTCCTCTCTTCTCAAGGCTCGCAAGATATCTTAAGTTTTCTGAGCCTTCCAGAAAGTGACCTTCCTTACTCACTTGTAAAGCTAGGGCACCTGTCAGCCAGGAACCAGCCCGGTGTTTCAAAGGTTTTATAAGTATTGGTTCCATAAAGTCAACCTTAGCTTCTTAAAAGTGTCTGGTCATATCTGATTAAATGATCATCATTCTCAAACATGATACTTCAAGCAACACTTTGGTTCTATAACCAATATTTCCAGCTATTTTATATGAGGAAGACAGAATCTTATAATTTATAATAACTTTAATTTATAATATTATATAATTATTTATATTATTATATTATTATAAATCTTATATTTAAGATTATAAATCTTATAATTTATAAATTTATGAATTTATAATAACTCACATTGCTATTAAAATAAGAGAACTCAGTAAGAGTTTCTGAATTCTGGAGGGGTCAGGTAGGAAGAATAAGATTATCATTTTATAAATTACATGTTTCTGCTTATAAAATAATAGTCCACTATACTGTTGTGAGTTATAGATAACTTAGAAGAACAGAGGAAGTAGTTCCTTGTACCTCAGATAATTTTAAAAAGTTAAAGACTGGATGAGAGTTCATTACCAGAACAGTGTAACCGACAAGGAAATCTGACAATTTCTGAAGCATCCAAAACAAGATAATTAAGTGAGCTCAGTTCAGTTCAGTCGCTCAGTCGTGTCCGACTCTTTGCGACCCCATGAATCGCAGCACGCCAGGCCTCCCTGTCCATCACAAACTCCTGGAGTTCACTCAGACTCACGTCCATCGAGTCAGTGATGCCATCCAGCCATCTCATCCTCTGTCGTCCCCTTCTCCTCCTGCCCCCAATCCCTCCCAGCATCAGGGTCTTTTCAAGTGAGTCAACTCTTCACATGAGGTGGCCCAAGTACTGGAGTTTCAGCTTTAGCATCATTCCTTCCAAAGAAATCCCAGGGCTGATCTCCTTCAGAATGGACTGGTTGGATCTCCTTGCAGTCCAAGGGACTCTCAAGAGTCTTCTCCAACACCACAGTTCAAAAGCATCAATTCTTGGGCGCTCAGCCTTCTTCACAGTCCAACTCTCACATCCATACATGACCACAGGAAAAACCATAGCCTTGACTAGACGAACCTTTGTTGGCAAAGTAATGTCTCTGCTTTTGAATATGCTATCTAGGTTGGTCATAACTTTCCTTCCAAGGAGTAAGCGTCTTTTAATTTCATGGCTGCAGTCACCATCTGTAGTGATTTTGGAGCCCAGAAAAATAAAGTCTGACACTGTTTCCACTGTTTCCCCATCTATTTCCCATGAAGTGGTGGGACCGGATGTCATGATCTTCGTTTTCTGAATGTTGAGCTTTAAGCCAACTTTTTCACTCTCCTGTTTCACTTTCATCAAGAGGCTTTTGAGTTCCTCTTCACTTTCTGCCATAAGGGTGGTGTCATCTGCATATCTGAGGTTATTGATATTTCTCCTGGCAATCTTGATTCCAGCTTGTGTTTCTTCCAGTCCAGCGTTTCTCATGATGTACTCTGCATAAAAGTTAAATAATCAGGGTGACAATATACAGCCTTGACGAACTCCTTTTCCTATTTGGAACCAGTCTGTTGTTCCATGTCCAGTTCTAACTGTTGCTTCCTGACCTGCATACAAATTTCTCAAGAGGCAGATCAGGTGGTCTGGTATTCCCATCTCTTTCAGAATTTTCCACAGTTTATTGTGATCCACACAGTCAAAGGCTTTGGCATAGTCAATAAAGCAGAAATAGATGTTTTTCTGGAACTCTCTTGCTTTTTCCATGATCCAGCGGATGTTGGCAATTTGATCTCTGGTTCCTTTGCCTTTTCTAAAACCAGCTTGAACATCTGGAAGTTCATGGCTCACATATTGCTGAAGCCTGGCTTGGAGAATTTTGAGCATTACTTTACTAGCATGTGAGATGAGTGCAATTGTGCGGTAGTTTGAGCATTCTTTGGCATTGCCTTTCTTTGGGATTGGAATGAAAACTGACCTTTTCCAGTCCTGTGGCCACTGCTGAGTTTTCCAAATTTGCTGGCATATTGAGTGCAGCATTTTCACAGCATCATCTTTCAGGATTTGAAATAGCTCCACTGGAATTCCATCACCTCCACTAGCTTTGTTCGTAGTGATGCTTTCTAAGGCCCACTTGACTTCACATTCCAGGATGTCTGGCTCTAGATGAGTGATTACACCATCATGCTTATCTGGGTCGTGAAGATCTTTTTTGTACAGTTCTTCTGTGTATTCTTGCCACCTCTTCTTACTATCTTCTGCTTGTTAGTCCATAACATTTCTGTCCTTTATCGAGCCCATCTTTGCATGAAATGTTCCCTTGGTATCTCTAATTTTCTTGAAGAGATCTCTAGTCTTTCCCATTCTGTTGTTTTCCTCTATTTCTTTGCATTGATCGCTAAAGAAGGCTTTCTTATCTCTTCTTGCTATTCTTTGGAACTCTGCATTCAGATGTTTATATCTTTCCTTTTCTCCTTTGCTTTTCGCTTCTCTTCTTTTCACAGCTATTTGTAAGCCCTCCCCAGACAGCCATTTTGCTTTTTTTGCATTTCTTTTCTATGGGAATGGTCTTGATCCCTGTCTCCTGTACAATGTCATGAACCTCATTCCATAGTTCATCAGGCACTCTATCTATCAGATCTAGGCCCTTAAATCTATTTCTCACTTCCACTGTATAATCATAAGGGATTTGATTTAGGTCATACCTGAATGATCTAGTGGTTTTCCCTACTTTCTTCAATTTTAGTCTGAATTTGGCAATAAGGATTTCATGGTCTGAGCCACAGTCAGCTCCTGGTCTTGTTTTTGCTGACTGTATAGAGCTTCTCCATCTTTGGCTGCACAGAATATAATCAATCTGATTTCGGTGTTGACCATCTGGTGATGTCCATGTATAGAGTCTTCTCTTGTGTTGTTGGAAGAGGGTGTTTGTTATGACCAGTGCATTTTCTTGGCAAAACTATATTAGTCTTTGCCCTGCTTTATTCCATATTCCAAGGCCAAATTTGCCTGTTACTCCAGGTGTTTCTTGACTTCTTACTTTTGCATTCCAGCCCCCTATAATGAAAAGGACATCTTTTTTGGGTGTTAGTTCTAAAAGGTCTTGTAGGTCTTCATAGAATTGTTCAACTTCAGCTTCTTCAGCATTACTGGTTGGGGCCCTCCCCCCCAATTTAGATAAAATAATTATACACATTATTAACCCTATTTCCAAAGAAGAATAAATAAGAACAAATGATTCGTGATTTTCCAGGTATCCTTGGAGAAATTAAAAGACAATTATAGGTGTAAAAGATATCTTGAAGGAATGTCATTTTCAAATATAACATTCTCAGTGAGATCTTGGAATTTTGTAATTTTTATTTCATTATACATTTAGGGTTAAATATTGAGAACATAAAAATCAAAGTTGTCAGATTTGAACACTTATGATAGGAATCAATCATGGGTGCCTGAGAAACAACGTTTGGCCATTCATTTCAAAGTGACAGTAAGACAAAAAAATAAACATAGATGGCAATATGATTGCAAGAATCTCACTCATGCTCAGTTGCTAAGTCGTGTCTCAACACTTTGTGACCCCATGTACTGTACAGACCGCCAGATTCCTCTGTCCATGGGATTTTCCAGACAAGAATACTGGAGAGGGTTGCCATGCTCCCATCCAGGGGGTCCTTCTGACCCAGGGATATAATCTGCATCTCTTGTGTCTCCTGCCTTGGCAGGTGAATTCTTCACCACTGAGCCACCTGGGAAGACCTGCAAAGAATCTTAACCCATTCTTAAATGAGGAACTTTGGCTTCTAATTAATCAAAGACATGATAAATCAATACAAACTAAAGAAGGCTATTCTGGTAAGATACAGAATTTTTGTTGTTTAGAAATAATAGAATAAGTGATCCTTAAGTTTTAGGTGAAGGTAATCAACAGTAAACCAAGGAAACAAGCCCATGAAATTGAGCAAAGCTAAAATTTTAACTTTTCAGATTCTGGTATTATAAATCAAGGCAAACAAAATTCATTTCCAAACTTTCTTTCATTGAACTCTGATATTCTGGGACAAACGGGCACTATACTCTAGACTGATCTCAAGGTGTCCTAGGCCATTCAGGCTGCTATAACAAAATACCACAGACTACATCTCTTATAAACAACAGGAATGTATTTCTCACAGTTCTAGAGGCTGGAAATCCAAGATTTAAGTGCCAGTGTGGTGGGATGAGGACCTTTTTCCAGGCGGCAGGCTTCTCCTTATTCATGTACATAAATGAAGGGGGTATCCCTTGAGCCTCATTTTTCAAACAAATATTTATTTATTTGATCCCACTGGGTCTTAATTGCAGCACACAGGATCTTTAGTTGCAGCATGCAGGATCCAGTTCTATGACCAGGCATCTTACCCAGGTCCCCTGCACTGGGAATGCAGAGTCTTAGCCCCTGAACCAAGAGGGAAGTCCCTGGAGTCCATTTTATAAGAGCACTAATCCTTTTCATAAGTTAACCTCCTCCCAAAAGCCCTACCTGCTAACACCATCATCTCTAGAAGACAGGATTTCAACATATGTATTTTAGGGGGTGGATTTTCAGACCACAACACTGGGTGTTCACATGGTCAGAACTAATTTCATAACATCACTAAGATATCATTAATGCACAGTGCATTCACTGCTGCTATTGTCAAATGAATCAATGAGTAAGCATTTCAATGTTTTTTCAATTTCCAAAACATGAAATGTCAGTAGTTACAAGCACAGAGAAAGGTTTTGGGGTCCTCAATAAGCTTGAAGAGTGCAGAAAGGGGATGGAGACTAAAAAAAACCCAAATACTTCTTTAGGATAAAACTACTGTTTTCCTTGAAAAATAGATCTATGTACCCAGATGAGTTTCTCCAACTTGGTCTAAACTACATATTAATGATAACTTTTCCCAAAGCAACTAACTTCAGTTCAGAGATAGCAGGGGGACAACCGTGCACTGTCTGAGGCACACCAGCTGCCGCAGACGAGCAGAGCCCACGAGGACGCACAGCACAGCTCAGCATGAGAGATGAGCGCGTATGAGCACACTCACTACAGACACAAAGACACAGCCCTCTGCAGCAAAGAGAAGTGAGAAGCAAGAGGATGTAAGATCTAGGCAACTCCCTCTCAGTCCAGAGGTTAAGACACAGCTCTTTCTCTGCTGGCGCCGGGGTTCAGTCCCTGCTCCGGGAACTAAGATGCTGCAGGCTGTGAGAGAAGGAAGGATGAAAGGAGTACACAGTTTAAATTATGCTGAGTGACAATGTTTCAGCATTCTCTTACTAAGTGATGATCTAGGTATTTTTGTTTAACTAATACAATATACTCTAAGTCCAAGGATTTAAGTTACCTAAACATCTTGGCAATTATCTTCAAGAAAAATAATTACTGTTGAAATGAAGTTTGTCAGTATAATGATTTCGTTAAATACAAACATGTGTTTTATAATCTTAAACAGTTAACATAAGTAATGCTAGCTTATCTGATCACTAAACTTATATAAATTTAAGAAATATATACCCAAGTAGAATAAAAATGTAAGCACTTAATGGTCAGAGAAGACATAGCTGTTTTTATTAAACCAAAAATATTAAACTAGTCTCATTGCCTAAATAGTGTGCACTTATTCTTAAAACATTTGAGTTAATTTCAGCAAGAATGGATTTCTGTTCTTTGAAAGTATGAGAAGTTCAGTTTCCTTAACTTCTGGGAATTTTAAGAATATTGCATCTATAAGGTGCTTATTTATTTCTAAGTCAATCAAACTAGAGTTCCTTTAATTTAAGCAATTTCATAATATAACTTGGCAATACCACCCAGACAGGAAAACATTACACACAATGAGAATTCACAGCCTTTCTGAATGACAGAGACTGAGAGCTTAGAGCTACCACTCTAACATCTCAGCCCTGGGCACCTGTCATTACAGACTAACTGGAATCACTGCTGCTGCTGCTGCTGCTGCTGCTAAGTCACTTCAGTCATGTCCGACTCTGTGCGACCCCACAGACGGCAGCCCACCAGGCTCCGCCATCCCTGGGATTCTCCAGACAAGAACACTGGAATGCGTTGCCATTTCCTTCTCCAATGCAGGAAAGTGAAAAGTGAAAGTGAAGTCTTTCAGTCATGCCTGACTCTTAGCGACCCCATGGACTGCAGCCTTTCAGGCTCCTCTGTCCATGGGATTTTCCAGGCAAGAGTACTGGAGTGGGGTGCCTTCTTCAACAGGAATCACTAGTCCACACCAAAGAGCTGTTCTCTTCCCAGCGGATATAAAACTTTAACTGATAAGCTCAAAGCAGATGAACAGGAAAGGGTAACAAACAAGACTCCCTGCCACCTTTCCCAACAGAGACAAGATCTCTATATCCCAAATGGCCAGACCATTCAATCAAACGAATCCAGCACCAGGAACCTGGTGAACACTCAAAAAGAATCAGAACCGAATCCTCCCTGTGCTGGGGATGGACCCGAGTCCAGAGCACAGGAGCAGAAGGCAGATGCACACTGGTCCCAGATCTACGGTCAGGAGTGAAGGTGGAGAAAGCAGGGATCTGAGCACAGGCTTGGCTCCTAAACAAGTCATGGCACCAAAACTCTCAAAGACAAGATGCACTGACATCTAAGGAGGTGCTTTTACTTGGGCTGTTGTGCTGGGGTGACTGTTCATTAATGAGGAATGTCTCAAAGAGGAAAGGGTCTGAGGTATTATAGAGGCAAGTGGTGGAGGAGGAGTCATGGGGAAGAGGGGTAGAGGGGCCTGTGTCTCAGATATAAAGACTGGATGTGAGACCTGGGGACTTCTCAACCATCACTGCTTCCAGGAGCACAGGGCCGAGATAACACTCAAACATTTTTAAAGCGGACTTCCCTTTTGGCTCAGTGGTAAAGAATCTGCCTGCCAGGATCCTCTATGACCCACTTCCCAGAGTAATGGAAATAAAAGCAAAAACAAACAAATGGGACCTAATTACACTTAAAAGCTTTTGCACAACAAAGCAAACTATAAGCAAGGTGAAAAGACAGCCTTCAGAATGGGAGAAAATAATAGCAAATGAAGCAACTGACAAAGAATTAGTCTCAAAATTATACAAGCAGCTCATGCAGCTCAATTCCAGAAAAATAAGCGAGCCAATCAAAAAATGGGCCAAAGAACTAAACAGACATTTCTCCAAAGAAGACATACAGATGGCTAACAAACACATGAAAAGATGCTCAACATCATTCATTATCAGAGAAATGCAAATCAAAACCACAATGAGGTACCATTTCATGCCCAGTCAGAATGGCTGCTATGTAAAAGTCTACAAGCAATAAATGCTGGAGAGGGTGTGGAGAAAAGGGAACCCTCTTACACTGTTGGTGGGAATGCAAACTAGTACAGCCACTATGGAGAACGGTGTGGAGATTTCTTAAAAAAAAACTGGAAATAGAACTACCATACGACCCAGCAATCCCACTGCTGGGCATATACACAGAGGAAACCAGAATTGAAAGAGACACGTGTACCCCAATGTTCATCGCAGCACTGTTTATAATAGCCAGGACATGGAAGCAACCTAGATGTCCATCAGCAGATGAATGGATAAGAAAGCTGTGGTACATATACACAATGGAGTATTACTCAGCCATTAAAAAGAATACATTTGAATCAGTTCTAATGAGGTGGATGAAACTGGAGTCTATTATACAGAGCGAAGTAAGTCAGAAAGAAAAACACCAATACAGTATATTAACGCATATATATGGAATTTAGAAAGATGGTAACGATGACCCTATATGCAAGACAGCAAAAGAGACACAGATGTATAGAATAGACTTTTGGACTCTGTGGGAGAGGGAGAGGGTGGGATGATTTGGGAGAATGGCATTGAAACATGTATATTATCATATGTAAAATAGATCACCAGTCCAGGTTTAATGCATGAGACAGGGTGCTCGGGGCTGGTGCACTGGGATGACCCTGAGGGATGGGATGGGGTGGGAGGTGGGAGGGGGTTCAGGATGGGAAACACATGTACACCCATGGCTGATTCATGTCAATGTATGGCAAAAACAATACAATACTGTAAAGTAATTAGCCTCCAATTAAAATGAATTTTAAAAAAAGAATCTGCTCGCCAATGCAGGAGACATGGGTTTGATTCCCAATCCAGGAGGATCCCACATGCTTTGGAGCAACTAGGTCAGTATGCCACTATTGAGACTGTGCTCTAGAGCCCACGAGCCACAACTACTGAGTCCACGCACTACAACTGCTGAAGCCTGCACACCCTAGAGTCCATGCTCCACAAGAGGAGAAGCCGCCGCAAGGAGAGGCCCGCACACTGCGACTGGAGCGTGCCCCTGCTCACCACAACTTGACAAAAGCCTGCACAGCAATGAAGACCCAGTACGGCCAAAAACAAATAAAATTATTTTCTAAAACATATTGCAAAATTAGTAAACAATTGGTAGGTGCTTGTTTTTTCTTTCCACTTAAGTTCAAGGGAAACATCGGGATTTCACAGACTTAATGGAAAATAATGAGATACAAAGATTGTGGCTGGTGTACCAGAAGAGACTTAGGAAGAGCGCAGCATGAGTCCTGGGGCAGACAGAGCACAGCACGGGTCCTGGGATAGACAGAGCGCAGCACGGGTCCAGAGACAGACAGAGCACAGCACGGGTCCTGAGACAGAGCGCAGCACGAGTCCACAGACAGAGCTCAGCACGGGTCCTGAGACAGACAAGAGAACACTTCCTGAGAGAAACTGAGTCAAGTGTCCTAAAGTGACACATTCACACATCAAAGCGCTCACCTTAGAAAATCCTAGAACATACAGCAACGTCCCCTTTCCATGAGCCCCTTTCCTAGGAGATCTCCTGCGGTCCTGCAGACTGCACCCTCCCCAGGCCCTGGCCCAGTCACTGGGGGCTCCGCTGCTCCTGGCTGGGCCACACCTCCTCCGCCTCTGGGCTCCGGGCCTGTCCCAGCCAGGCCACCCCAAGGCACACTTGTCTCATCTTCAGCTCCCTCATCCTGTCAGTGAGGGTGACATTCTTGGTCTCTGGCACCCTATGCTTTCAGGTCCAAACACAGATCACCCTGCTTCCTCTGCACCCACTGGGTCTGAGGCAGGCGGAGAGCTGTGGCCCCTTCCAGGGGACCAGCTCCCACTTCACCCGGGGGTTCTGAGCGAGAAAGGAGCCAAGGTCTAGTTTGGGGATCAGTAGGTGGGGAGAGAAGTGAGAGGTAAACCAGCACCCTGACCACCGCCCCTCTGAGCCCTGTGCTAGACTGCAGTCACACCAGGCTGCAAGTGACAAGCAGGAGGGCCTGATGAATCTTTTAACAAGAATTTGGCCCACAAGGTCCGCACTGTCACGGTGTGGCCACAGAAGGGCAGCAGTGCCCAGGGTGGCTGCCCAAGGCAGCAGCACGGAGATGTCTCAGGTTAAGCCAGCTGGACGTACAAAGCCCTGGCCAACAGTGAGACACCCTGTGATGGGCCCTCGTGCTGTATGAGGAGCTCCTGTGTAAGTCCGCCTGACTACCCAGGAAGCTTGAGACAGCCCAGGGAAAGCACCCCAACTCAGGCAGCCCAGTGCTAGAGCAGCAGTGAGTTCTGCAGAGCTGAGCTGAGGAACCATGGTGTCCTCAGATCAGACTGCTCCGCCAGAGGCCCTGGAGACGATCAGCCAACCCAGCCATGACACCCGGACTTTTGTCAATGCCTGACCCCACAGGCACCATGCAACAAAGCCACCGGTGTCCCTGCTCATGTACACACACAAGTGCTGTGTGTGCGCTAAGTCCCTTCAGTCGTGACTCTTTGGGACCCTTTGGACTATAGTCCACCAGGCTCCTCTGTCCATGGGATTCTCCAGATAATACTGCAGTGGGTTGCCATGCCCTCATCCAGGGGGTCTTCCTGATCGAGGGATCAAACCCACATCTCATTACTACTAGCACTATCTGGGAAGCACCCCCCTATCACGATGATACCAAATGCCCATGTTTCTAACATGCTCCAAGCACACCAATATAGGAGCCATTGGCCACATGTGGCTCTCATGAATACGATTATATAATGATGTTATAGAATAAATTATATTTTAAATATTATGTATGATAATATATGTGTAAATTTTAGTATATTATAAATGCAATTCATTACAAATAATGACTTAATTAAAATTTTAAATGAGGTTCTTCTATCTCACTAGCCACCTGTCAGGCTGTTCACAGCTACATGTGGCTAGTGGCTCCAGAACTGAACATTCACCAAGTATCTCTCCCCATTTTCAAGCCACTGAACTTATTGCTGGACTCTGGCTAGACTCCCTGCCCTATGCACTCCTTGCCCATAAATACAGCCCAAACCTACAACGGACTCCTTTGTAGCTGCTACAGTTTGATTTTTCCCAAATTCAATTCCCCTGCTGTTCCTGAATAAGTTCAATGTCTAGTAATTTGAGCTTGCCTCAGTTTACCCCTTTATTTATATCGACACAAGTGAGATAACAAATTGTAATGTATTTTGAAAAAGCATACTGAAACCAAGCAAGATCTTTCCTGGAATAGACCTCCCCATGTCTCCCAGCTCTTATCTATAGAAAAGCTTCAGCTTTCCAAGTGTTTCCCAAGTTCCAAAGAGCAAATATAATCAGAGAAATGAGAAAATGCAGAAACAAAGGAAAGGAATCGAGCAAGACAAAATAATAAGTTTAACCATTAAAAAAGATTGAGAACCTTTAGTTCTTCCTCAAGGGCTGTAGATAATACCCTGAGCCATATCCTTGAGTTGTTTTGCAAATACTAAGACCCCACCAGGTGGAAGAAGTTAGCTGCATGCTCACCACCATCAACAAGACCCCAAACCAGTAGGAATCAGAAGGTTGATGACTGTACCGATATAAGGGGGAAAAAAAAAACACCAAAAAACCACAATGTGAGAGCTGTAAGTTTAGAGTTGGACTGTGAAGAAGGCTGAGTGCCGAAGAATTGATGCTTTTGAACTGTGGTGTTGGAGAAGACTCTTGAGAGTCCCTTGGACTGCAAGGAGATCCAACCAGTCCATTCTGAAGGAGATCAGCCCTGGGATTTCTTTGGAAGGAATGATACTAAAGCTGAAACTCCAGTACTTTGGCCACCTCATGTGAAGAGTTGACTCATTGGAAAAGACTCTGATGCTGGGAGGGATTGGGGGCAGGAGGAGAAGGGGACGACAGAGGATGAGATGGCTGGATGGCATCACTGACTCGATGGACGTGAGTCTGAGTGAAGTCCGGGAGTTTGTGATGGACAGGGAGGCCTGGCGTGCTGCGATTCATGGTGTCGCAAAGAGTCGGACACGACTGAGCGACTGATCTGATCTGATCTGATCTGAAGGACTACAGCCTGGGAACAGTTTCTCAGAGGTATTGGATCTCAGAACTCTGAGGATCACTTATCTAGATCATCTCTAATTCCTGAGACTGGCGGGCTTGGCCTGTGGGGGGAGAGACATAGAAAAATCTTTCTAAGAGTTCTGGTCTCAAGGCACAGGAAGAGAAAACCAAGTTTTCCTGGTAGGACTTGTTTCCTTAGGGTCAGAATTCTTAATTTTTTTTCCCTTCAAGCTAGCTTTCCCTGCTACTGCTGCTAAGTCGCTTCAGTCGTGTCCGACTCTGTGCGACCCCAGAGACGGCAGCCCACCAGGCTCTGCCATCCCTGGGATTCTCCAGGCAAGAACACTGGAGTGGGTTGCCATTTCCTTCTCCAAAGGTAGCTTTCCCTACCCTTTGGGAATTAAACAGAAGTTGGTTAACCTTCCAATGACATTGCGTACTTAATTGGTGCAACTGAAGGTTCATAATTTTCAGAGATAAGCCTTTTCCTTCCTTTTAAAAATTTATTTATTTATTCATTTACTTTTGGCTGCTCTGGGTTTTTGTTGCTGCATGTGGGCTTTCTTGGGTTGAAAAAACATATTCCAAATGTTATTTACAACTAGTGAGTTTTACATTGTGATATGTGATTCACAACTAACTTTAGAAAATGAAGCTATGAGATCTCTGCTTGTGTTTGTCTATATGTTTGTCTATATGCATTATCTTTGTTTTTACCTCTGTATGGGATTATCAAAATTAATTCACAAGTGAGGTCTATTTAACTGGATTAAAGGAAATTAAGGGCTTATATAAATTCTAAAAAAAAAAAAAATAACAGAGGAAATAACTGGCCACAATTAATTTCAGGTTCACATAAACTGGGAAATATCCAGCATTAAATTAATACCTGGAATACAGACATGACTTTACAGTCATCAACATTAAGTATAGTACTTTTATTGAACCTAGATTTAAGTTAAATAGAGTCTTGTAATATCCATAGCAAATTTGTCAGCAAAGAATGTAACTTGATGTGAAGAAATTTTTAAAGAAAGAAAATGTGAGATAAGAGCTTTTAGATACTCTATTAAGAATAATTATACTTTAGAAATGTTTATCTAATAGTCTTTCCAGATTCTGGTAACCTGAAATTCTAGAGATGTACTAAAATAAGTTAACTGATGGAAGCTTACTGAATAGCTTAATGACCGACAGAAGCTTTCACCATTTCCAAATAAAAGATACTGAAACATTGATTACTGAACATTGGCTTCCTTTTACATAAAAACAAAAAGTGTTTAGGACTATTAATGAGAATGTCTGGTGCCATGTTCTCTATAAGAAAGCAAATGTGTTTAGACATTATCATTGGTACTTATGTTCGCAGAACTATAGAATGCTAATATAAATATCAGTTCATAATTGCTTCCTTCTCAGTTTTCACAAGAAATAGAGGTTTTAAGAGCTGAGGATTCTACCATCAGTTCAGTTCAGTTCAGATCAGTCGCTCAGTCGTGTCCGACTCTTTGCGACACCATGAATTGCGGCACACCAGGCCTCCCTGTCCAACACAAACTCCCGGACTTCACTCAGACTCACGTCCATCGAGTCAGTGATGCCATCCAGCCATCTCATCCTCTGTCGTCCCCTTCTCCTCCTGCCCCCAATCCCTCCCAGCATCAGAGTCTTTTCCAATGAGTCAGCTCTTTGCATGAGGTGGCCAAAGTACTGGAGTTTAAGCTTCAGCATCATTCCCTCCAAAGAAATCCCAGGGCTGATCTCCTTCAGAATGGACTGGTTGGATCTCCTTGCAGTCCAAGGGACTCTCAAGAGTCTTCTCCAACACCACAGTTCAAAAGCATCAATTCTTCGGCGCTCAGCCTTCTTCACTGTCCAACTCTTACATCCATACATGACCACTGGAAAAACCATAGCCTTGACTAGACGGACCTTTGTTGGCAAAGTAATGTCTCTGCTTTTGAATATGTTATCTAGGTTGGTCATAACTTTCCTTCCAAGGAGTAAGCGTCTTTTAATTTCATGGCTGCAATCACCATCTGCAGTGATTTTGGAGCCCAGAAAAATAAAGTCTGACACTGTTTCCACTGTTTCCCCATCTATTTCCCAGGAAGTGATGGGACAGGATGCCATGATCTTCGTTTTCTGAATGTTGAGCTTTAAGCCAACTTTTTCACTCTCCACTTTCACTTTCATCAAGAGGCTTTTGAGTTCCTCTTCACTTTCTGCCATAAGGGTGGTGTCATCTGCATATCTGAGGTTATTGAGATTTCTCCCGGCAATCTTGATTCCAGCTTGTGTTTCTTCCAGTCCAGCTTTTCTCATGATGTATTCTGCATAACAGTTAAATAAGCAGGGTGATAATATACATCCTTGATGTACTCCTTTTCCTATTTGGAACCAGTCTGTTGTTCCATGTCCAGTTCTAACTGTTGCTTCCAGACCTGCATACAGATTTCTCAAGAGGCAGATCAGGTGGTCTGGTATTCCCATCTCTTTCAGAATTTTCCACAGTTTATTGTGATCCACACAGTCAAAGGCTTTGGCATAGTCAATAAAACAGAAATAGATGTTTTTCTGGAACTCTCTTGCTTTTTCAATGATCCAGTGGATGTTGGCAATTTGATCTCTGGTTCCTTTGCCTTTTCTAAAACCAGCTTGAACATCTGGAAGTTCATGGTTCACATATTGCTGAAGCCTGGCTTGGAGAATTTTGAGCATTACTTTACTAGCATGTGAGATGAGTGCAATTGTGCGGTAGTTTGAGCATTCTTTGGCATTGCCTTTCTTTGGGATTGGAATGAAAACTGACCTTTTCCAGTCCTGTGGCCACTGCTGAGTTTTCCAAATTTGCTGGCATATTGAGTGCAGCATTTTCACAGCATCATCTTTCAGGATTTGAAATAGCTCCACTGGAATTCCATCACCTCCACTAGCTTTGTTCGTAGTGATGCTTTCTAAGGCCCACTTGACTTCACATTCCAGGATGTCTGGCTCTAGGTCAGTGATCACACCATCGTGCTTATCTGGGTCGTGAAGATCTTTTTTGTACAGTTCTTCTGTGTATTCTTGCCACCTTTTCTTACTATCTTCTGCTTCTGTTAGGTCCATACCATTTCTGTCCTTTATCGAGCCCATCTTTGCATGAAATGTTCCTTTGGTATCTCTAATTTTCTTGAAGAGATCTCTAGTCTTTCCCATTCTGTTGTTTTCCTCTATTTCTTTGCACTGATTGCTGAGGAAGGCTTTCTTATCTCTTCTTGCTATTCTTTGGAACTCTGCATTCAGATGCTCATCTTTCCTTTTCTCCTTTGCTTTTCACTTCTCTTCTTTTCACAGCTATTTGTAAGCCCTCCCCAGACAGCCATTTTGCTGTTTTGCATTTCTTTTCCATGGGAATGGTCTTGATCCCTGTCTCCTGTACAATGTCATGAACCTCATTCCATAGTTCATCAGGCACTCTATCTATCAGATCTAGGCCCTTAAATCTATTTCTCACTTCCACTGTATAATCATAAGGGATTTGATTTAGGTCATACCTGAATGATCTAGTGGTTTTCCCTACTTTCTTCAATTTTAGTCTGAATTTGGCAATAAGGATTTCATGGTCTGAGCCACAGTCAGCTCCTGGTCTTGTTTTTGCTGACTGTATAGAGCTTCTCCATCTTTGGCTGCAAAGAATATAATTAATCTGATTTCGGTGTTGACCATCTGGTGATGTCCATGTGTAGACTCTTCTCTTGTGTTGTTGGAAGACAGTGTTTGCTATGACCAGTGCATTTTCTTGGCCAAACTCTATTAGTCTTTGCCCTGCTTTATTCCATATTCCAAGGCCAAATTTGCCTGTTACTCCAGGTGTTTCTTGACTTCCTACTTTTGCATTCCAGTCCCTGAAAATGAAAAGGACATCTTTTTTGGGTGTTAGTTCTAAAAGGTCTTGTAGGTCTTCATAGAACCGTTCAACTTCAGCTTCTTCAGCATTACTGGTTGGGGCATAGACTTGGATTACTGTGATATTGAGTGGTTTGCCTTGGAAATGAACAGAGATCATTCTGTCGTTTTTGAGATTGCATCCAAGTACTGCATTTTGGACTCTTTTGTTGACCATGATGGCTACTCCATTTCTTCTGAGGGATTCCTGCCCACAGTAGTAGACCCAGCAATCCCACTACGGGGCATATACCCTGATAAAACCACAATTCAAAAGGACACCTGTACCCGACTGTTCACTGCAGCACTGCTTACAATAGCCAGGGCATGGAAGCAAACTAGATATCCAATGACAGATGCATGGGTAAAGATGTGGCACAGATACACAATGCAGTATTACTCAGACACTGAAAGAGACAAAATAAGAGTCATCTGTAGAGATGTGGATGGACCTAGAGTCTGTCATAGAGTGAAGACAAAAAACCGAATATCGTATATTAATGCATATGTGTGGAATCTAGAAAAATGATACAGATGAACATATTTTCATAGCAAGAACAGAGACACAGACATAGAGAATGTACATGAGGACATGGGGTAGGAGGAAGGGGAGGGCGGGACAAATGGAGAGATGGGGACTGACATATATACACTACTATGAGTAAACTAGCTGGCAGGAAGCTGCTATAAAGCACAGGAAGCTCAGCTCAGTGGTCTGTGATGATCTAGGTAGGTGGGATGGGGTGGGGTGGGAGGAGGTCTAAGAGGTAATATAGATCAACACAGTAATAAACTTCATTGTACAGCAGAAACCAACACAACATTTTAAAGGAATTATATTCCAATCTAAGAAGAAAAAAAAAAAAAAAAAGCCGAGGATTCTAATTTTTAAATGTAATTAAAGCTAATAGAAAAAATTTTTGTTTACAGTAGCAAAATAGGATGTATATTTTCAGTAAAGAAGGCATAAGGAATGAAATTGCATTTTATTAAGGGACAAGTAAGTAGGTCTGACTTAGAGTTGGCTGTTTCTGAATGGAAAAATAAAGTGATAGATAGAGAAAGCTTTGTGGAATGTGGACCCTGCGCAGAGTTCTGTATGGTCAGGACTAAAGTATAAATTCATTTGAGTAAATAAATTTTAAAAGTCGGTGCTAAACTTGAATTTAGCTTTTCTCTCTTGTTAAGAGGACAAGTTTTCTTAAGATGTTGAACTGCCTTGGATAATAGATTTTAAGCTTCTTTACCTTTTAAGTGATTTGTTCTGTATTTGCCTTTGAAGTCTTTTATTGTTATTAATACTTTGGGAACTAAAAAGCCTCTTGATGAATGTGAAAGAGGAGAGTGAAAAAGTTGGCTTAAAGCTCAACTTCAGAAAACGAAGATTATGGCATCCGGTCCCATCACTTCCTGGGAAATAGATGGGGAAACAGTGGAAACAGTGTCAGACTTTATTTTTCTGGGCTCCAAAATCACTGCAGATGGTGATTGCAGCCATGAAATTAAAAGACGCTTACTCCTTGGAAGGAAAGTTACGACCAACCTAGATAGCATATTCAAAAGCAGAGACATTACTTTGCCAACAAAGGTCCGTCTAGTCAAGGCTATGGTTTTTCCTGTGGTCACGTATGGATGTGAGAGTTGGACTGTGAAGAAGGCTGAGCACGGAAGAATTGATGCTTTTGAACTGTGGTGTTGGAGAAGACTCTTGAGAGTCCCTTGGACTGCAAGGAGATCCAACCAGTCCATTTTAAAGGAGATCAGCCCTGGGTGTTCTTTGAAAGGAATGATACTAAAGCTGAAACTCCAGTACTTTGGCCACCCCACGTGAAGAGTTGACTCATTGGAGAAGACTCTGATGCTGGGAGGGATTGGGGACAGGAGGAAAAGGGGTCGATGGAGGATGAGATGGCTGGATGGCACCACTGACTCAATGGACGTGAGTTTGGGTGAACTCTGGGAGATGGTGATGGACAGGGAGGCCTGGTGTGCCGCAATTCATGGGGTCGCAAAGAGTCGGACATGACTGAGCGACTGAACTGAAGGAATAACTATTGTTTCACAGTGAACTGTGATCCTATCTGAGGGTTCTAAACATTTTTGATATAGTTTTATTTGACAAAACTTTCTAAATCAAAGTTAAATGAAGTCCTGTGATCTCTAGCTAACTGTGGGATGCTTCAAAGGGCCCCTAACACATCCCAAAGAGATATATTAAACAGTTTCATTCCTATGTTAAATTATATAGGAAGCATTGTCAAATGCTTAATAAATCTTCTTATAGTGTATGGTGAATATTAATATAGGTATTCTAGAAACTATATAGAATTCCTAAAATTCTGATATGTCCTATAATATAGTTATAAATCTAGTTACTATCTTTAAGTGAGGTATGTTACAACAGTAACCAATTTAGTCAATTGGACTGCATTGTAATCAGATTTTAAACATGTCTTAAATCTTCTGTCATAGACAGTTATGGTTTTATTCTGTTGCCTCTGCAAAAATGCTTCCTCCTCAGGAATATTTATAGAAGGGATTTTTGGATAAATAAAAGCTTCTGACTTTCAGTAAATGTCTCTGCTTTTTAATATGCTATCTAGGTTGGTCATAACTTTTCTTCCAAGGAGTAAGCGTCTTTTAATTTCATGGCTGCAGTCACCATCTGCAGTGATTTTGGAGCCAAAAAAATAGTCTGACACTGTTTCCACTGTTTCCCCATTTATTTCCCATGAAGTGATAGGACCAGATGCCATGATCTTCATAATCTGTATACTCATAACTTCAGTATCATTGATGTCCTATGGTTTGTACTGTAAGGGATGGATTGTTAATCTCATCTATTATGTATAGGATTCGTAAAGATGGAAGGGCAATTAAAATTAAAATAATAGCTGGTAAAAGAGTTCAGATTGTTTCCACCTTTTGTGCATCTATTGTACTGGTATGGGTTAATTTTGTTGTTAATATTAGTGAAACAATATCAAGTACTAGCAAGCTAATTAAAAAGACGATTATTAGTGTGTGATCATGAAAGTGTAGTAATTCTTCTATAATGGGTGATGTTGCATCTTGAAAGCCTAGTTGTATGGGGTATGCCATATGAGATGTACAGGGTTTTCATCTGTAACTTAACTTTGACAAAGTTATATAATGTTTTACTAACATCTCATTAATTGAGAGAGACATAGTGGTTATGATGTTGGCTTGAAACCAATAGTAGGGGGTTCGATTCCTTCCTTTTAGGTTGACATATGTGAGTTCTTCAAATGTGTGATATGGTGGACATACGTTTAATCATTCTAGGTTTGTCGTAGTTAAATCTACGGTCAAGACCTCTCGTTTAGATGTGAATGCTTCTCAGATGATGAAAACCATTAGTATAACTGCTGTCAGAGAGATAAATGAGCCTATAGATGAAATAGTATTTCATATTGTATGCTATGCTAAGTCGCTTCAGTCATGTCCGACTCTGTGCGACCCCATAGATGGCAGCCCACCAGGCTCCGCTGTCCCTGGGATTCTCCAGGCAAGAATACTGGAGTGGGTTGCCATTTCCTTCTCCAATGCATGAAAGTGAAAAGTGAAAGTGAAGTCGCTCAGTCGTTTCCGACTCTTAACGACCCCATGGTCTGCAGCCCACCAGGCTCCTCCATCCATGGGATTTTCCAGGCAAGAGTACCAGAGTGGGGTGCCATTGCCTTCTCCAAAAGAGGGTAATCAGAGTATCGTTGTGGTATACCAGATAGTCCTAGGAAATGTTGTGGGAAGAAAGTTATATTCACACCTACAAATATAATTGCAAAGTGAATTTTGGCTCATGTAGTATTATGGGTATAGCCTGAAAATAGTGGGAATCAATGTACAAATCCTCCTATGATAGCAAACACAGCCTCTACTGACAGTACATAATGGAAGTGTGCGGCAACATAATATGTGTCATGGAGAACAACGTCAAGGGAAGAGTTGGCTAGAACAATTCCGGTCAAGCCCCCTACTGTAAAAAGGAAGATGAAGCCCAGGGCTCACATTATAGCGGGAGATCATTTGATATTGCCTCCGTGAAGTGTTGCTAGTCAACTAAAGACTTTTACTCCAGTTGGGATAGCAATAATCATGGTGGCTGATGTGAAGTAGGCTCGTGTGTCGATGTCCATCCCAACTGTGAATATGTGGTTAGCTCATACGATAAATCCTAAGAACCCAATTGATATTATAGCTCAAACCATTCCCATATATCTGAATGGTTCTTTTTTTCCTGAGTAGTAAGTCACGATGTGAGAAATCATTCCAAATCCGGGTAGAATAAGAATATATATTTCAGGGTGTCAGAAGAATCAGAATAAGTGTTGATATAGGATAGGGTCCCCTTCCCTATCCTAGTTAAGAAACTAGGCTTCATAAAAAGTTAACAAAAGCACTGAGTGAACTGGTGAATAGGGTTATAATTTTTATGGTTTCTATCTGAAAAATGACAGGCTGGAATCTGTGTTTTCCAAACGTAAGGAAAACCTTCCCCTTTAATTATGATTTACAGTAATTTGGTAAATTATACCTTTGCAAGAAGAATTGAAACATTTAACTTATCTGATCCCTCCAGAGATTAGAAACTCTTAGGTTCCCAGCAGCTTTATCAAATAAATGAGGAAGGCTACCTCTTGAACAGTTACAGAAACCTCAAGGTATTTTGGGATCCTTGAAAAGGGAGGAATTCACCCAAATCTGTTTGTCGAAATCTGTGACAAGGCCTTGGTGTGACTTTCCTAACCCTGAGACATCTTTTAAAAAGTGCAGTCCGAGAGTTCTTATAAGTTTCAGCAATCAAAATGTCTATCTGACCAAGCATACTTATGTAAATAGGGCCAAGTTTACTGAGACCAGACTTATTTGGCAAACTAGCCTTAATTTGGTAAAAATGAGGGTAATTTTAGAGAGAAAAAGAGTATGTTTCAATGAATATTAAATTCCAATTTTGTTAATGGGGATCTGTACTTACTAGACTCACCTCCCAGATAATTCCTTGCTGTTAAGTTATATTGATATAAAGTTAAATTGAATTATTAAAAGGACACTCTAAGTTTGTTTCTAAAGCTTATCTCAATAATCTACCTTTGGATGAAGATCAGATGCCCCTGCAACCAGGGGATTATATATATTGGCAAATATATCATTTAAAGGACTCACTACAAGCCGGGTGGGAAGGTTCTTACCAGGCATTCTTAACTAGCTCATGTGCAACAAAACTAAAGGGAACTGACTCTTGGATTCCTATTTTTCACTTAAAAAGGGCCTCCACATTGGATTGGTCTATAGAGAGGCCTGCTGACCTCAAGCTCACTTTAAAACAACATTCAAAGGACAAACTACACTCACACCAAGACAAGAAGATGACATCAGCAGACACCTTACCCAAGATGCTGGACCTGATTCGTATGATCATTTATGTTTTCTTAACTTCTTCAACCTTTACATACAGATCAAATGTCTTTCTATCAAGGGCATGATCCTATGCTAGTTTTCAAAATCAATCCAATTGTTGGGTTTGTTGCCAATTACCTATGTCTAGTACTTCTTGGTTACTTTGGTGAATTTCTCACTTCCAAGGCACTGACTGGCCAGCCCTTAGGAAACTGATTTTAGAAGAAAGTAAGCTCAGGCTACTCTTGATATTACTAGATGGGATCCTCTCACCTGGCCAGTTAATAATACCTGCTCTGACCCTGGCCATATATATGAATTTTCTTTTAGGGTCACTCAAGCTCAATCAGAACAAGAAGCTAAGTTTCAATTAAAAGTTGTAACTTCCCATTTATTAGAAGGAAACCTCCCACAATTATGGGATTGATTTTTGTAGTTAACACTATGGCTATGGTCATTTAGTTTAAAAGTTCCTCTCTGGTGGGAAAAATTAAATGGTACCAAGGATGGTCATCCTCGTAACATTAGGAAATTTGGGTGGGTGCCTTATGAACAATGCCTACATATTATTGCCCTTAGAGATAGTGACTGGTATGGAACCAAATGGGTCAGATGACCAGGGATTCACTGGGCTGTGTCTAATTGGATCTGTGATACTAGTCCATGGGCTTGCACTGGGATAGACAGGAAGATGAACACTAGGACTTCCCTGGACTCAGGGTCATATACGCAACAATTTAGAGATGACCCCAGCCGATTTACCATTAGTACTAGCCCAATAACAACCAATCTACCATTGGTATGAGCCTGACAAGTCAAGAAATCTGTATTTCACTGGTATGATTATTTAGCAGCTATTTTTGCGCCTTCAGTATGTTACATTCTTCAACAGGACTGGAGAATGTAATCAGCCAAACCAAAGCCTTAGTAAAATTCACTCAAGAGGTTTTAAATAATGGTAACCAAGCAAAGAATGTTCACACTGCCACACAGTTGTCCTCATCTCACACACTAGCAAAGTAATGTTCAAAATTCTCCAAGCCAGGCTTTAATAGTATATGAACCGTGAACTTCCAGATGTTCAAGCTGGATTTAGAAGAGGCAGAGGAACCAGAGACCAAATCAGAAACCAACATCTATTGGATCATAGAAAAAAAGCAAGAGAGTTCCAGAAAAACATCTATTTCTGTTTTATTGACTACATCAAAGCCTTTGAGTGTGTGGATCACACCAAACCGTTGAAAATTCTGAGAGATGGGAATACCAGACCACCTGACCTGCCTCATAAGAAATCTGTAGGCAGGTCAAGAAGCAAGTGTTAGAACTGGACATGGAACAACAGACTGGTTCCAAATCAGGAAAGGAATACGTCAAGGCTGTATATTGTCATGCTGCTTATTTAACTTATATGCAGAGTACATCATGAGAAACTCTGGGCTGGATGAAGCACAGGCTGGAATCAAGATTGCCAGAAGGAATATCAGTAACCTCAGATATGCAGATGATGCCACCCTTATGGCAGAAAGCAAAGAACTGAAGAGCCTCTTGATGAAAGTCAAAAAGGAGAGTGAAGTTGGCTTAAAGCTCAACATTCAGAAAACTACGATCATGGTATCCAGTCCCATCACTTCATGGCAAATAAATGGGGAAACGATGGAAACGGTGACAGACTTTATTTTGGGGGGGGCTCCAAAATCACCACCATGGTGACTACAGCCATGAAATTAGAAGATGCTTGCTCCTTGGAAGAAAAGCTATGACCAACCTAGACAGCATATTAAAAAGCAGAGACATTACTTTGCAAACAAAGGTCTGTCTAGTCAAAGCTATGGTTTTTCCAGTAGTCATGTGTGGATGTGAGAGTTGGACTATAAAGAAAGCTGAGTGGTGAAGAATTGATGCTTTTGAATGGTGATTTTGGAGAAGACTCTTGAGAGTCCCTTGGACTGCAAGGAGATCAAACTAGTCCATCCTAAAGGAAATCAGTCCTGAATATTCATTGGAGGGACTCATGCTGAAGCTCAAACTCCAAAACTTTGGCCACCTAATGCAAAGAACTGACTCACTGGACGAGACTCCGATCCTGCAAAGACTGAAGGCAGGAGGAGAAGGGGACGAAAGAGGATAAGATGGTTGGATGGCATCACCGACTCAATAGACATGACTTTAATTAAGCTCTGGGTTTGGTGATGGACAGGGAAGCCTGGTGTGCTGCAGTCCATGGGGTTGCAAAGAGTCAGACACAACTGAGCGACCAAACTGAAATGAACTGAACCAGGCTATTAGTCTACCGAATTCTGTCTCTATAATGAGAAAAGTGCTAGAAGACCACATGACATTTGACATCCTTCAGCAGCTCAGGGAGGCACTTGTGCCATAACTCAAACTGAAACCTGTACCTGATGAATCCTCTAACACATTTAATGAATCATATGAGAAACCACATTTCTGCCTTAAGTGACCCACTTCCTAGTCTTGACGATCTCTTGAAAAACTGATTTGGCATGGGAAGTTCTTGGCTTAAATATTTACTTATAATTCTAATTAATGTATTAGCTATATTATTTGTATTTTGCCTGTTTTACAAGACTATTGTTCCTTATATTACCAACTGTGTGACTGAGCTTCCAATAAATATAATGACTAGGCAACTTGAAGCAACTGATCAAATATATGGTTCCATATGAGATCAATTACTGTAATAGAGTGATTCTTGATACAGGAAGATGCTACAAGAGGGAATTTTTTCCTGGACTATAACAGACTAGCCAGACAGATGATCCAACATTACTTTTAGCTATTGTTTATAAGACCTAGTCCAATAATAGCATATTGAGTGGCCTTGCAGCAAAATCTCTGCCAGACCCAGGAATAAGCCTTCCTAGCACCAGTGGACAAAATGGTCATAAAATGCCTCTCAAAGCATGAACAAATTTATTACCATGAGGGGGCCCTAACTACAAACTGGCACCTACCATTGGCACTTGCCATCCACCTCTACAAGGATTAAAGTGGGTGCTGCTGCAGCTGCTGATTTCCAACACTCCCTAAAAGGAGTTCAGGGTGGAGAGCAGAAATGAAGCAGGCTATCAGCAGGACTGATGTTGAAGCTGAAACTCCAATACTTTGGCCACCTGATGCGAAGACCTGACTCATTTGAAAAGACCCTGATGCTGGGAAAGATTGAGGGCAGGAGGAGAAGGGGATGACAGAGGATGAGATGGTTGGATGGCATCACCAACTTGATGAACGTGGGTTTGGGTGAACTCCGGGAGCTGGTGATGGACAGGGAGGCCTGGCGTGCTGCAGTCCATGGGGTCACAAAGAGTCGGACACGACTGAGCAAATGAACTGAACTGACGCTCTGGGAAAAATTGGCAGAACAGGTCTTCAGGTAGATATTTTCAGGAGCCAATTTTATGAGCCCAATTCTTGTGTCCTCTCATATCTAGAAAAGCACTCAGATGGTGACAACTGCTCATGACTAGAAGAAACCTTTTGCAAAAAAAAAATATATATATGTGCTTATTTCCATATTTCCCCTTCAGCAAAATCACATATATACTGACCTTCACCCTACCTCTTTGGAAGAGTTTCTCAGGGCTATCTGAGATACTGTCTTCCAGGCTATAGTCCTCACATTTTGCCCGAAATAAAATTTCATTCACAACTCTCCCATTATGCACTTTTTTTAAGTTGGCAGTTGAGATTCCCATATCACCCAGTTACCTCACCATCAACTAATCAACAATACTTGTGTATGAGCTGACCTTGCACCCTGTGACCCTCTCCCTCACAGTTTCAGAAACCTGTCCCTGAAAGCCATTAGGGAGTTCGGGTCATGTGAGCAAGGCGCTTGCCACCCTACAATAAACACGATACGTTCCTCCACCGCAATCCAGGGTCAGCAGATTGGCTTTGCTGCACATTGGGCAAGTGGAACCAAGTTTGCTTGTTCAGTAACAACAGTCAAGATCCAACCAGGAAAACAAAGTATTAAAGGGAGTAATTTAATAGGGGAAAACTGGTTACACAGGTAACAAGAAAACTGAAAAGTCAGACATGACAACAGCAGGAAATCATTAATACTTATCTTGTCATAAAGGACAAAGGACGGTCACCAGTCATCAGCTGGAGTTGTGCAGGGGAAGCCAGTACCAAGGAGTGAGGGGAGCTAGTACAGACAAAAGAAACAGATACAGGGAGATACCCTCTTTTCTCCTGCAGTGCCTCCAAAGTCAGCGACAGAAGAAAGCCTACAGCGCTCAGCCTTGCCTCCCATTCCCAGTGCTTCTGGGGCAAGTAAATCAAAGATCTGTACAAGAATACACTGCTGTAGTACTTAACTGGGTTGCACTCTACATCACAAAGACTTCCATACCATCATATTTAAATTCACAATAGACACTTTAAAAATAGGTTTTTCAACCGAAGGCTTCAACATCTACAAAGGCTTTACTGCACTCAAATCGACAGCTGTGTCAATCAGGTCAACGTCCGTTTGAGTGCCTTTGCTGTCCAGGTCCAAAGAAAAGGGAGATAAGAGAGAACTTGTCCTCAAGCTGCTGGCACTGCCTTGAACAAATAAACTTTCACAATTGGGATAGATGAGAACTCAGAGAAAGTGCACCTCAGTGAGAGATGTAAACAACAAGAGGTGCAGCTTACTCTGAATGTCTGAGAACAGGAATTAGCCAAGCAGAAACCAGAGAGCAGGGAAACCACAAGTCCTAGCAGACACCCAGATGGCTGTGACCTACATAACAAGCCAAGGAACTTCAAGGAGGTTCTGAAAAAAGATCAGAAATTAACCGAGCCGTGAACAAGCGCTTCAGAATTATCTGATGGGTCTGGAAACTTGTACCCGGAGGTGCATCAGAAGCATGACAATGTGGGCCAAAAATATACATATATGACCTGGGGCTTGAAACAATATTGCCAGACCTATGCTGAAACGGGTAAGAGAAGAGAAGCACATCAGTGGGAGTGGGCGGTTAACTCTGCTTCAGCTCTGTAGCATTCCCAAAGAAACCACTTACGACCTGAAGCGTGAGCTTCTTAAAACATTAAATTAAAAATTAAGTTATAGATTAGCATAGTTTAAGACCGTGTACCCTTTCCCCATTTCTCCCCAATGGCCAAATATTAGAAAACTACAGCACAGAATCACGATACTGATAACCGTAAAGTCAAGACACACAAGTTTCTTTCATTTATAGCCACACGAGCTCACGCCCCTCAACTAACTTCTAATGCTAATATAATTCACCCAAGCCCTGTCCGCGCCTACAGCGGACACTGAAGAAGGTGTCCGGATGCTACACGCAGGGGTACAGCCGCGGTCTCAGCGCAAGTGCCAGTCGAGACCACGTAGGCAGTGGAACCACAAGCCCCGCCCCTTCCGTCCCGGCGGACTAACAGCCGCCCGAGGTCCGAGCAGTTTCCAAAGCCGACCGAGTAGAGCCGGAAGTGGGAGGCTGCACCCCCCCCCACCTCGCGACTTCGCGGAAGCGTCCATCCAACATGGCGGACCTCAACCGCCAGCTGCAGGAATATCTGGCGCAGGGGAAAGCGGGCGGCCCTGCGGCCACGGAGCCACTGCTCGCCGCGGGAGAGGCGAAGGAGTCCGCGGCGGGGGCCAGGGCGTGGTTCAGCCGCGTAGGCCTGCGCTGGACGTGGACACAGAGCCCCGCGGAGCCGGCGGCGGGACAGACGTGCCTGCCCAGCGTGACGCGCACTCAGCGGCTGGCGGCGAGTGGCGTGTGCCTGCTGCTGGCTGCGCTCTGCTTCGGCCTGGCCGCACTCTACGCGCCTGTACTGCTGCTGCGCGCCCGGAAGTTCGCGCTGCTGTGGTCGCTGGGCTCGGCGTTGGCACTAGCAGGAGGCACACTACTGCGAGGCGGCGCAGCGTGTGGACGCCTGCTACGCGGCGAGGAGGCACCCTCGCGGCCCGCGCTGCTCTACGTGTTTGCGCTAGGCGTGACGCTATACGCGGCGCTGTGTTTGCGGAGTACGTTGCTCACAGCGCTGGGCGCCTGCGCACAAGTGGCCGCACTGCTGGCCGCGTTGCTGGGCGTGCTTCCTCGGGGCGCGGGCACCGCTCTGCGCATCACACTCGGGCGCTTGGGCCCGGGCGCCGCCCTCGCCAAGGCGCTCCCCGTTTGAGGCCCGCGGTCCGCGCCGTCGGAAGGACGCAGAATCCGTCCCCAGGATGCGCCATCAAGGGGACACGGACAACCGGCTCTAGGCCCACCGCCAGCCAAACCAAGGACTGCGCCTGTCCGTTCCCAGACCGCACGGGGTAGAAGCTGCTCCTTTACTGTGCCAGCGAACTGTAAACTGAGACACAAGGAGTTTGGGAAGCTCCTCGATTTCTGCATTTTGTGCTACACTCGGCAGCAAGTGCTGTGAAAACCAGATTTTGTTTTGAATTGGTGATAGGACGCTATGAATATTAGTGATAAATTGTTTTTGCGTTAACCGTGGTCTTAGATTACACTCAGTAAAAAGAGGAAATAGCTTTTCCGTTTTGATTGACTGCCCTTATTTTCCCGGATTTGTCTTTCACGTTTTGTCACCTAAAAAAACCCAGGGGTAGATCGCAGTAGCTTAGTTCCACTAAACGTGCTTTCTTTCGCTTTTGGAAGATTTTCCCCTTGTTCTTCAACGTGAGTGTATCCATAGGAGTTAGCAGATTAAATGCTGACTTTAGCCACTGTAATTTTTTCAAGTGCTTTAGTTAATACGGTTTATCTCAGTTTTCTCTTATTTTGGTGAAATTGTTAACATGAGGTCTTATAAAATTAAAGGACAGCTGGTTCTGCATTACATAAGGAAACCATGGACCAAGAAGCATGGTATCCAGTAAGGTGCACGTAAATGCTCAGAGGTCCAAGGACAGAACTCAGCTAAGGAAATGCCTGGCAGACAGGAAGATAATTCCACATCCAGTTATCCTATTGGATGGAAACCGTGGATTTCTACAGGGTCGTTTTTCATTCCTAATGTTATGATGTGCTTTTGAACCATAGTTTACACTTGATATTCTGATCTTAATGGAATGTAAGGTGCTTTTCATACCTAATTGCCAAATTTTCTTCATTTTTAGATTTAGCACCTTGGTCTAGGACTTACCTTAATTTATTTCCAGAAAGAATGGGCTCAGTATTCTGGTTAAGTCCATAAATAAAACAACATTTTTTCACTAGCTACATATTAACTGGGAAGTAAACTGTATTTAAGAAGTTTTAATCCTATGCCAGTGGTTCTCAGTTCACATGAGAGTTACTTGAGTCAAATTTCAGTTCAGTCAGAATCTCTGGGTGGGGTGAGGGGGAGATTGGCATCAGTATTGTTTTTTAAGCTTCCCAAATGATTTCCTTTTTCTGCTAAGGTTGAGAACAACTTGAAAGTAATTGTTTCCTGGGACTGGATTAGCATTGCTTAAACAGGCTGTCAGGCAACAGAGTTTTGCCTCTTCCTCCAGCCTCAAAATTTATATTTATAGGTCTTGATCAGTGTCCAACAAGCCCTGCTCCAAGTGGTCGCTGAAGTAGACTTACTCCCACCCCCTTACTTTGAAAGAAGGCTGCTTTCCCCCCCATCAGTTAATAGGGTTACCTGCCTCAAGAGGCACTTACTCCCACCCCCCTTACTTTGAAAGAAGGCTGCTTTCCCCCCATCAGTTAATAGGGTTACCTACCTCGAGAGGCACTTACTCCCACCCCCCTTATTTTGAAAGAAGCCTGCTTTCCCCCCCATCAGTTAATAGGGTTACCTACCTCGAGAGGCACTTACTCCCACCCCCCTTATTTTGAAAGAAGCCTGCTTTCCCCCAGTTAATAGGGTTACCTGCCTGGAGAGGCACTTACTCCTACCCCCTTATTTTGAAAGAAGCCTGCTTTTCCCCCCATCAGTTAACAGGGTTACCTGCCTCGAGAGGCACAACTACTAGGTGTTTGTAAAAGCAAATCCACTGTTTTGGGGGAATGCTTTATTTTTTTGACTGGAAAGTGTACCACTGGCTGCTTTCTCTAACCCCTAGTTAAATCTGTATTTTAGTTCTAAATTTTAGGCTGAAGATTTTACCGCATTTAGCCCATTTTTATATTGATGCTATTTTTAAAAATTGTTTTTCCAGCATTTTCCCAAGAATTCACTGTCAGGAAATCTGTTTTTATAAAATTCAAAGCACAATATATTGTATGTATTTTGACAGTGATGATTTAAAATGCAGATATATACATTAAGTAATAAAAATGTTGAGTTTTCCGTTTTCTCTAAATGAATTCATTCTCAAAATGCAACCTGGTTATCTGCTTACTGAGGTAGTGTTTTTGGAGTTAAAGCCTTAAAATCTTATGATAAAGTTTTTAGCACATGAGTCTCAGAAAAAAAAAAAAAAAAAAAAGGAGCCTAATCTCTAGAAAAGGCAAAGGAACCAGAGATCAAATTGCCAACATCTGTTGGATCATAGAAAAAACAAGGGAATTCCAAAAAAACATATACTTCTGCTTCATTGACTGTACTAAAGCCTTTACTGTGAGGATCACATCAAACTGAAAAATTCTTAAAGAGATGGGACTACCAGACCACCTTACCTGTCTCCTGAGAAACCTGTATGCAGGTCAAGAAGCAACAGTTAGAACTGGACATGGAACAACAGACTGATTCAAAATTGAGAAAGGAGTTCATTAAGGCTGTATACTGTTACCCTGATTATTTAACTTACATGCAGCGTAGCATCATGTGAAATGTCAGACTGGTTGAATCACAGGTTGGAATCAAAATTTCCAGAAGAAATATCAACAACCTCAGATATGCAGATAATACCACTCCAATAGCAGAAAGTGAAGAGGAGCTAAAGAGCCTCCTGATGTGCGTGAAAGAGGAGTGTGAAAAACCTGGCTTAAAACTCAACATTCAGAAAACTAACATCATGGCATCTGTCCCATCACTTCATGGCAAATAGATGGGGGAAAATTGGAAACAGTGACAGATTTTATTTTTTTAGGCTCCAAAAAGACACTTGCTGCTTGGAAAGACGGCTATGACAAACCCAGACAGTATATTAAAAAGCTGAGACATCAGTTTGCTGACAAAGGTCTGTATAGTCAAAGCTATAGTTTTTCCAGTAGTCATGTCTGGATGTGAGAGTTGAACCATAAAGAAAGTTGGGTGCTGAAGAATTGATACTTTTGGGTTGTGGGGCTGGAGAAGATTCTTGAGAGTCCCTTGGACTGTAAGATGAAACCAGTCAATCCTAAAGGAAATCAACCCTGAATTGGAAAAACTAATGCTGAAGCTGCAATACTTCAGCCATGTGATATGAAGAGCCAATGCACTGCAAAAGACCCTGATGCTGGGAAAAACTGAGGGCAAAAGGAGAAGCGGAAGACAGAGGATGAGATAATTGGATGGCATCACTGACACAATGGACATGAATTTGAGCAAATTCCAGGAGACAGTGGAGGACAGAAGAGCCTGATATGCTACAGTCCATAGGATCGTAGAGTCAGACACAACTTACCAACTGAACAACAATAAACTGTCTATTATGGTTTTGTGCTCTGGATCCCTTTTTATCCTCTTGGAATTTGATTACAACTTCTTTTTAAGCTATACCAGTAGAGGGCATGGAGAAGGCAATGGCACCCCACTCCAGTACTCTTGCCTGGAAAATCCCATGGATGGAAGACCCTGGTGGGCCGCAATCCATGGGGTTGCTAAGAGTCGGACACGACCAAGCGACTTCACTTTCACTTTTCACTTTCATGCATTGGAGAAGGAAATGCCAACCCACTCCAGTGTTCTTGCCTGGAGAATCCCAGGGACGGTGGAGCCTGGTGGGCTGCCGTCTATGCGGTTGCACAGAGTTGGACATGACTGAAGCGACTTAGCAGCAGTAGAGGGCAAATAAAGAATATCCACAAACCTAAAGCAATCTTGAGCCTCCTATAGGTGTGTTTAGAGCAAGGTGCTGATAAATAGGATGTTTCAAATTGCAAAGTAAAGAGAAAATCTCTTGAAGCCTCTAGGTTCTAACACCCTAAAAAAGGCAGTGTTTATGTGTGGTAAACATTTTATCTGCATAAGCAACTTAGCTTTTTACCATTTTTTAAATTAGTGGAGAACCAATTAGAAGTTTTTATATACGCCAACTATGTCAATATCCCTTTTCTAAGCAACTACTGACACTTTCCAGCACCACTAAATTTGTCAAATAAACTTGTCTCCAGTGCCCAGCTGAAGTTGTCGAAGTAGTGAGGGTGACCACAGGATGTCCTTTGAAGAATAAAAAAGACTTTTTATAAAAACAAAGTAAGGGGTCAGTATAGAAAGTATCCTGGGGTAATCTCAAACTGAACTTTTGGCTTCCAATTCAAAGTGGGCCAACTGTCCTATTCATTTAAAACTAAAAGAATCTGTTGTGGATGAGACCTTCCTGGCTCACTTTTAATTGAACAATCCTCCGCCTTAAACACTGGTGTTTCCACAGAGCTAGTGTGGAAGAGGAAGACATTATTTAAATTTTGCAGAACTGTTTTAAGAAAGATTTTGATCCATTCCTTTTCAACTTAAAACCATTTTGAAATGATTTACAGTATTCAAAAGGTGTGTGTAGATGATTTCTAGCTTATGTTCCTCTAATCAGAAAAAAACAACTCAAGGCTAAGGTGTAATTACTAGAAGATGCAGCCAAGGGAGACCTCTGCTTGGACATCCAGATTTTTTTTTTCTTCAGTGTATAATTTTCCATTTGCCACAGCAGGTCTAACTAATAAGGCTTTGAATCTAACTTCAAACCACATTATAGTTTTGAAGTATTTTTCACTATGCTACAAAAGTAAGTGTGACAGAATGGCTAGATAAGAATTTGTTTAAAAACAAAATTCACAGATGAGTTAATTTAGATGACTTAGAGATTCCCATCAAGGATGTTCACAAATGTAAGCAGTAGTTGTACACCTCTCAGCAGACCAGATGCGACGGAAACTAAAGGTTTCCTTAAGGCAAGCACTTGACGACTAGTTGTTTTCTGTTAATTCTTGCGTAAATCACATTCTGTATTCATACAAAAACAACTTAATGTTTTTTCTCTGACAACTGTACATATAGAAACAAATTTTCGATTGGACATGAACTTAAATTTGTGGAGGTGCTCCATGTCTTGTGACACTTAAAAAAAAAAAGATTCCAGCTTTTATCTTCACAAACCCATGTGGGATTTCGGGCAGTGAGGGTGGACAGGACAAAACAAGGCCAGCTACTCTGGGTCGCCAGCAGCAGTCTCTTCATCTTGAAGACCTCGGTAGGGGCTCCTGGGATTCAGCTGCCCAGAGAGAGTTCAGGGCCACACGGTGCAGGTCTCCTTTTCTTTCTCTTGGAAAGTCCGCAGAAGCTCTTAAATACTGTCCAGAGAGGCCTAGGGGGTTTGAGCCCCAACTTCTACCGACCCCTCCCACCCCCCCTCGAAGCTCCTCGCCTTGGTGGGCCAGAGTTCATGTTACTCCCTCTACCCCAGTTACTGCCACTCCGGCCCCCTCTAGAAGGGGTACCACTGCCTGGAGGGCCCCCAAAAGGTTCATCTCTGTGGTATCCATCATGGTGGTCTCCATCCAAGGAGCTGGAACGTCCGGACTTAGGCACTCTCTGAGAAGGTCCTGGGCCCCCTCGGCCTGAAATGAAACAGTGGTTTTACATGTGACTTTTATTTCAACTTTTTAGTAACTCCTGGTACAAACATTTACTCTACGATGACAGACACTGCAACATTTGCCCCCATGAAAAGAAAACCACTTCCAGACCATGTTCCCCAAAGTCTTTGTGACTCTGGCCACAAGCAGAGCTCCTTCTAAAAACAAAGGCACAGAACCTGAGAGAAGATAATCCTCCCTGCCCCTGACAACGGCCCCGAGGGCTCAGAGCAGTCTTTACCAGAGCACATCTGCCAATCAGAGCAAGAGTCTCACAGATCAGCAGAGAAAGTGCTGGGACAGTCTGAAAAAGAGCCGTAGTGGAAAACGTGAACAAACCAGGCACTCCTGGAAGCAAGTGGAGGAGACCTGTGCAGAGACTGAGCTTGCAGTCATCCACTGGCTGCACCACAATTGGGAACATGTATCTCTGCAGTCTAAGCCCTGGAGGGTAAAGGACCCCTAGTACCCCAGTGTGGGGTGCCCCAGTAGGGACAGACAGAACAGGCATACACTGGGATGGGGCTTCCAGTAACCCTGAAGCCTTCCTGGCAGGGCTGTAGCACCCACAGCTCCCAAGCTGTAATCACCAGCCTCACTTACCTTTGCCTCCTCGATCCTCAGAAGGACCTCCTGGGGCATCCATTTCTCTGTGCTCAGAGGTTCCCGGCCCATCATGCCAGGGGCGCTTTCGGGGTGGTAAAGATGCCATGTCCATGCCTTGGAGAGAAGAGGACCGTTCTCTGCTAGCTGGGGAATGACCGTCGTGAGGGGGATGATCAGGGCGGGGAGCATCACGGAAATGTTCATGTCCTGGCCCTAAAATAGGAAGCACAGATCCACAAGGCTAAGAATCTGACAATCCCATTATATTTAAGTACGTTCACGCATGCTCAACTGCTCAGTCATGTCCAACTCTTTGCGACCCCATGGACTAGCCCGTCAGGCTCCTCTGTCCATGGGATTCTCCAGGCAAGAATACTGGAGTGGGTAGCCATAACCTTCTCCAGATTCCCTGGAGAATAACCTTCTCCAGGGAATCTGCCCAACCCAGGGATTGACCCAGATCGCCTGTATTGCAGGTGGATTCTTTACCGCTGAGCCACTGGGGAACCCCATATTAAAGTACAATGTGATCAAAAGAAGACAGAAATTATACTGTTAAGCAGCAACTTGAAAACAAATATTCATTCACGCAAGAAACATTTCCTAAATACCCGCCGTAGGCCAGTGACATCATGAATACACAGAAAGGTCAAGATTAGGAATCAACACACCCCCTAAAATAAGAGGAGTTGGGAAGGTCCACAAAAGTGATTCTCAGATTTTTTAGTTTCAGAACGTCTTCACACTCTTAAAAATTATTGAAGACCCCAAATAGATTTAATTTATGAGAGTTCTAACAACATCTGCCATGTGAGAAATTAAGACTGAGAAAACTTTCGTTCATTTAACTATATTTTCCAAAAACAAAACTGTTTAGTGAAAAGAGTGGCATTTTGACAAATCTCTTTAATATCTGGCTCAGCAGGAGAAAGTCCCCACCTGCTCCTGCATTCAGTCCACACTGTGGGTTAAAGATATGAAGACAACCCAGCCTCCCAGGGAGAGGTGAGCTGCTGAAGAGAGAATGCAGTGGACCCCTGGGAGAGTCCTCAGACCACACTCTGAGAACTGTCGGTCAGAGCAACCCTAAGGCACAAGCAGCTCTATTGCCTTACCTGGCTCTCTATTTCCATCCCAGGAGTCTGGTTTCCGTCCTCCTTCAAAGCGAGGGAACTCATCAGGAGTGGGAAGCAAACCCTTCCTTCCTCCTACACAGTGAAACAAAACACCACCACAGTCACAGACTATTCCAGGCGTGCTCACAACCACCTAACTCTTCATCCCTGTCCTTCCCAGAGCCATGGTTCTCAGCTCACCTCGGGGGGTACCCCGACCTCGACCTCTGAGATCCCTTCCTCGGGCTGTTTCGTCAGAAGCATCAAAATTCTCCTCTGGTCCAAAGTCTTCGGGCCCAGGAAAGCCATCTCTTCCTCTGGGGGGAGCACGGCCCTCATGTCTTGGGGGTGCTCCTCTTCTGAAGCTGTTAGGGAAAATCAACAGCATATCCATCTAATGGAATACCTTGTAGGTCGAAGTTCATGTTTCAAAAAAGCCTAATTATGTGAGGAAATATGATACAATGTTGAATGAGAGAAAAACAAAACAAAATTAAGTATTTTTTAAAGTACCCATTTTATAATATGGCAGGTAAATACGGGCAAGAGGGCAATGTACTAAAATGTGGGGTTATTTTAATTTTCTTTTAGGCTTTTAGGAATAATAACAGTGAGCATTTTTAAAGTGCTTATCTCATGCCAAGTGCTTTACAGTGTATTATTTCATTTGTTCTATCGTCACAACCACCTTATGAAAGTGACTATTCTACCCTTGAGTATTTATTTACACAGGACTCAGAGAAGTTAAGTCACTTATTTAAGGACACATGGTTAAGTGCTGGGATTTAAACTCAGCCAGTTTTGACACTCAGTGCAGGCTCTTTACCTCTGCCTCCCAAATATTTTTCATTTTACCATTCACATTTTTATATATAAACATGGCTTACATAATCAGAAAAAAAAAGCGGGGGGAGGGGGCAGAGATCACTAGAGATCATGCCTACTCACTGTACTTGACTTGTTTGGGGGCATCTGTTCTGCCATGTGCCCTGGTCCACCTCTCTACTCAGGGGCAGGCCTAGGGGCCATAACCTGCACCAGTGGCCCCAGCCACACCTGACCGATGGACAGGAAGGCATCTGGTTTGTGGGTGGCTCACCACTGCCAAGGTGACCATCTCATGCCTGGGCTAGTGGACCATGTCACCACCTCTCAAGAATTCTGAACTGGGAAACTAAGTGGGCCAGGAGTGCTACTGAAGCAGGACCATTAATGAGGGGTGCCAGAGCTGCAGCAGAAGCCTGTGAGGAAGCAGAAAGAGGGGCCTGCCAGTAGGAAAGGTGCGTGAGCAACCAAGAGAGGCCACGGAAACTGGAGAAAGGATCAGAGAGGGGCAAGGGCTTAGGGCCCACCAGGCCTTCTGCTTTCTCCCGAGTTTCCATTTGTTTATCTTATACTCCAACATTTTGAAAAATTTCATACAGAGCAACAAATGCCCAGACATTCTTCACCACAATTCATTAATCGGTTCTTAAGATTCTGCCACACAAACCTTGTCTTTTCACTATCTATTTACTAATTCACTTTCTAAGCCTTTTCAAAACCAGCTGTGACATAATGCTTCACCTCTTCATCCTTCAGTAGATTTCTTCTAAGAATAAGGACTTTCCCCTACATAACAACACTACTATCATTCTAAATAACATGTAATAGTGTTTAATACACAATCCAATTTTAATTTCTCTGTCCTCAAAATGTCCGTTACAGGTGTCTTTATAGTTTTCAATCATACACTGTTTTTCAGCGGTCCCATCTCTTTGGTCTACTTTAATCTACAACAGTCCCCGTCTTGTGTTTTATCTTTTGTGACCTTGACTTTTTAATTTTTATTGGAATAGACCTTGACATTTTTGAAGGGTCCATACAGGGGTTTTACATACCATTCCACAATTTGAATTCTGATTTTCCTATGATTAGATTCAGGTAAAACGTTTCTGGTAAAACTTCTTATACCTTCACAGTGATGCCAGTCTGTCTCACTGTTTAGGATGTAAAAGTGATATGGCAACCAAATTTCACTGTTGTAAAGGTCCACTTTCTCCTTTGCAATTAAGTAATCTGTGGAGTGATACCTGGGCAGTGTGAAAATATACGGATTCTCCACAATCCTTTTATTTGATGATGGCTTTCCGTATCTGCTGAGGATCCTTCCCTGAATTAATTATGACACTGGTTGCTTAAAATAAGTGATTTTCTAAGTCTGCATCTGTAACTTGCTGTTTTACTGTAAAGAGCTTTCCTTGTTTCACTCCACCATTCCAACGATCTAGATGTGTTCTTAACACCTGTTTTGTAACTTAATGAGCCGTGCTCCTGCAAGCCAAGGAGGGGTACTCCAGATGCTGGGAATTTACCACTCAGGGTGAGGGCAGAATTGACAGGGGCGAGAAGTGGAGCAGGAGTGTCAGCAGAGGGCGCTCCTCCCCCGAGGCAGATTCAGGGAGGAGTCCCCACACATGGCAGGACTCTTCTCTTATCCAGGCATCCATTAGACAACTGCTCTGACTACAGAAGGACAGAGGAAATCTAATCTGCCCTAGTTAGAAAATAGTTCCTGTTACGGACTAAATGTTTTTGTCCCCTCCACAAAATTCATATGCTGAAGCTCCATCCCCCAAAGTGACTTTGGAAATGGACCTCTGAGAGCTATTTAGGTTAGATGAGGCTCTGCAGGTGGGGCCCCATGATGGGATATATGCTCTAATAAGAAGAGATACCACAAAGAGCTTGCTCAGTCTCTTTCCATCACGCAAGGACAAGGGGAGACGGTGCCTGTACGCAAGCCAGGAAGAAAAATCTCACCAGAAACCTACACTGCTGGGCCTTGATCTGGGACTTCTAGCCTCCAGGACTGTGACAAAAATCAATTCCTGTTGTTGAAACCCCTCAGTCCGTATCTGTCAGCTGAGTAGTGTATCTGCTAACAAGCTGACCCCTCTAAAATATATCTCCCTCTGTAACAGATTCATGTATTCAACAGTCACTGGGCACCCACAGGGCGTCACCACTACTGCGCTAGGCTCTGAGGACCTCCCTTCAGGAATGTGCCACGGTTTTGAGAGATACAAGTGATACACAGATAAATATATCACTTCATGTCAAGGACTGCTAAGTGCTCTGAGGAACATAAAGCAGAGGAAAGGGACAGGAAGAAAGATCCAAGTGCAGTGAGCCACAAACACCTAGGAGACTGTATTCCTGGCGAAGGAAAAAGCAAGCACAACATGAGCAGGATACGCCTGGCATGTCAGAAGAGGAGTACAAACTGTGAACAGCACAGTGTCTAGGTGTGGGGCTGTCACTGACAAATGAAATAAAACACAAACAGAGTAAAATCTAAAACTGTGCACAGACAGAGATTCAAGAAATCAGTGAACGTTATGTTGGTGCCAAGGCCACTGGAAATGGGGCTCCTGCAGACATAAAAAGCCACTTCAAAGAGTGAATTCTTGGATATCATTTAGTGAGCTCTTAAATCTTTTTATTAAAAACTCCCCTCCAAGAGCTGCTTCCCTTGACCCCTCCGTTTCACCCTCCCTGGACGTGTTATCAGCCACTCTTTTCTAACATACCCATGAGAACGGAGATCACCAACCTTCACCTCAATTACCTACTAGCAACAATCATAGAGTGATGAGAAAAGACGTGGGAGAGATGACTGCGGCAGGAAGACAGGGGTGCTGCGCAGCAGAGCATGGCTCTGCCAACTGGATGGCCAGACCGGGAGCTGCTCTTACACGTACCATCCATGGGACCTCCCAAAGTCAAGCAACTGCTCTCTCAGTGGCATCCCTCACCTGTGCAGGCTGACAGTAACACCTAAACTCACAACTCACGGCAACAACTGAATGAAGTAACATCTGGCACACAGCAAATAATTATTATCATTGATTATTTTGAGTCTCACTTGAGATTTCACTAATTCTTTTTACTCCCTACTTCCTCTATTCCTTTTTTTACCCCAAACAAGTCAAGTGTCCAAGCCTGACCTCAGCCTATTTGAACAGCAAGATTATTCTTCAGCTTGATTGCATTTTGTTAAGATCTTTAAGCAATTACACAAAAACTATCTACTCAATAATTCCTTTATTCTCTGTCTAGATGTCTCATATTTCATCATTCTAACCAAGAGAACCTGGAGATTTCTATTCAAATCCAAGTAACTTTATAGTACACAGGCCCACCCATCTGTTTAAAAGGACCAAGAAATAAGCAAAAAGATTTCTAAACTGCAGAGATAATAAAGAACCACACAGATGTTAAAAGGCATATTAGGTCTAAACACAAAACCTAGAGAGGGGAGGGCACTCTTCCCCCAGTGAAGGAGGAGAGAGATCCATGTGGACAGAACAGACGGGAAGCTCCAGGGAGGAGGACATGGACCCATACAGTGTCTGGCCCACCTTTCTTCTCTGCGCCCTCGGAACCGCGGGTCCTCAGGGTCCCGGGGGAAGCGGTCGTCTCCAGGTCTGCGGCCTTCCCACGCCCCTGGGGGGCCCCGGGCTGCACCCCGGGCATCCCCCTCACTGAACTCCCTGTGGTCAGGGGGGAATGGAGGCCCAGGGCCCCCACGCCTCCACTTCTCTTCTTGTGGTAAAGGGCCTCCTCGCCCCTCAAATTCTCGTAACCGGTGGCCAAAGCGCTTGTCAGGGTGGAAGTCGTCTGGTCTGCTGAAGTCATCAGGGAATTCGGGGTGAGGGCCACGCCTATCAGGGGGACCCCTGCAGTCCTGGCTGCCCCGGAAAGGCCCCCTCTCGGGACCGTGCTCAGGGCCGCTGCTCTGCTCGTGCCGCCTCTCTGACATTGGGCCCATGTGATGGTTTGGAGGGCCGCGCGAATCACCTAAAGGAAACAAAACTGATGTTTACCTTGTCTTCCAGGAGTCCTGTCAACACAGGTCTGATTTTCAGCATCTTAAAATTTCAGAATGCAGTCTTTTATTGAGAGTGTTTTCCCTCCTTGGTTCCCAGCGTACTTAGGAGACAAATGTCTCTAAGGCATCATATAATGAAAAGAACAAGGGTTTGGGGATACAGATTTCAACTTCATCAATTCACTGGCTAAGCAACTCAACAGCCGCAGTGAAGGCTCATTTAGAACACAAGAACATCACAGGTATAAGGATAAGCCTCCCTTCCTGCCCCCATTCCTTCAGAGTGTTGCTGGGCCCACTGCTCCACACCCAGGGAACTCATGCTGAAGCTCGGCCAGGAAGCCAAGTAAACAAATTCACCTCTGCACTTGTAACAGCCTGCAAAGCCCACCACAGGGCCACTGGGCCCACACTGCCCTGAGGTCTTTCCTTTAACTCCTAGTCCATCTAACCTGATTTGTTAGCTGATGCTTTGATTCTTAACAAAATCCTCTGTAGCATACGTGGAAGCATGGGCTTCTCTAATAACTGCTGGGTGCCCTGCTGTCCTTCAGTTTCAGGGTTTATATAAACACTTTTTCTGGATTCTTCATCACAGTATCATCACCATTCTTCACAGTGTTTGGAAATTAAAGCTTTCTTTTAATAAATATTTTAATATATGCTGTATAGTTACTGAATAAAAATGGAAAGAGACCAATTACACTTTGTTTATCTCCCAACTGTAAAGGGGTTTGTTTTCCTGGCTACTGAATGATGACTGCAGCCATTGTAAATGTGCATCTCTTTTCTGTCAACATACAATTTAAATCAAATATTTTTTTAAGGTACGTAGCTAAACGGACACTCTTGCTTCTAACTTCTAAAAATGTCATCCCTGCACTTTCCCAGCTCATGACTTTTACTGTTTTTTCCCAGCAATAAAGACAAACTTCCTTTCCTTACGTCACAGTCGTAATCCTTACCCTCCCAACACCTTCCTCTTTCATTTTTACTCATTTCTCTTAGCCATTTCAATTCCTCTTCATCATTCAACATGGGTAAAAAACTTGGAAATCTCAGTAGAAAAATACACCATGAGAAGTGTTTTCCTTCTAAAAACATCATTAGACAAGTCTCTTCTCTTTAGCTTTTTCCATCCCCTCTGCCTACTTTCCTTCCATTAAGCCAGTCCTCCCACGCTGAGGAAAGTGTCTTCTAAGCTGCCATTTTGTTCAAATACCTCAAGGCTCATTTCCTCCTGGTAAACAGCCCCTCACTTCCCAGTGTGATCCTGCAGCTAATGGCTCATTCTCTGACTTCACGTAGAGTGGTGTGACCTCAGACACTGCAGACCTTTGACCTGAGGAAGCTGAACACATCCCATTTGGACTTACCCATGAATAACAATCCTCCCATTACCTCTACCATGCTTAAAAGTACCCTGGCTCCTCCAAGGAAAGAAACCCACCACTACAAATAAGAAGGGATGTGGCCGCCGGTGAGCGGGCGGCGGCGCTGGTTAATCCAGTGGGGGATGGCAGGGCCACCTTCTCGGCTCCCCCTTCTCCCTTTGGTCCCTGGGAGGAGAAAGAGAGGAGGAAGAGGAGAGGGGTGGGGGTTGGGGGGCAGTGAAGAGAAAAGGGGAAGAGCGAGGAAGAAAGGGAAGTAGGTGGAGACAGACACAGGTAGGGGAGAGGGAGAGAGGCAGGCTCTCAGTTTGCTGATGGCTGTACCTTGTGGGTAACAGACTTCTTTTCTCAGGGTCCCCAAATCCAGAGATTGGCTCTTGATGCTTTCTTTTTCCCTGGTGGTCACCACTTCCACTTGGTAAGACTAGAAGAAACATTCTCCTAATTCTTTTACCTCTCCCTTCCTATTTCTAACAAATCGCATAAATTCACAGCTAAGCTTTAAATTCCCAAAGCCCCGGGGTTGAATATGCTGACAAGGACTTTGCCTAATCTGATCAAATCTGGGCAGAACCTCACATGTACTACAAGGTGCTGTGGGCTTAGCCAATTACAACTGAAAAGGGGTCTCTTTCTCTGCAGTGATGTCTCCACGATATTCATGATTCTCTGGTGTGTTCCTCCGTGAAAAGGCAGCAACTCCATCCATCCACGTCCCTCCCAGCCCCACCCTCTAACTGCCTCCAGCCGCTGCCCCTCCCCACTGCACTCCTGCTCTTCCCACACTCCTGGGAGAGCTGAACACCTTGCAAAACAAGATGGTGGCTCCTGCACGTGCCCCCTGTTGATACTCAGGGTTGATTCTTAATGTCCACAGAGCCTACACTGAAAATTCTTAACTCTGCTTTTCACAGTATCCACAACCTGGGGCACAACACACTGGAACACAGCTTTCGTCCTCTCAAAGGTACAGAACAATGCCACCAGGAAACACTGCCTGACACAACTTGAGGGGAAGGAGGGATAATACTAGAAACACTGCTAAAACTGAATTCCTTATCCCATCAAAAACTCAGACCGAAACAGTTCAGTTTTCTGGCATGCTAAAAAGATACACTTGCATTGGATTAACACAGGAACCACTCCCATTCCCAGGAGGACAAGGCTGGCTTGCAGCACAGGCCCTGCTCTCCTGGTGGCTGTCCAAGCGGTTTCATCTCCCGCCTCTGGTAGTGAGGAGTTGTGCCCTCTGCGCAGCATTCAGGCTAACCAAAACAAATCTATGAAGACAGCATAAGGCAAAGCTATGACCGAATTGACTATGCTCTTATTTTTCCTAGAGGTTCAAATGATCACATTCTATCAATTACTTACCAGTAAAACTATTGAAAAATTTACCCAAAGGAGGTAGAATATAATCTCTTATTCAGCCGAGCAGATATTTACCTTTGTTAGGGCCAGGTCCTTGTCCAGGGTTAAGAGGGGGGATGCGACCTTGTGCTCCCTGCTGCCCTAGTCCTGGTATCAAGGGTGGGGGGCCTGCATTCTGTCCTTCCTGAAAAGATGTGTTTAAAGCGGGGGTGTGAAATCAAAGGCTTATGCTTCATGAACAGCAATTTTATCATAATGTGACAAGATAAAAATACTACGTTGCCGCAAATCTTCCAGCAATACATAAACAGCTAGCAGAACCGTCCTTATATTGGGGGAAAGAAGATATTTCTCTGACCATAATAAAAGGAAACATATATTTCAAACCTGCTGATAGGTTTATTTAAAGCTACATCTTCAGTTGTAATTCCAAGCCAAAACCTCAATGGAAAGTCGGAAATCATAACATAAAAACAACACTACACAGAGATGGAACTTCTGGCAAAAGTAAAGACCTGGAGACCTTCCAGGACAGGTAAACTCTGCTCTTGCATCCATAATCCCTTTCCAGCTACAGAAAATAATTCATCCTCTCAAAAGGTTATGACTAGGTTTAAAAGATGGGGGCAGGAGCATAGGAAAGGGCCCCCTGCTGAGCAAGGCGCTCACTCACTGCTCTCTCCTTTCACTGCCTTCTCTCTACTGGCTAACTCCCCTGAGCCCAGCACCCACTGCTCGCTAGCAGGGCTCCTGAGTTCTCACAGCTTCTGTCTGACATGTACTTGCTGCTCTGATCCTCATAACCTCCTTGCTCTGCAGCCCCAGAGCTCAACCTTAGCTTGTTCCTAGTCCTTGTTCCACAGAATAAATAATATTCTGTATTTTTACCTAGCCATTTCTAAATTCTGATTCCCCACACTGTCCAGTGATCTTGGATCTGGACTCTTGACAAATAATCAAATATACATCTAGTCATTCCTTCATATAAAAAATGCATTAGTGACTGAACCTACCATCAACAGCAAAACTGCTTTCACATTTCAAACTAGCTACAAGAGCAGCCTCGGCAGGACTCACTCAAGCTCCGCAGTTAAACACTGCCACCATGGACTCAGTACCACTAACGTCCACACGCCTTTGTGTCCTGTGCCTTTTACTGGAGGGCAGCTCTTTTCAACATCTTTCATGTTATCACCTTAACACTTGAAAGCAATTCCATTAAATTTAACCAATTATAATGATTGGCTTAAATAACTGACCTGATCAAGGTGAAGAAAGTCAGATATCAGCATAAGAAATATAAGCAAAGCTTTTCATCAGACAACTTCTGAGACGTGAAATGCCCTCTAATGTATTAATCCTCCATTTTCACTCCAGTATTTCTACAGGTAAATTAAATTTTAGAGCCATTTTGCTTTTCATGTCTAAAATCTTCTACTATATGATACAATAAAAACATTAAATTGTTCCCACAGACCTGTCCTCTGGAATCTGACACGTTTATATAATTTCAGTCGCAAAGTGATAGCTAAAGTTCATCATATTTTTAGCCTACAAAATGAAAGCTGTTCATTCACTAACATAAGGTTAGGTAGGTAAATATTATAAATATTTATAATATAAATATAATATAAAAACTCCGGGAGTTGGTGATGGACAGGGAGGCTTGGTGTGCTGCAGTCCATGGGGTTGTAAAGAGTAGTACACGACTGAGCAACTGAACTGAACTGAATATAAAAAACACACACAAATATACACTGTATTAATAAAATATAAAATATTTTTAAGTTTTAGGACAGTTCTGGATGGTAAACTTAGATTTATTAAACATCCTAAGTTCTGAAATGTGCCCAATAAATTCTGGAAATAGATTCAAATGCCATCAAATTCTTCATTGCTATGCCATTTTTAACTTCTGGAAGATGTGCTGAAGAGGACCATAATCTAGTTATTTTAATTCGGTGAATCCACTGGTCACCTTCACATCACAGACACTCAGAGGTGGTGTATGTTCTACACACAGCATCCACAACAGGCCCTCTTCGGCGGGAATCAAGTGCTTTTCAAAAGGTGAAGACCCAGGGAATCAACAGTGGTTCATTCACTCACTTTGGTCCATGACTGACTTCAAGGACACAAACAAAGTTGTTCTTACCCAAATAATTCTTTCAGACTAT